>NC_092873.1:408537223-408840254 GCF_028372415.1 Notamacropus eugenii
CCTTTTAGGAAGGCTTTTATAGAATCCAGAGTGGGGGAAAAACTGAATAGTAAAGGTCTTGAAGACTGTCATTTGAGGACCAATTGAAGGATTCTTTATTATTGCTTTTCTCCTATTCTCCTGTTGCCTTTATTAAGTATGCTTGGTGCAGAGAAGACTCAATAGCTATGTACAAGTACTTGAAGAGTTGTTTAGTGGAAGGATCAGGTTTGTTCTGTTTGGCCTCACAGGCCAGAACCAGGAATGAGAGGTAGAAGTGGCAAAGAGGCAAGTTCAGCCATTTTTCAGTTGTATCTGACTCTTTATGACCCCTTTTGGGATTTTCTTGGCAGAGGTATTGGACTGGTTTTGTCATTTCCTTCTCCAGCTCATTTTATAGATGAGGAAACTGAGGCAAACAGAGTTAAGTCACTTTCTCAGGGTCACACAGCTAGTAAGTATCTGAGTCCAGATTTGAACTCAGGTTTTTCTGACCCCAGGCCCAGCTCTCTATCCACTGCACCAACTAGTTGCATAGTAGTAGTAGTAGTAGTGGTGGTAGTGGTGGTGGTGGTAGTAGTAGCAGTAGTAGTAATTATTTTCATGATTATTCCTTCACCACAGAGCCATAACATAACCTAATTAATAATTCTTGAGATGAGATGGGGGGAGACCTATCCTAAGGCAAAGTCCCCTCTAAGTTTCAGTACAGAGAATTAAAGGGCTTTGGCAATGTCATGAAGTACATGGCTGACCCAAAGGGAGCCAGAAGGCCTAAGCTCTTTCGCTGAAGTCCTGAGTCCCCTACACTCCCTCTCATAGTGCCCCTATTTGCAACTAACAGTGAGTTATGAGTACGCTGTGTTGTAAGGCTAAGAGCTTCAGCAGGCAAGAGTTGATTAAAAATAATTTTTCCCTAGTCAGTTTGAGGTAGGTTCTATAAGGGAACCTATTTTTGACTACAGAAGTGAAAATGTAGAGTAAATTTTAACTGATTTTGCCTATTGACTATTTATGCTAGAAGGATTTTTCTAAATAAAAGTTTGGGAATTCCCTTCCCCCTGCAAAACTTCAGACTAAGCATGTTACTTCTTTTATTATTGACTGATTCTAGTTCTGGTAAATTCCATAAGTGTAAGCATGTTTTCAAGGCAACTTGGTGGCACAGTGGGTAGAGCATTGGGGCTTGAGTCAGGAAGACCTGAATTCAAATCCAGCCGCAGATGTCAAGCTGTGTGACCCTGGGCAAGTCACTTAACTCTGTTTGCCTCAGTTTCCTCATCTGTAAAATGACCTACAGAAGGATACAGCAAACCACTCCAGTATCTTTGCCAAGAAAACCCCAAATGGGGTCATGAAGAGTTGACCATGACTGAAAAATGACTCAGTAACAACAACAATGTTTTCTGTTTGCAGGTAATAATTATGAATCACATACACAGTGGTAGGACAATTAATGTGGTATAGTGGTTAGAGAGCAGGTTTCAGAGTTCAGAAGACTTTGATTCATGCCCTGCTTCTGGCGTATCCTGACTGTGCAACCCCAGGCAAGTCATAATCTCTCAGGGCCCCGGGCATCTCTCTAATGTTAAATAATGCTAATTGCAGACAACACACCAGTCTGTCCTGATAGAGAGAGTATCTCTGCTGGAGCTCCTTGCAGTGCAAAGTCACAGGTCCTGTCAAAAGAAAAATATGTATAAACACACATACAATAAATCAGGCTGTGATCCAATATGGCTCCCTTGTTCTGCATTTATGATTTGAAGCTCATTTGAGCAGCAAACTGAAGTAGATATGATTCATAGTCACCTGTCTGAGGCCGTTGGCAGGCATGGCTGATCTCAGCCTGTGGAATTCGCTGGTTGATTTTTTTTTCCCTTTTAATCTTTGGTTTCTCTGCGGTCTATGGTAATACCACTACCGTCAAGGAGGATGAACTTCAACTATGGGCTTCATTGTTAGAAGCTTTCTTACCAGAGATATAAATGATAGGTGGGGATTACTGGGGATAGGGGAGATTATGGTATAAAATGGCATTAAATATTAAGCAGTCCCGTCAAATGCCGTGACAAACTTGAAAGAGAGAGGGGAATGAAGGAACAGATAGGAAAGGGAGGGGAAGAGGCTGGGGGAAGGCCCAGCAGAAGGGGGCTAATTGGATTGATCTATTCTAATACAGATTCTAAATTCTAGGAAGCTAATGAGGGTGGATGGGGAGAGGCAGCAGGGAAAGAAAGCTCCTAAAATCACACATTTCTCCCCTTCTGCTTTCTGAAGCCCCAAATTCCTCAGTCACAACAAAGATGAGACAATGTGGCTTAGAAGAAGAATGAACAATGGATTTGGAGTCAGAGACATGACCTTTGAACCCCAGTTGTCCAATATATCAGCTTCCTATTGGGTGTTTCTAATAGGGAGTCCTGAAGACCTCTCAAACACCATGCGTCCAACATAGAAATCACTATTATCTTTTCCCCCAAACCCACCTCTCTTCCAAACTTTGCCATTTCTATCAAACATCATCATTCTTCTAGTTTCCCAGATTTGTAACTTTGGCATCATCCCTGATTCTTTATTCTCCCTAATTCTATATATCCAATCAGTTGCCAAATCTTGCCATTTCTATCTCAACAACAGTCTTATATCCAAGTGGTTTTGTTCTAACCATGTAGGTACTCCTCTCATCGTCTCTCACCTTACCTTATTGCAAGGACCTCCTAATATCTCTCTCTCTCTGTCTCTCTCTGTCTCTGTCTCTCTTTCTCTTCCTCCCTCCCTCTCTCCCTCACTCCTTCCCTCTCTCTCTCTCTCTTCTCCTCACTCTTCTCCATCTATCTACCAAAATAAGCACGAATGCAAGCAGGTCCCTACTCAATAAGTTACAGGGGCTTCCTGTTGCTATTCAGATCAAATATAAACTCTCTTCTCTGCTTGGATCTTCAAGCTCTTTACCACCTGAACTAACCTATGTTTCTGGGCCTCGTTACACATGACTTCCCATTCTGCACTCTGTGATCCAGCCACATTGGCCTTCCAACTCTGTTCCTCACACACCACACTCTCTCTCCCATCTCTGCCTCGGTTCTGGCCATCCCCCAAGCCTGAAATGTATTCCTCCTTCTACCTTCTCGTAAAATAATCTTCATTCAAGGAGTAGCTCAAACCCTATCTTCAATGCAAAGCCTTTATTGATCCCCAGCTGCTCATGTCTTCCTTCTTAACTACCTTGTATTTAACTGCCTTGTGTAGATTTGTATGGGTTCGTGTGTGTGTGTGTGTGTGTGTGTGTGTACTGCTTTAACTGATAGAATATAGCTCCTTTAAGTAGGTGTCATTTCCTTCTATGAATCTGTAACAGTTCTTAGCACAGTGCCTGTCATATAGTAGGTGCTTAATAAACGTTGATTGACTGTGTGATCCTGGGTCAATTTGTTTCCCCTTCCTGGTCTTCACTTCCCTCACTTGTAAAATTAAGGGGTATAACTCCATGATCTCTAAGGTCTCTTCCAGGTCTAAATCCTACTACCTTTGTATACCCTGTTTGGGGAAGGGATTGTTTTATACCAAAGGTTCTTGCTATACCTTCTCAATAAATTCCATTTGAAAAAGCAAGTGGCTGACTGCTATTGGGGAACACGCTGGTAGGGGCTGAGGAGTTATAATACTAGCCAACCCTTCAAAGTTACCCTTAGAATCCTGAAGGGAAAAATAGTCAGCTGCCTTCTGGGAACCTAAACTGCCAGTGTGTAGGGGGGTTAAAAGAGTGAGCCCAAAGAGGGGTGCTATATTTGTATTCTGTCATTAGGGAATTTAAAATAAAAACATAATTAGGGAAACACACTGACACTGAAAAACAAGGTATGGCAGGAACATTGCTTTAGTTGTGAGAAGACTTAATTACCTGTGTGACATCGAGGAAGTCACTTAAGCTCACTGAGCCGTAGTTCCCACATCTACAAAATGGGATTAATAATATTTGAACTACCTTCTTCACAAGGCTATCAGGAGAAATAAACCTTAAAGAACCAT
The DNA here is from genome assembly GCF_028372415.1 of Notamacropus eugenii. Lineage (NCBI taxonomy): Eukaryota > Metazoa > Chordata > Mammalia > Diprotodontia > Macropodidae > Notamacropus > Notamacropus eugenii. The sequence goes on from NC_092873.1 coordinate 408,541,235, forward strand.
ATAAATTCAGTTCTACTGATAGTCATTTATTTAGGGCCTAGCATATCTTAGATGCCATGCCTAGCAGGCTCTATTACTGACTGAAACTCATTCATACCAAAAATATAATCAGCTAATCCAACTAATAGAAAGACACGACTGATAACAGAGCTTTTCCTGTTTAGATAATAAGGCGAGGGTTAGCCAGCAGGACCTTGAGTGCTGAGGGTGAGGAAGGTCACTTCCAAGTGCAAAAGGAGGATGAAGGGAACCGGAAGAAAAATGGTTGACTTAAAAACTGTGATCAGAGATGGCCCTGTTTATATACAAATGTACACAAGAAATAGAAATGCCTCAGAGGCTCTTTTGTCCTAGCTAAGGACACATGGACACAGCACAGTGGGGTCATTAACACTGGGCAAAATGGCACATGCCAACTCTGTTTTGCAGGATTTGTGATGTTTGTTGGTTATTAAAATACTTTATTCCTAGAGGATTCATTACTTGTGGCATCACTGGACTATGGTTAATAAGCGTAATTCTCTCTTTCAGATGTAGGAGAGATATCTCAATGCATCCTTTGGGTTAAAAAAATCAAATGTATATATTTTTATATAGCACATGTATTATATATGTTTACATATGTGTATATACATGTTATATATTTATGTATACTGTATAGGTATATGTTTTATATGCATAAAATAGGTGCATACATAAACATATATGTAGTATGTGTATATAGGAATATACATGCACATATGTTTTATGCATGCATGCATGTATACACAGAGATTTCCTCCCAACATCTCAGAGGCATGCTCTCTTTTATCCTGCCTTTGATTCTGGAGAGATGGACTGAATACTTGAAAAGTTATATAATGGGGAATTGGCGTATGCACACAGAACAAAAGCATGCTCAGCTGATGCAAATCCCCCACATGAAAGGGACAGGAAAGCCTGCTTCCAGGACAGTAGTGATAACATGTAATAGAAGTGCCTTAGGGAGACTCTGGAGCATGTGTAGACATTCTGTAAGTGATTCCAGTCTGCTAACCACATGGTTAGGAGAAGCCTTTTCAACTTGCTGCATAGCTGGAACGGGGGATGCCTTAAAAGAGACATTAGTAACCAGAGTCTTAGCCGCCCTGTTGGCTACACAATCTTGGTGGATAGTTTTGACTTTGCTGATGTCTGATGAGAGACAACTCTGCAAGGAAAGAGGCCTTGGGTCCTCACCAGTGAGGCTGACATGCATCCAAGTGAAATGAGTTTGATTCCTTGGCCCATGAATTTGTACTTTTCTGTTTTAGATGAAGAGTGAGGTCAAGAGAGTGAGCTTTAAGACAAACCAGTATCCTCCTCAGGTTTTATACCAGCTCTGCATTGAAGCCCTGACCTTTGAGAATAAGAAAGATCCAACTCAGCAGTAACTGAGACAAGGGACTTATCCTGCAGCAATACCACATTTAGACATGAAATGGGAAGACCAATGTTGTGTAGGACCTGAGCTAGATTTGAGTCTATCTGCCCAGAAGCCAAAGTGGGATAGGGGACAGGATGTTCCTGAGGGGTTGGGGGGGGGGGCAGTAAACATTTGTAATTTTATTATTGCTACATCTTTCAAATAAGTATCCCTTTCTAAAAGCTAATTGATATTCAATGGAATTACGGTGCTAGTCAGTCACTGGCAGCTAACAGTGGAGGAAAATGCAGCTGTTGAAGACTTGAGTCGATGGCAATAGAAAAGATACTCCCCCCCAAAAAACCCTTAAAATTTCCCTAGGACCCTGAAGGACACAGATGGTGCAGGCCTCACCCTACACAAGAATATACTTTCTACATGTATCTGGTGTTATTAGGTCTAATATTATCCATGACCTTCTGGTGCATCATGGCATGATCACAAAGGAGGCAGAGCATGATCCCAAAGGGCATGTGATTAAGCAAACAGATGATGGGAAGGGAACTTGCAGCCCATCCTCTCCATGTTAGCTGATTATGGAGCTTATCTCCAAAACCACTTCACTCAGTCTTTGCCTTTTTACTCCCACTCCACCCCTTTTGCCACAGGCACAAATTATCAGTTACCTCCCTTTGCTCTGGGTATCAACTCCTCAAGGCATTTATAACCTAATCCTGACCTTAGCATCCACAGCAGCAGCTGTTCAGGTTCCATGAGGAAAATTTTCACCCACCTCACTCCAGGATGCCTGTGCCCCCCAGGAGAATCACTTAACCTACCTGTCTCTGTTGCCCCATGTGTAAGATGAGAATGTTGGGCTGAGGTTTCTTCAAGCTGTAAATGTATAATCTTATAAACTCACTCTCTCCAAGCCTTTTGTCTATAATAGGTTCCTATCAGAGTGTACGTAAGTGTTGGAGGACAGATAAATAGACAGAAAGATGGCAACAGAAGTCAGTTTTCAACTCAACAAAACATTTAATATACTGTAGATCAGCAGAGGCAGGGGTGGCCAAATCACCATGGGACAGCTTGGAAGATGGCAGCAGAGAGAGATGAAGAACAAAAGGGAATTGGAGAATTAGCTTCATTAGGGAAAAAAGAAGGATCAAAGAAAAGACAGGAAACTGATTAGAGTGGATAGGATATTAAATAAATGAAAGAGAAGGGCAGAATTACTTACTATTTTGGATAAGTTTTCACTAGCAAAGAGAATGATGTTTGGACTGGAAAGAACAAAACGTTGAGAGGGAGCTGATGACCAATATATGTAAGGAAATAGTAAGGGATAACCTACCTGTTTTTGATGAGTTCAAGTCACCTGACCTAGAAGATTCTCAGAGAACTGGCTTGTGGAATGGCTGAGCCATTGTCAGTGATATCTGAAAAATCATGAGGAATAGAAGAGCTTTTATGCAACGGGGAAAGGAAAAGGTTGTTTCGCAATTGTTTTAAAGGAAAAAAAATGACTGCAAATTATTGGTTGGGAAGTTTTAATTTCAATTCTGGGAAATATTCTAGAGCATATCATTAAAGAGATAGTGGATATCTAGAAAAGGAAGCAGTGATGACTGAGCTTTCATGGCTTCTTCAAGAACAGGTCATTCTAGACGAACTTCAGTTTCCTGTTTGACAATGTTATTAGACCACATGATTAGACTAGTGAATATAGTCTGCCTAGATTTTAATAAAATGTTTGACAAAGGTTTTCATGCTTTTTTGTTTTGGTCAAGATAGAGAGATATGGATTAGTGATCATGCTGTTAGGTAGATTTAGAATTGTCAAAGGACTGGAACCAAAGAGCAGTCAAAGGTCAAAAAACATTTATTAAGGGCCTACTGGGTGATAGGCAGGTGCTAAACAGTGGGGAAATAAAATAAATAAATAAATATAAAAAAATAAAAATAAAAAACAAAATAAAATAAATTTAAAAAAAAGAGAGAGAATCCCTGCCCTCAAAGAACTTGGCAATCTAACAGGTAGAGACAATATACAAAAAGAGGGAGAGGAGAATTGCTGGATAGGACATGATGCTCCTGCATTTGAAACTAGTCAGAGGGGCTGATAGAAAATGGAGAGTTAGTCAGAAACTCCTGAGCCTTCCATAAAGAAAAATTCTGGGAGGGGTTTGTTGCTCTGCCCTCCAGTCCTCTAATCAGAGGGGAAAGGCAGCTGAAGGTGCTGAGAAAGTGTTGAGTATCAATTAATCAAATCTTCATGAGGATGAGATTATAGGTGATGAGCTTATCCTGGGAGAGTCATGATGCTCTGGAGCCTAAACCAGACAGAGTAACTGATGGAAAATGGAAAGAGTTCTGTAGGTTTAGAGGAGGGTGCTGGGAATCTATGTGTAACCTGAGTTTCAATCCTGCGACCATTTGCTACTTAGGCATGACTCCTAATTTTGTGGAGAAGTTACAAATGCAACCCTGTGACCCTGCATGAGGGACAGAGTTGATGAGAGAGCTGGGGAGAAGAGCCATTCTTCATTCTTGTTTTGAGAAAAGACATACACATAGTTCCAGACTCTTTGGGATCAACTCCTGGGAAGAGAAAGATAAAGACTCTCTTGCAGACATGAACGGAGAAGTGGACTCCTCAACTTGTCCTTGATTTCTAGCTTGCCTCCTTATAGACTTCAAGGAATTTCCTCTTGGTCGATCTTAGGGCTGCTTTCTTGGTTGAGCAAAATCTCAGCCCACTCCCATCTAAAGAGCTCGTATTTCTAATCTGTAGAATTCCCATTTTTGCTTACTATACATTTGGGAAATGGGTTTTTCTGTTCACTACTTGTGATGGTCTTTTTGTATAATAAGCATTAGGTATGAGGGAGTTGTCTATGGTTATAAGCTTGGATTACTTGGGTTCCCTTTAAGGGCAAGTGACCAAGGAAGACAGTGGCTTTATTGCTTTTGAAGCTGAAAAATATCATACCTCTAGACCCAGGAGTATTTGGAGAGGGGAAGAGAATAGATAAAAATAATTTTAGTCCATTATCCCTTCGCAAAAGCAGCCATTCTGGTTGCCCCTTCTGCTACTCTCTGGGCAAGAATCCAAGTCTCCCTTGGAGAAGGTCAGGCCAGATTCCAGAGATATCTATGCCTGCCTCCCCCTGAGCCACATTTAGACAAGTCATGTGGAATACACATCTTACATGGACAATACATACTTACATATACCATTTCACTTGGATAAAGGTACAGATGATATGAATACAAAATTTTCAGGTGAGAGAAACTTGAGAGAAATAGCCAAATCTATTGGTTACAGAGTCTGGATTCCAAAGGAACTTGACAGATTGACCAAATCTAAAAAAAGATGAAGAAGGATAAATGTAAAGACTAACTTTTGTGTTCAAGAAGTCAATTTCACAAGCATAAGAAAAAAGAACATGGAATGTGTCATAAAAACATCTAGGAATATCAATGTACTACACCATGAATCAACAATATGACAAGTCCCAGCTAAAATACAACCTTCTGCAGGAAGATTTTCCCAACCCCTCTTAATTCTAGTGCCTTCCTTTTGTTGATTATTTCCAAATTATTCTGTATATAGCTTTTTTTTGTACGTAGTTGTTTGCATGTTGTCTCTCCAGTAGACTATGAACTCCTTTCAGGAAAAGAACTGTCTTTTACCTTTCTTTGTACCCCCAACATTTAGCATGGTGTCTGGTATATATTAGATACTTAATAAATGCATCTTGGCTGACTGTAGCCAAAAGGCTAATATTAACTTAAGCTATATTATATTAAGGGAAACAGTGTCCTAAGACAGAGAGTGTTAAGTTTGCTATACTCTGTCCTTCCAAGCACACATCTGAAATACTGCATTCAGTTAGGGGCATCCCATTTTAAGAAGGGACTTTGTTAAACTGGAGAGCGTATTGAGGAAAGTGACCATTATCTTAAAAGTCCTTGATATCAGGTCGTGTGACAATCAGTCGATGGATGTGAGAATGTTTGGTTTGAAGAAAGGAAACCCAGATGGGTCATGAGAGCTGTTTCCAAGTACATAAAGGGCTGTAATGTGGATTAGATTTGTTCTGATTGATCCTAAAGAACAGAACAAGGAGCAAGGTGGGGCAAATTTTAGATTAGGCAGATTTAGGTTTGATGTAGTACCATTTCCCTAACTCTTAGAGATATCCTAAAGTAGACTGAACAATGTCAAGAGGTTGTGGGTTCCCTTCACTAGAATTATTTAAGCATGCCAAGTTGGGGATGTTGTAGAGAGAATTTTGTTCAGTTATGGATTGGATCAAGTAGTTTCTAAGGTTCCTTCCAAGCCTGAGATGCTGTGTCAGTGTGGAGAGTGTAATATACCAGATCTGCCTGGAACTGGAGCAGGGGGCTGAGGGAGATGCAGGGAACAAGACAGGGAGAAATCAGCACCACCAGAAATCAGGATGTGGGCACTCTCAATGCCAGTGAGATTTGCATGTCTGAAGTTCCCAGGTCTGCAAACAGTTTTTATGTTCCAGGCGTGGTCACTGACCACTGGTGCCTCTGCTGATCCTATGAACCTGTGCCAGCAGTGTGGCTGGGGCATCGAAAACACCCACTGTGCAGAGTCCTGAGCTAAGCACAGGGTTTGGGGTGGGGAGGGATGCAAAGTCTAACAAAAGATTAATTCATTTCTTTAGTGGATCTGTGATTGTAGGGGTATGGGCATTCCTTCCAAGAGTACAGATTACAATCCATCCACACCTCCTTCTGTGCAATTCTTATCCATATCCTGGACTGTTTGACATTTTTATTAAGAACATAAAGGCCTATGCCTATGCCTTTGCACATCACATTTGCAGATGACACAAAGTTGGAAGGGAAAACTAACATTCTGGGTGGCAGGATTATTATTCAAAAATATCTTGACAAGTTAGAACATTGGGTCAAATTTACTGTGATTAAATTTAATAGGGATAAATGTAAGTCTAACATGGGGTAAAAAACATCATCCTTATAAGTACAAGGTGGGGGAAAGTGTGACTAGAGAGGTTTGCATTGAAAGTCAACATTTTCATATTGCAATTTAAAAAAAGTTAAGATGATCTTAAGCTGCATTGAGAGGCTCAGTATATAGAGTAAGGGAGGTGCTGGATTATTGTGGTCAGGTCTGGGCCCCACATTTTAAAGATAGTTCTATTCAGGAAGAAGCTGGACCAGCTGGAGACACACCTCCAAATCATGCCATGAGAATTGTCACCTCCTCCATGAAGTAGTTCCTGATTCTTCTTGTTAATGTTTTTCACATCTTCAAATGAACTTTCATTGCTTGTTTGTGCACTTGTTGAATTTCCTAGGAGACTGTAATCTCCTGACTAAGTTACCTTCACAAGATACATACCCCCTTCTCTCTTCCAAGGGACAGCTAGGTGACAGAGAAGTTAGAGTGCTAGGTCTGGAGTCAGGAAGACTCATCTTCTTGAGTTCAAATCCAGCCTCAGACACTTACTTACTGGCTGTGTGACCCTAGGCCAGTCACTTAACTCTGTTTGCCTCAGTTTCCTCATCTGTAAAATGAGCTGGATAAGGAAATGGCAAACCACTCCAATATCTCTGCCAAGAAAACCCAAATAGGGTTATGTAGAGTTGGACATGACTGAAATAACTGAACAACAACTATAAATCTTTTTTCCAATACTGCTACTAGCTAACCTCACCCCTAGATTTTGGCAATAGCCTTCTTGTTGGTCTCTTTACCTCAGGGCTCTCCCTATTCCAGTTCATCCTTCTCTCAGTTATCAAAATGATCTCCCTAAAGCACACACTACATCACACACACCCTTCCCTCGCCCTCCCATTCAATAAACTTCAATGACTTCCTGTCAGTTTCAGGATAAAATATAAAATCCTTTATTTGTCATTTTGTTTGCTGTTTACTCCTTTCAGTCTTGTCTGACACTCTCTGTGACCTCATTTGGGATTTTCTTGGCAGAGATGCTGGGGTGGTTTTCCATTTCCTTCTAAAGCTCATTTTATAGATGAGGAAACTGAGACAAACAAGGTTAAGTGGATTGCCCAGGGTCAGATACTAAGTGTCTGAGGCCAGATTTGGTCTCAGGTCTTCCTGATTCCACTGTACATGTAGCTGCACCTTGTTTAAAACCATTACAACCTGGTCTCTTCTAGCCTTTTATATTTTACTTCATTATATCTACTTTATGTTCCAGTGACACTGGCCTCCATGCTGTTCCTTGAACAAGACATACCATCTCTTGACTATGCATTTTTATTTGCTGTTCACTATACCTGGAATGCTCTCCTTCCTCATCTCCTTTTCTTGTCTTCCCTGAATTCCTTCAAGTTTCAGCTAAAATTCCAACTTCTGCAAGAAGCTTTGCCTAGTCTCCATCTTGATATTATCTTCTTTCTGAGATTAAGTCCAATTTATCCAATCTATATCTTGTTTGTACACAGTTTTCTCTCCCTTTAGGTTGTAAGCTCCTTGAGGGAAATGACTGGTTTTCTTCATATTTCTAGCACTCAGCACTTGATGGCATACAATATGTGTTTAATTACTGTTTGTTGACTTTGGACAGGGAATTTCATTTTTATCTTTGTACCCCTGACATTGTGCCCTGAACATAATGGGCCCTTGATAAATATTTGTTGAGTTGAATCTTGGAATGATTAGCATGGAGAAGAAAAGATAAGGAGTAGGTCAAACCCAGAAGGAAAGGGTGGAAATTACAGAAAATTCAATTTTGGTTAAATATAAGAAAAATGTTTGTAATCCTTTGTCTTCTCTTTGTAACCCATTTGTCTTCTCTGATTTCTTTTCCCAACCCTAGTTGAAGTTTGGGAATTTCATTATCTGTCACTCCCCATAATAGCAGTCAACAGTTTCCCATACAAGTACTTGCAAAAAATCCAAAACATAGAAAAATTTTCTTTCCATAGCAAAAGACCCTGAAAAGATTCACATTCAAGCCTACAGAATGGATATAACTGTTTTCACTTTAGCCCTCCTAGGGACTTGAAAAGACTCTGCGACTCATAGTACTACTCTGGGAGGGTTCCCAGAAAGAGGGAAGGCTGAGTGCATGCCTCCTCATTGGTCCTCTATCCTGTCATGTGCTTTGATGGACATTCTCTTCCAGTTACTGTTCCCTTTTCAAGCCTCCATTTCTGTTCTGCTGTGCTGGGGTCCTCAGTTCTGCTGCACTACTCTCTGATAAGCAATAGGGAGCACGGTAGTGGCAAATTGCCCCAGCACAACTGATGCTGGTTAACCTTTTACAGCAGCAAAATTAGGGCTAATTATCTTCTCTCCAGGTGTCAGTCCTTGAGCAGCTCTAAAATAACTGTAATAGAACCTTACTTGAAAGTGAGCCTTACCTCTCACACCCTCTGGCACACAAGTGCTACTGGGCTATTTAAACATTCTGTCATTTTATACCTGGGTCCCACATCCTACCAGACTCATATAGAGTCTCTTGAGGATATTGTGGGAGCACCTTTTCCTGGACTGTACCAATAAGTGTATATTTTCCATTGTGGGTCTTTTCATGGTAAACTCATAGCTCTTTATCTCTTCTCTCCTCTAGCCCCTAGATGATTTGTGTGCTCATATCAGTTCTTCCCACTAAGTCTTTTGGGCTTTTGAGAGTACCCTAATTCACTTTGTATTTGTCTTCTGACAAATTTATCTGTATCACCTGGGCCAGGTGATGCAAACAAGTCTGGCTACTTCTTCAAATATTTCCAAAAGGGAAGGGCTGGAGCCAAGGGCTCCCAGTATAGGGACCTATGTCTCATAGGCAAAAGAACAGTTTCTTGTTTCTAGTTATGCATAAGTGGAATGGCCATGTTGTGGAGTCATTTTTCAGTCATGTTTGACTCTTCATGACCCCATTTGGAGTTTTCTTGAAAGAGATACTGGAGCGTTTTGCCATTTCTATTTTCTTCTCCAGCTCAGTTTACAGATGAGAAAACTGAGGCAAACAGAGTTAAGGGACTTGCCCAGGGTCATACAGCTAGTATGTGTCTGAGGTCAGATTTGAATTCATGAAGAGCAGTCTTCCTGATTCCAGGTCTGACACTCTAGCCACTGTGCTTAGTTGGGATTACTTGGAAGGTAATGGATTTTTCCCTTACAATTTACAAGAGGTCTTTAAATGAAGGCTTGTGGTTGTGGTAGAGAGGATTCTCAGCTTATTAGATTGTAAGCTCCTTGAGGTCAATGACTGTATTTTTCTCTTTTTGTATTTCCAGCACTTTACACAGGCCTGACACATAGTAGGTACTTAATAAAATGTTTATCATATTCTATTGTATAAGTGGACTGGATGGGCATCTCAGATTCCTTACAATTGATCCTTTGTTTTTTTGATCAAACTAGACAGCTAGTTGGCACAATGAAGATCTGTGTTGAAATTCTATTTAACATTGGCTAATTGTGGGAACTGAATTTAACTCAGTTTCCTCCTCTATAGAGATAATAATAGCACCTTCCTCACAGGGTTGTTATGATGATCAAATGTGACAAAATATGTGAAGTCCTTTGCAAACCTTAAAGTGTTATATAATGCTAACTAGCTATCCTGCCTTAGAGGTGCATCACAGAGAATGCTTTGGAAGTTTTCTTGGAATTTTAATATTTTGTGCGTATTAGTGTAGCACTGGAACTGCCTATAGGTTTTTTCTCTCTCTGATACACACCAATAACTCAGTTTTATTTTCCTAATTCTCTCCTTTTCCTCTCTCACTCATTAAGAAGGAAAGAAAAATAAAACCCATTACAAATATGTAATGTCATGCAAAACAAATTCCCATGTTAGCAGTGTCCAAAAATAGAAAGAAAATGAAAGAGAAGAAAATATGTTTCAGTCTGCTGTCTGATTCCATTAGCTCTCCCTCTTGATGTGGATAGCATCATGAGTCCTTTGGAATGGTAATTGGTTATTATCTTGATCAGAGTTACTAAGTCTTTCACAGTTGATTATAACATTGCTGTATTATTGTTACAAATAGTACTCCTTGTTGGGCTTGTTTCACTTTACATCATTTCATAAAAGTCTTCTCAGGTTTTTCTGAAACCATCTCCTTTATATGAGAGTATTCTGTCACAATTTATATTCTGTTACTTGGTTAGCCATTTCCCAATTGATAGGCATCATCTCAGTTTTCAATTCTTTGCCACCACAAAGAGAACTGTTATAAATATTTTTATACATTTGGGTCCTTCTTTTTCTTTGATTTCTTTAGGGCATAGATAAAGTATTGATATTACTGACTTAAAGGGTATGCACAATTTAATAGCTTTTTGTTTCCCACTCTTTTTGATATGTTATTGGCCTGCTTCCTTTTTAGATGATCTCTTTCTTATAGGATTTTTTTTTTGTAATTTCTTTTATATGTCATTCTTTCTTATGTGCTTTAGTCTCCTTATAGATAACACATTCCTCTCCTTGTCCTTTGGGTCACCTGCAATTTTAATTCTTCAAAGACTACTACATTGTACAGTTTTCAATAATAAAGGATCATTGAATATTTGTGTCAAAACGTGTTTTTACTTTCAGGGGACAGTCTGGGATCATTGAAAGCACCATGCAGTTGACCAGATTCTACAAATCCAGCACATATGCTTCTTATTCAGTTTTGGACTCAGCTTATTGTCCATCTGAAATATCTCTCCAAGATACATGTACTGATGTAATGTTTTGATAGGCAGTCCATCCAATTGCATATCATAATCAGGTCAATAGGCATTTATACATTTGGTTTTTCCTTTATAGATTGTTAGGCAAATCTCTTGGGAGTAGTCATAAAACTCATTGATGTGATCTGGGACTTGTTGCAGTCAGAGTAATATCATGCATCAGTAGAAGCATATGTAGGTCATCACTATATTTAGGGGACTCCTCTTCCATTTGAACTCTATGAAGGCCATTCTCCATGACAGTAGCAAACACTGTCGGCAAACATATGTCCCATTTTATGCTTTACTTGATATTAATGATCAGAGAATTGTTGAACAAAATTATTTTTTTGGTTGATTCAGTCAGGGAATCCCATGTGTTATCCTTTTTTAAAGTTTGTCTTTTGTTTTAGCATAATCTTCAAGTCCCAACATATCTCTCTGTAATCTAGTGTTACTCATAACAATTTTTTTTTAAAAGAAAGAGAAAACAAAAACAGTTTGGCAAAAGTAATCAACATGTCAATCAAGTCTGAGGGCTTTTGCAATGTTCTACGGATGTAGTTTTCCACCTCTGCAGAAAGGGATAAAAGATTGTTCTCATATCTCTTCTTCTGGGATAGACTTGGTTGCACAGTTTTCAGATTCAATTGATTGTTATTCTTTCTACTTACATTGTTACAATTGTGTAGATTGTTTGCTCAGTTACTTGGCACATGTTCACTTAAGTCTTTCCATGCTTCTCTGTATTCCTCATGACATAATTTTTTTATGGCGCAATGATGATTGCATCCACATACCACAAACTGGTCAATTATTCCTCCATCAGTGGGCAGCCACTTGGTTTCCACTTTTTTTGACACTTCAGAAAGTACTGCTATAAATACTTTGACATATATTGCACTTTTCTTTCTATCTTTGGTCTCCTTATAGTATATGCCTCCCAATGTAATCTCTGGGTAAAAGTCACATTTTAGTCACTTTTTTAGCCTAGTTCCAAATTGCTTTCTCGAATGGTTGGACCAATTCACAGATTCTGAGAAGAGCCTTTCAGGCTGCATTTGCTACTCCGAATTAAATACTACTTGGGAAAAAAAACTACATATGGATGACAATTTGCCGATTTTTACTGATGCTTTCCTCTGTCTTCTTCCTCCTCCATCCAGAGTTTCACAAGTATGGGTAGTGGTGTTCATCATAATTTTGCCCTGTGAGCAGGATTTGTTAGCCTTGAAGTTGGACACAGGAGGCAGATGTGGTCATGGCTGGGAGAGAGGTGTGAGGTTCTAGGCACACTGGCCACTTTCTCAGTTTCTTTCCCCCTATCCCGCTCACACCCCGTTCTGCAATCACACCAGCTCTTTGTTGGAATGCCATTATCTAAAATTAGGACTGAAGGATGGAGGTTTAAATGATGATTCAGAAATCTTTAAATGCTGAAGTCCTGGGTAATAAGGAGCCATGATTTTGATCTTTGTGCATTAATAGAATGAATCTTAAAGAGCTCCTTGGGAGAATGGGTCAGAGTGGAAAATTTTGGCATTGCTGCTATCCTTCTCCCCATTTTGAACTAAAAATAGCTTAGTAGGTTGGCTTGAGCAGTTCTCAAGGGATTAGCAAAATAGTATCCTAAGTGGAACCATCCCCAAACAGTGGCAGTAGGGAATATTCAGTCAAATAGAGGAGTGTTACAACTTTAAGGAATGTAAAAGTAATAGAATCAGAGAATTTCCAAGTTGAAGTAAACATTTCAGTAGAATATAAGGTCTCTGAGGGCAGGGAATGTATCATTTTTGTTTCTACGTTCCAAAACCTAGCACAGTGATAGGCACATAGTAGGTGCTTAATAAATATTTGTTTAATTAAATTAAATCAGTCTCAAAGGTTATCTAATTCAAATTGTGCCTGGATAGGCGGTCCTTATGTAAAAAATAGTTGTTGTTCTCTTTAGAGTTTACAGGATAATTTACAATCCCTTGGGGAAGAAAGTAGTAACATGTATGCAACAAAGTAAGACAGTATAATATCATAGCCTTCTTTCCCTGGGCTATACTTTCTTGGCCAAGAGGCTGAAAGCCAAGTTCCTGTTTAGGTCCTCATTTCTTAACTTGCGATTCTTTTCTCTGGGAAAATATTAATGTTTAGCGATATTTCCCCTTTCAAAATATTAGACGTGAAATTATGCAGATATCAAAAATATTTATTACATGCAGTAATTTTGGGGTATGCAAATACATAATTTCCTTCTTCTTGCTGAAAAAATTTCCAAATGCCTTTTCTATTCCAAGGATTTAGCATATACCTCCTCTTCCCCTCCTATTCAAGCCTAGGACTTAAAAGCTCCATTATTATATTTCAAACCCCAAAATATTTTATGGCCAGACTAGTTTGGAAATCATTGATTTAGAATTTCCATGATTGGCTTGAGTCCCCACCCAATATTTCTGGGCTTCCAATTCTATTATACTTCTTGGAGGGAAATTGTTAGTTTTTCTTTTAGTAGAGAGTGTAATGAAAGATGAACAGTCTTCACCTTCTCCCTAATTGTAGAATACTGGTCTCTAAGTTCTTTTCCTTCAGTGATGACTCAAGCTATGATGGAGAAAAGTGGGTGGAGCACTACCGGCAATGAGGTTTCCCCAGTGTTTTGCTCCATTTGTTACTCCTAATGGTAGCTTCTTTTCATGGAGATAACTGTTCCTGGTTCTGGTGCTGTTCTAAGCACCAAGTTTCTTGAGCTCCTACCTGTTTCTGAGGGGTCAATTGCATTATTTGTAGTTAGACCTGCACAGCACCACCTCCAGGGGAGCAGCTTTAGCTCTATTTGTACTGTGTCCTTTAATGACAACTACAATTATACAGAGAGTACTGGACTTGGAATCATTAAGACCTAGGTTCAAATTCCTTGGACACTTTCTAGCCAAGAAAGTTATGTGATTCTCAGTTTTCTTATCTATAAAATGGGGCAATTATTAGTAACTGTCATAGGGTTGTTAATATCAAATGAGATAATATATGCAAAATGTTTCGCAAACCTTAAAGTCATATAGCTGACATATAATTTTGGTTATTATTATTTGAATGATGATGATGATAATGATCTCTGCAAACAGCCAGAGGAAGGCTCTCTACAGCAGCAACTACCTTAAGATACTGAATTGGATCATTAAGGATTAAAAAGACAAGGGACTTTAGACAGTATTTAGTCCTACCCTTTAATTTTTCAGAGAAAAGTGAGACTCAGAGATGTGAAAGGATTTGGCCAAGATCATATAGGTGGAAACAGAGCTGAGATTTAAACCTAGATCTTTTGGCTTCAAATCGGATGTTCTTTTTATTGTTTTACACATTACCTCTTCCCTTTCCATGTCCCTCCTATATATAATTTTTCTTTCCTTTGTCTTTTAAAGAAGCATAGCTTCCTGTGGCGTTATAGCCCCATGAGAAAGCTGCTGATGGCCCCATGCCTCTGGTACTGCCCCTCCAGTCCAGTCTTGTCACAATTTCAGTATGTCTTTCTCCCTTGAATAGAGGGGCTGTATTAGCAGCCCTAGTCACTTTCCACTAGCAGCTGATAGAATTTCATGCCTGGGCAGAAATTTCTTCAAATAAATTTTTGTAAAAATAAATATAAAAAAGATATCAACACATTTGCAAGTTCTTTTTGTTTTCACTCCTTGTGTTCTCTAGACACAACTACTATTACAGGAATCTGGCAGAACCATGGCAGATCTGTGACAAAGAACACAGTATCTTCCAGGGAAGAATTGCTACCTCATGGGAGGAAAATGCTGCATACCTCTCAAGGAGAGTGGGAGGCAGTAGGTGTGGCAGCTTTTTTGAAAGTGCCTTGAAGAAGTGTGTTGGTTTAGCTACAGACCTCCCAGAGTGTGTGGCATAGTTTAAACTACGTCAAGGTAGTCTTCCTCAGTCCTCAAATTACTGGGCAGGCAATCTGTTGGACCATAGCCAGATTTGATGGAAGATAATCAGCTGCTCAGAAACTTAGTTATTCCTTTAAGAATTTCTGTTCTCCTTCAGTAACTGGTACAGTGGAAAGAGAATTGGCTCTGAAGTCAAAGAAACTAGGTTTAAATCCTGTCTCTGACATGTACTATGTGTATGACACTGGGCAAGTCACTTAACTTTCTTCATCTGTAATGCAAGGGAGCTGGACTAGACAGCTTCTGGATGGAGTCCCTCATGGCTCTACCTTCCAGATAACAGCTTTTAACTTCTAGCTTTGGTGGTCCTACTGTCAAACCTCTTGACCCTGAGTTGGTCAACCATCAGATAGCAATACAACATAATCCATAGGATCATCTATCTTATAACTAAAAGGGACCTTAAAAATCTTCACGTCCAATCCCTCCATTTTGCAGATGAAGAAACTGAGACCTACAGAGGTGAAATGATTTATCTATGTTCCTATAGGCAATAAGAAGCAGAGCTAGGATTCATACCCAGATCCCCAGGTGCCAAATTCCATGCCTTTTCTGTTGTGCCATGTTTCTACAATGCAACTCTGCCACACAGCACAACACAATGCACATTTACTAGTTGTATTTGTTACTGTGAACTGAACACTGTGCTAGGATATAGTAGAGACATAAAGTTTAGATAAGATCCAATGCCACTGTAAAAGGGCTTCACCCAGATATCCTTATAAATCTCTTGAACAACCCAGTTCCATGGCTAAGCCCATTTTTTTTCTGCCATGGTCTTGATACTCTGTCTTCAGGCCCTTTTGGACTAGGAGACTCCATTTAGTTTTCTGGAGATTACCTGCTGAGTAGAAATCCCGTCTGTAATGTACCCCAGTGAGTTGTGGTCCAGTCTCTACATGAAGACCTCAGGTAATGGAGCATTCACAAGATCCTGAAATCTATACACATGTGACTTTCACTCATTGCTCCTAGTTATGCCCTCCCAGGCCAAACATAACAAGTAAAACATGATAATGATACATAATAATGATGATGATGACAGTTTCTATCAATGTAACACTTTTAAAGGTTTTTTTCAGTCCTGTCAAACCTCTTAGAATCTTTATTATTTTTATTTCATTTGGTTCTCTCAACAGCTCTGTTGGGTAAGTATTCCCATTTCATAGATGAAGAAACTCAGGTTTAGAACACTGAAGTAGCTTTTCCTATAGTCACAGAGCTAAGTGTCAAAGATAAGATTCAAATCCAGATATCTCTTGAGTTCAAGGTCTAGTGCCCTTCACAGTATGCATCATGTTGCATGCCCCCCTCCCCCCACATAACAGCATTTCCATGAGATCAATGTTCAAAGAGAGCTGTCATTTTCCTCTAAGTGTTCTCTTGTCCAGGAAAAAAATCTTCAATTCCTTCAATCAGTTCTCACACCAATCAATTGAGAAACATTTCTTAAGTCCCTACTATGTGTCAGGTATTGTACAAAGTTCTCATGGTTAAATTTCCTTATTATCTTGTTTACCCTCCTAAGAACACGTACTAGCTTGTTGATATCTTTCCTAAAATTTAGTGCCCAAAATATTTTATCACTATTATAAGGTGTATTTTTTTTTCAAGCTTAATATTTGATGAGTAGAAAAAAAAATGTCCCCCTCTGTCATTACTTGTGGGATGATAATCTTCCTCATCCTAGACACTTATACTTTTATTAATACAGGCCAAGAGTACATTAGCTTTTTTGTTTGCCAAGGTACACTGCTGACTCATACTGAAAAGTAAAGTTTAAATGAAAAACTGGATACCTTCTTAGCCAAAGGCAAATCTGTAAAACACAGGAATTCAGTGGGTTTTCAGTGGGTTTTGTGGAGCCATTGGTTAGAGTAATGCTTTTAATATTTTCTAAGTACTGTCAGAAGCAGCTTTCCAAGATTGCCCTTGCATGTCAAACCTGTCTGCGAAAATCAGTTGGAACTAGCACCATACCTTTCTTAGGGATACTTCTCAGTATGTACAAAGTAAGTTTTCATGGGTACCATTAAGAGATGGCATAAGCTTGTCTTGGGACATGGAAATTTTAAATAGGTTTCCAATTATATTCTTCTAGGACATATTTTCCCCAGTCTACCAGATACAATCAACAAACAAATTCTTTTTCACTACTTAGGATAGGAACTAGTCAAGGAGGAAATGGCAGGGGTTTGGGGTTCCTTTGAGTCTTCCATAGTGACAATCAATAGAACACAGAGTGAATCTTCATGAAGGTGTAAAGTTCCAACCAGAAGATTATGAAATTGACAACTTGAGTGAAGTGGAAAAACTTTGTACCAGATTCTAAGAGGTTTGGAAGGACTGAAGACCCCATTTAAAGAGACATAACTAGTCTTGGAAAACATAGGAGTTTATGTGGTGTCTAAGGCAAAACTGCAGCCTGCTTACATATAGTCTTGGTGATATGTAGACTTTATTATAGGTCTGTTTGCTTGGTCTCTTGCTCTTCTAGGTAGTGGTTAGCTGTATGCATAGATTGTAGGGTATAAAAAGTAGGGAAGAAGCAGAAATGAAAACCACAGTCACTGGAGAGGGGTGCATTCTGAATGGAGGCATGCAGAGAGTTGTTGAAGCATGACAGGGAAGAATGATGGTCTACTAGTTTTGGTGCAGAGAAATGTCACAAAATGTTTTTTCATGCTATCTATCAGATTGGGGTTGGAGGGCTGTGGTTAGGTACGTTTGAAGTCAAAGGACAGTGAAGAGTATTGTTCAAAAGTTTGAAATGAACTAGAGTCCATGAAGGGCACATGGGTAGCCTAGATGGAATGAAGGACCTGAAGTCAGGTCACATCTTCCTGAGTTCAAATCTGACCTCAGACACTTATTAGCTGTATGACCCCAGGCAAGTCAGTTAACCCTGTTTGCCTCAGTTCTCCATCTATAACATGAGCTGGAGAATGAAATGGCAAAATTACTCCAATTTCTTTGCCAAGAAAACCCCAATGGGGTCATGAAGAGTCGGACACAACTGAAATGACTAATCAAGAAAGAATCCATGAGGAGAGATAATATGCTCAGAAAAACTGTTGGAGGTGGAACATTTTCCAGAGAAAGAGAAAGAATGTTTTCTGCAGTTTCTGGAAGAAGGCAAAAAGTAGATCATTGCAGGGAGGGGGTCACCTACTTACTATGATCACTTCTTGGCCCTAGGATGAGGGCAGAATCATAATGAAACAAAAGTGATACCCAAAGTTGTCATGGCACAGGGGTGTAATTGCCCCATGAGCTTCCCAAATAGATCCCTGGATAAAACAAAGGTCTTATAGATCCAGATGGATTAGTTGACATCACACTGAGCCTGGGGACACCTCTGTAAGCGTAAGCAAAGTGGGATTTTTGTTGTTGCTTTTTTCTGGAGTTCAGTTTCCTAGGCTCAGCCTAAATTGCAAACATCTGAAGGATTAATCTCCTTTGAATCCTGATAATTCACAGCTGTGCTGAGTCACTTAGGCTTTGAGCCTTCTGGCTCTGAGCCAATCAGGGGTCAAGTCTTTGTTATATATTCTGGGAGGTTGGTGTTTTGCTTTGGGGGCTCTCTCATGAAAAGGACCTTTTGATTCCCTAGATGGGACTCTGAGTTGTTGCATTTGTCCTTCGTTTTAGAAGAGGACCATGACACCAGAGAAATAATGACATGACTTGCATTTGACTTTGTTTTGAGTGAGGGAGGGCTGGGAAGGTCACCAGTCTCACTTTCTCCTCCTCAGCCATCTGGGTCCAGTGACCAGATATTCATCAAGATGACTGGAGACAGCCCTGGGACTCTGAGTAGCCATTTGTTAAGAGAACCCCACCCCCCCACTACTCAGATGTTGGTGCTGTTCTAGTCTAGTGGTGTATGTAAGTAGTTGTATTACTTTCTTCAGACAGTTGAAGCCCTGACTGTTGAATCTCTGTGCTAATTTTTCTGCTTGTATTTTCTATACTCACTTCTTTCTACTTATCTGTACTTTAAGTAAGATTGTTGACCACTTTAAAATTGTCTTTCCTTTAGAAAAGCAGATCAAAGAACCTGTGTTAGCAGCCCACCCTACATGCTAGGGTGGTTGCTACTACAACCACCAAAAATATTAGGTATTTAGCTAGAGATTTCTAGGCAGAAGGTTGTGTAAAGAGAGCATACTCTTGGATGGCTGTAGTTGACCTGGTAGTGCATATAATCAAATTTTTCATCAGGATTCCATGAGGAAGGTACACACACAGACACAAAAGAATATAAATGATAGGAATTCCCTCTCTAAGGAAGCAACAAGGGTATATACATATATTTTTCACACCACACTTACGGTTTTATTGATAAAGAGTGTTCCCAGTGAGGAAATTTCTTCTACCATGGCAGGTTGGAACCTACTCTGCAGCTTATGATCTTAGAGAATTGATGAGGATCCAGAAGTGCAGTGATTTGTTCAGCATCACATAACCAGTATATGCTAGAGATGGTACTTGAATCTAGCTCTTCCTGACTCCAAAGCCAGTTCTCTATCCACTATACCATACTTTCTACAACAGAGTATTTGTATAAGAAAGCTAATTGCCCTTGAAGGCAAGTATTCTGTAGCTACTGATGTCAAATATACTAGATTGTCAAATATACTAGATCATCCTTGGGCAACATTGTCACCTACAATACTCTCTCCTGCAGCCCACCCAGAATAAAATGTGATTGGAAAATATGTAACAAAATAAATTAAAATGCAATAGTATATAGATAATGTCAATATGTGGTTTTCTAAATCAATGTGTTTCACTGCTAAGATTTGGTTGGTTGTTGTCCTTCATTTTCGAAGAGGACCAAAATGACATCACCGTGATAAAGTGAAGTTTCAGTGTGTCCAGCTGTGGCTGATCAGACCAATATAAGCTCAGAATGCTCTACCACAGGTTGGGCACACATAGTCTGTGTGACATTTGCGCATTCTATGTGCTGTCTCAATTCTGCTTTGCTCATAGAGCACAGCACCCTTTCTGATGTGAGCACACCATGCTGAGAGGTCCTGTGCCAGTATCTCCCATGTTACATAGTCAAATCCAAAGTTCTTGAGAGAGACCTTGAGAGTGTCCTTGCATTGCTTCTTCTGACCACCCTGTGATCACCTGCCCCATGCAAGTTCTCCATAAAATAGTCTTTTTGGCAAGTATTCATTTTGCATTCAAACAACATGGCCAGTCCATTGGAGTTGCGCTCTCTGAAGCATAGTTTGAATACTTGGTAGTTCAGCTCAAATAAGACTTCAGTATCTGGTATCTTATCCTGTCAGGTGATCCTCAGAATCTTCCTAAGACAGTTCTAATGGAAGTGATTCAGTTTTCTGGCATGGGACTGGTAGACTGTCCATGTTTAACAGGCATACAACAATGAGGTCATCACAACAGCTCTGTAGAACTTCAGTTTGGTAGTCAGTCTAATACTTCTCTCCCAAACTTTTCTTCAGAGCCTCCCAAACACTGAGCTAGCTCTGGCAATGAGTGTGTCAACCTCATTGTCAATGTGTAGATCCCTGGAAAATACACTCCCAAGGTAAATGAACTTATCCATAGCATTCAAAACTTCTCCATTTGTTGTAACTGATGGTTCCATGTATGGATGGTGTGGTGGTGGCTGATGGAACACTTGTGTTTTCTTGGTGTTAATTATTAGGCCAAAATTAGCACAGGCAGCAGAGAATTGATCCATGCTTTGTTGCATCTCAGCTTCAGAGGCTGCATTGAGTACACAATCATCTGCAAACAGAAAATCTCCCAGGAATTCAAGGATGCCTCCCTTGTTTATTTCTATAAAGGTAAAGGGAATAGGCTGTCCTGCAACTATCACAGGAAGGTCTCTCTCTTAGTCATTGCTGGCAAAATTCTTGCTAGAGTCCTCCTTAATAGGCTGATCTGGAAGATGATCACATACCTGAGAGCCAGTGTGGCTTCAGAAAGGGCCGAGGAACTGTCAATATGGTGTTTATTGCCCAACAACTCCAGGAGAAATGCCAGGAGCAAAACAGAGGTCTGTACACAACATTTGTAGATCTGAACAAGGCCTTTGACACTATCAGTCATGAGGGCTTATGGAAAATTATGTCAAAATTTGGCTGCCAAGAGAAGTTCATCAGTATTGTATGTCAATTTCATGATAGCATGTTTGCCTGGATTTTGGATAGTGGACAATGCTCTCGTGCCTTCCCAGTCACCAATGGAGTGAAACAGGGCTGTGTGCTTGCTCCCATGCTTTTTAGCATGATGTTTTCAGCCATGTTGTCAAATGGTTTCAACGAGCATGAACATGGCATCAAAGTCAACTACTGTGCTGATGGCAAGTTCTTCAGTTTGAAAAGACTACAAGTCAAGGCCAAAGTGAAGGGAGTGTTGGTGCTAAGATTTAGTGCATCATTCAGTTTTAAGCTCTGTGAGTATAAGGGACTGTTTTTTTGCCTTTTTGTACCTCCAGCACTTAGCACAGTGCTTGGCACATAATAAGCACTTAATAAATGTTTACTGATTGATTGACAGTAGCCCATTTCTTTTTGAGTTTGATGCCATCAAACTAGATAATTTCTAATTGGGCCTTTTTGTTTGTTCGTCTTCCCACAGTCTCAATTTGTAGAATTTGTAGCAGAATTACCTAGGTGAGATGTATGGCCTTCTGTAAGAACCTTAAACTCCAGGTTTAAAAGAGGTCCCCCACTCAAATAATTTTGTTGTTCAAAGATATCAAAAAGTCAACAAAAATTTATTAAGTGTTTGCTATGTGCCTCAGCCCACACTAAGCACTGAATGCGAAAGATGTGGAAATCAAAGCAGATGAAAAAAGGTTGCCACTGATAGGCTGTCAATATAAATTTTGGACTAAACCAGGCTGTTCTGAATTTGGGGAATTAGAATGCACCAAGACAGGATATCTCATATATTCCCTTCATTGGGCAATGGAAGGTTTTACTGGACCATAATTCCTTCTCTCAGACTGTGTAGTTGTATAATTGTCAATCTGACAGAGGTTGCCCCATCCCCCCCCCAAAAAATTAGAATCATTCACTTTTTTTATTGGTAAGGCAAGTAATTTTATTGATTGCTTGTCCTTTGTTTAGTAGAATACCTTTGTGGCAAAGAATTGGAAATTGAGGGGATATCCAGCAATTGGGGAATGGCTGAGCAAGTTGTGGTAAATGAATGAAATGGAATGCTATTGCACTATGAGAAATGATGAGCAGGCAGACTTCAGAAAAACCTGGAAAGACTTACATGAACTGATACTGAGTGGAGTGACCAGGACTAGGAGAACATTGTACACAGTAACAGCAACATTGTGGGATGATCAACTTTGATAGTCTTAGCTCTTCTCAGCAGTACTGTGATCTAAGACAATTTCAAATTCATGATAGAAAATGATATCCACATCCAGAGAAAGAACCACGAAGTCTGAGTGCAGACTACTGTTTTCTCTTTTTTGTTTTGTTTTTTCTTTCTCCAGTTGTTCCCTTTTGTTCTGATTCTTCTTTCACAACATGACAAATGTGGAAATATGCTTAATATGATTGTACATGTATAGCCTATATCAGATTACTTGCCCTCTTGGGGAGGCAGGAGGGAAGGGGAAAAAAATTTGGAACTCAAAATGTTACAAAAGTGAATGTTGAAAACTATCTTTACATGTAATTGGAAAAAATAATGATAATACTATTGGGGGAGGGGAAGAGAACCAGTGACATCAAGAAGTGATATCTTGACTCAAGAGTTAATTGGATTAAAGTGAGGCAGAATTGCACAAAGTTATCCTCACTCTTTCTTCCAGAGTCATTGAAGTCCAACAAAAGTCAGGATGCAGTGAATGACCTTGGTGTCTTCAATGTTTCACCAAGCTCTAAGTGCTCCACATTGCATGCTTCAGCTGCCTTCGTGATCTTTAGAACAAATTGTTCTCATCTGTTCATTCCACCAGGAAAGTCTTCACATGCTTGGGGTAGGCATCCCCTTAATTCGCTGACAGGTCTGAGGTCTGTCAGTTACCCTCAGCCTAGTTTAGCCTGTCTACAGAGATGGTGTTACTGGGTTGTGACTGCTGTCCGTACTACAGCTTCTTGGAACCACAAGTGAGAGTTGGGTGAAGGTGGACACCAAAGGTGGATGAGTAGCCCTGAAAATGACTCAGCAAGCCCTCACATCAGAGGTTCTAGTACTCCTTGGAAACCCTTTACACTCCAGTCTTATTGGTATAGGGAACAATTTTATTGTTCACGTGAACACACTGCACGTTGATTCCAACACTGACATCATTTTTGTCCTTTCTGAGAACAAAGGACAACAACCACCAACCACCACCATTGGTATAGGTAATTCCAAGTGATGGGCTTCTTCTACCAATACAGGTCATTACTTCCTTGCAACAGAGAATTTAGAAAATTCTCTGGAGGTCAAATGATTGTCAAGTCACACAGCTAGTATTTGTGAGAGGCAAGATTTGGACTTAGGTCTTCCTAACTCCAAGACAAGCTCACAAGGCAGAGGGGTCAGACACACTGCCTGCAAAACACTCAAGAATTTCCTGAATCAAATGAAAATGTAATTGGGAAATATTTAGCAAAATAAATAAAAAATACAAGACAACATAAGTAATGTTAATTTGTGGTTTTCTAAGTCAACATGAGGGTTGCAGGGATCCATTGATGTTTTGAGTTTGTGTTAGAACATAATGCTTTTCCATTTACTTCTGTAAAGGGGTAGGTCAAGAAGGGGGGGCAGAATCAGTGGAGGTCAGCCTTTGCAGTTCTGAGGTTGCTTATTCTGTGGCAGTAGACAACCAGAAGGGTTTCTCAAGTGGTGAAATGAAGTGAGTCATCAAGGTGAGGAGTCTAGTAATAAATGAATATTACTAAGTGTAATCTCCAAACCACTCTATGTCCTTCATATTGATGGGGGCTTACCATTGTAGTGCTGCCTTTACTTTATTAGACTTCATCTTCATCCTTAGATCCCTAACAAGACTGTTGGAATTGGATTCTGGAAATCCTGAGTTCAAATCTGGCCTCAGACATTTACTAACTCTGTGACCCTGGGGACATGGCTTAACTTCTCTGAGTCTCAGTTTCCTCATATATAAAATGGGAATAATAATAACACTTACCTCCCAGGATCATTGTAAGGATCAAATGAGAAAATATTTCTAAAACTCTTGGGAAACCTCAAAGTACCATACAAATGCTAGTTATTATTATTATTATTAATATTTTCTAAGAATTTCTAGTTACTCTAGAGCAAACTGGCGTTGCTTGAGATCAGGAGTTTGTGAACTAGTTTCTTTAAATATTTTGATAACTATATTGTGATATAATTGATTTCCTTTGTAATTTTATGTATTTTATTTTATGCATTTAAGAATAATTTTCTGAAAAGGGATCCACAAGCTTCACCAGACTGCCAAAGAGGTGTATGATATGCAAAAAAATTTAAGATTCTTTGCTCTAGATTGACATGGAGCTATCTTCATGAAATTGTTCCAATCCAATGCCTACCAGCTGGATATGCAATCGTATCTGGTAGAGAAAAAGTCCAGGAAGGCTAAGTTAATAATTTCCTGGAAGGTGGCAGGCATGTAACAAAGTCTGAACAGCATCCCTGAGTACTCATATTACCCATACCGTGTCTGAAACGTGATATTCCTCCACTCACATCGCCTGCAGGTCCAGATAAAATTGTAAACCCTCCTACAGTCTAATTTTATGAAGATTCTGACCTCCCCCAAAGGATTCAGAAGGTCTAAAATCCAAGGCTCTGTAGACAGGATTGCTTTCAGGACTTAGCATCACAGCCTGACCTCAGCTCCATACTTTTTTCTCTTTAACCAAAAGTACTAGAGTCCCAGGCAGAAGAGGTCCAATAGCCAAATAATACCTACTGGGTATTGGCAGCAAGAAACTCTTTGAAAGTTTGTGTCTCAGGTACTTAGGTCCAGGAGAATAGGTACCTCAGGTACCAGTTTAATATCATAATTGTAGGTATGGTGTAAGAAGCAGGGTCTCAATTTTCTGAGCCCTGGACACATCCATGAAACCCTTTTGGGGGTATAACTTCAGGCTGATGACAATGAATGAGAGGGAAGGTAGCAAGAGCCAGCTAACAGCTGTTGGGGAAGTGCTGTAGCAAACCTGAGAGTAATGTAATGGGTTGGAGATTTATCATGTGCCTGGAGCTGGCTATTCCCTAGAACTGAAAGGATCATGGGATCATTGACATTTAGAGTTGAAAAGGACTACAATTTGCAAATAAGGAAATTGAGTAAGTAGTTTAGTGAAGCGAGTCATGTGATTTACCCAAGATGACACAACTAGGTGGCAGAGGTCGAATTAGAACCCAGGTCCTCTGACTCCAATTCCAAACTGTGGGGAGACCTGACAGCCTCTGATTTCACAGGTTTGTTTAAGAGCTTAGAGACATTGTCTTGGGTTTCACAGGTGTGTGATTTGGAGTTTGAAAAACCAGCAATGATTGCTGCAACACTTGGGGAAGGTTGGTACAGTGGTATATGGGAGAGGAAGAGTTTATGGTGCTTGAGGTAGATATGTATTAGAGAACAACTTTGGGGAGTAAGAGACTCAAGTGATTGTTAGTGAAAGAGTGACTGAGGTAGGAATGATTCAGTTGTGTTGCTGTGTTCGTCCTTCATTGCCCAAGAAGACCATACCATCAGAGAAATGATGGCATGACTTGCACTTGACATTGTTTTGAGTGAGGGAGGGAGTGATTCCATAGATGCAATGAAAGAGGGGGTGATTGAGGATGTTTATGATAAGGCAAGTGTGTGACAGGAGAGCCCTCAACTCTGATTAAACTCTGATCTGAGAGCTACCGTGAATGAAGGTAGAGTAACTACCTGGGTCAGAGTTCCTCCAAACAGAAAAGAGAAGGAAAGAGAAAACAAGACAAGAGAAGAGAAAAGAGAAGAGGGAAAAAAGAGAGGAGAGAGGAAATAGAGAGACAGGGGTAAAGAGAGACAGAAATGGAGACAAAGAGAGAGAGGAGAAAGAAATAGATACTGAGAGGCACACAGAGAGGAAGAAAGGGAGAAGGAAGAAAGAGAAGAGACAGAGAAAGAGAAAAGGGCAGCAGAGAGAGAGTGAATGTGTGATTGAGGCTACAAGATCAGATTTTGTTTCATAAAACACTTTCAAATAATGTGTTCTGAACTCTTCTTCGTTTTGCTTCAGTAAGAAATTGCCTAGTACCAAAGATCATGTTGCAAGTCCTGCTGCAGTCTGATTTTATCTTCATAAAAGGCATAAAGGCTAGACTTCCCAAAAGGATTCAACAGGTCTAGGATCAAGGGCAAGGGTTATCCACCTTCAAACATGATTACATTTGGCGCCTGGTAACCACAGTGCTGCCTAAGTTCCCAGCTTTTCTTTTCTTTACAGAATACTATAGCCCCAAGTGGGAGAGGTTTGGTGATCAAATAAATACCCATTGGGTATCGGCAGCATGACAGTTTCATGATGTGAGTCACTATTTTATATGCAGGTTTGAATGGTTTTAATGATAACTCTGTGTATTACAGGGAACAGGGAGGCACTGGTGTGTTCTAGGGACAAAATTTGTACATGGCTGGGCAACTGAACAATTACAGGATGATTTCCTGGGTCATCGGACTGGAATGTAACATCCTATCATCAAGTTTTACGGTTATTAGGCTGACTCATGGTTAGCTTGGTAGCCCCTCTTGCTGGTCCAGTTCTGGTCTATAGGTTGTCTGATGCTTCAGGAATATATAAGAGCTTCTACCCAAAACACCTGGTTGACGAGAAGCTCTTGTGTGATGAATAAAAATGAATGGTTTACTAGATTTTACCTGAGGATAATAGGTAACATGACCTATTGGGACAGTGAGCTGGCTTTAGTTATGAAGTTCTGGATTCAAGTTCTGCTTCTAATATGTCCTAACTGTATGACCCTGAGCAAGAGATTTGACCTCTCAGTTGTCCAGGCTGCTCCCTTAAGGCACTAAAGTCTCAGAACAGTTGCATATCTATGTTAAAAGAGGGAGTTTCCTTAATGGAAATTCCTTATGCCAATAAAGATCACACCTCTGATTTAAAAACCTTATGAGATCCTAGAGTTAGTACTAGAAAGAACCTTAGAGACCACTTAGTCCAACTACTTCTTTATACAGATAAGAAAACAGAAGTTCAGAGTTAAAAGTGGCCAGTCCATCATCTTAAGTGTCAGAGGCAGTATTTGAACCCATGGAGGGTTTGGCTCCATCAAGGGAGTCATATACAGATGAGCAACTCACTTAACTTTTCTAAACCTCATTCCTCACCTTTAATGTGGAGATGGATAAGGACCATTGCACAATATCCTTCATAGAATTGTTGTGAGAGTCAAAGGAGATAATGTAAGTAAAGGATTCTGCAAATCTTAAAGCACCGTAGAGATTCAGCTACTATTATTATGAGCCGAGTCTATAATAATAGCTAGCATTTACGTTGTACTTTAGCATTTTTCTTTTTTTTTCTTTTTATTTATTTCTTTTTATTTAACTTTTAACATTCATTTTCACAGAATTTTGGGCTCCAAATTTTCTCCCCCCCTTGTCCCTTCCCCCCACCCCACAACACCGAGCATTCCAATTGCCCCCATCATCAATCTGCTCTCTCCTCCATCATTCCTCTCTGCCCTTGTCTCCATCCTCTCCTCTGTCCTGTAGGGCCAGATAACTTTCTATACCCCTTTACCTGTATTTCTTATTTCCTAGCGGCAAGAACATTACTCGACAGTTGTTCCTAAAACTTTGAGTTCCAACTTCTTTTCCTCCCTCCCTTCCCACCCCCTCCCTTTGGAAGGCAAGTAATTCAATATAGGCCACATCTGTATAGTTTTGCAAATGACTTCCATAATAGTCGTGTTGTATAAGACTAGCTATTTTCCCCTCCATCCTATCCTGCCCCCAATTACTTCTATTCTCTCTTTTGATCCTGTCCCTCCCTGTGAGTGTTGACCTCAAATTGCACCCTCCTCCCCATGCCCTCCCTTCCATCGTCCCCCCCACCCTGTTTATCCCCTTCACCCCTACTTTCCTGTATTGTAAGATAGGTTTTCATACCAAAATGAGTGTGCATTTTATTCCTTCCTTTAGTGGAATGTGATGAGAGTAAACTTCATGTTTTTCTCTCACCTCCCCTCTTTTTCCCCAAACTAAAAAAGTCTTTTGCTTGCCTCTTTTATGAGAGATAATTTGCCCCATTCCATTTCTCCCTTTCTCCTCCCATATATTTCTCTGTCACTGTTTGATTTCATTTTTTTTTTAAGATATGATCCCATCCTATTCAATTCACTCTGCACACTCTGTCTCTATGTGTGTTTGCGTGTGCATGTGTATGTGTGTAATCCCACCCAGTACCCAGATACTGAATAGTTTCAAGAGTTACTAATATTGTCTTTCCATGTAGGAATGTAAACAGTTCAACTTTAGTAAGTCCCTTATGACTTCTCTTTGCTGTTTACCTTTTCATGCTTCTCTTCATTCTTGTGTTTGAAAGTCAAAGTTTCTTTTTAGCTCTGGTCTTTTCATCAAGAATGTTTGAAAGTCCTCTATTTCATTGAAAGACCAATTTTTCCCCTGAAGTATTATACTCACTCTTGCTGGGTAGGTGATTCTTGGTTTTAGTCCTAATTCCTTTGACTTCTGGAATATCCTATTCCATGCTCTTTGATCCCTTAATGTAGAAGCTGCTAGATCTTGTGTTATCCTGATTGTATTTCCACAATACTTGAATTGTTTCTTTCTAGCTGCTTGCAATATTGTCTCCTTGACCTGGGAACTCTGGAATTTGGTCACAATATTCCTAGGAGTTTCTCTTTTTGGATCTTTTTCAGGTGGTGATCGGTGGATTCTTTCAATATTTATTTTGCCCTCTAGTTCTAGAATATTAGGGCAGTTTTCCTTGATAATTTCATGAAAGATGATGTCTAGGCTCTTTTTTTGATCATGTCTTTCAGGTAGTCCCATAATTTTTAAATTGTCTCTCCTGAATCTATTTTCCAGGTCAGTTGTTTTTCCAATGAGATATTTCACATTATCTTCCATTTTTTCATTCTTTTGGTTTTGTTTTGTGATTTCTTGGTTTCTCATAAAGTCATTAGCCTCCATCTGTTCCATTCTAATTTTGAAAGAACTATTTTCTTCAGTGAGCTTTTGAAGCTCCTTTTCCATTTGGCTAATTCTGCTTTTTAAAGCATTCTTCTCCTCATTGGCTTCTTGAACCTCCTTTGCCAATTGAGTTAGCCTATTTTTCAAGGTGTTATTTTCTTCAGCATTTTTTTGGGTCTCCTTTAGCATGGTGCTGATCTGTTGTTCATACTTTGCTTGCATGTCTTTGATTGCTCTTCCCAGTTTTTCCTCCAGTCCTCTAACATAATTTTCAAAATTTTCTGAGCCCTTTCTGAGCTTTTCCATGGTCTGAGCCCATTGAGTGGGCTGGGATGCAGAAGCCCTGACTTCCGTGTCTTTCCCTGATGGTGAGCACCACTTTTCCTCATCAGAAAGGATGGGAGGAGAAACCTGTTCATCAAGAAAGTAACCCTCTATAGTCTTGGTTTTTTTCCCTTTTCTGGGCATTTTCCCAGCCAGTGACTTGACCTCTGAATATTCTCCTCACACCCACCTCACCTCCAGATCCTCCCAGCCAGTGCTTGGGGTCTGAGACTCAAATGCTGCTTCCCAGCCTTGGGGCTTTGGGCGGGGGTAGGGCTGCTATTCAGTGTGAGATCAAGTTCAGCTGCCTGGGTGGGGGCAGGGCCGCCCCACGGGCTCAGTTCCCTCAGGGGGTTTATGCAGAGACCTTCACAATGGATCCAAGCTCCTGCCTGCTTTGGGAGCCCCTGTCTGCTCCCACCTCCATTGGTGCCTCCTGAGGGGGCCTGAGTCATGGGGGCTCCCCACTCCCCTCTCGACCCGCTGAAGAGAGCCTCTCACTGACCCTTGTCACCTGTGGGTGGAGGGACCCATGTGGCTGCTGGAGATTCTGTCCCTGAAGCCTGCTCGGATCTGCTCCTCTCTGTGCTGGGCGGTCAATGCAGGGCTGGGCTCAGCTCCGCATCCACAGCACAAAGAACCTTTTGCGAGAGGTTTTCAGGCTCTCTAGAACAGAAATCACGTCTGCTCCGCTGTTCTGTGGTTTCTCCTGCTCCCGAATTTATTGGCAGCTCTTTTCTACAGATATTTCATGGGCTGTGGGTTTGGAGCTAGCATATTTGTGTGTTTCTACTCCGCCATCTTGGCTCCGCCCCCAGCATTTTTTCAAAGAGCCTTATACCTATTGTCTCATTTGATCCTCATGACAATCCTGGGAAGTTGGTGTTATTATTCCCATTTTGCAGATGAGGAAACTGAGGTAGATAGAGGATAAGTGACTTGCCCAGGATCACACAGTGGGATTTGAACTCAGGTCCTGAGTCAAGATTTCAGCTGAGACTGAGGTCTTCTTGACTCTAGGTTCAATGCTCTATCTACTGTGCAACATAGCTGCCAAGACCACAGCCTGACAAAAGTGTGTTTTAAAACATAAAAGTACCATATTAACATGAGGTGGTCATAGCAGCGTCTTACCTCTGAGTTTATCTCCTATTCACACTGTATATATATCATATTTTTTGCATATTGTCTGTCCTATTAGAAACAGTCAAATGGCAGAGAGGAAAAAGCCTGGGCCTGGAGTCAGGAAAACCTGAGTTCAAATTTGATCTCAAACCCTTACTAGCCATGTGACTCTGGGCAAGCCATTTAACTTCTGCTTCAGTTTTCTCATCTCCTTCCACGGTTGTTGTGAGGATAATGTTTGTAACTGAGATAATAATTGTAAAGCATTTAGCACAATGCCTAGCACATAATGAGCATTATATAAATGTTAGTTTTTTATTATTGTAAATTATTTTTAATTAATTTTAGTTTAATTTCTTTAAGGTGTTTATCATGGTGGCTGGCATATGGAAGCCACTTAATTAATGCTTATTCATCATTACCCTATTAGAATGTGAATTCCTTGAAGGCAGGGACCATGATTTTGTCTTTCTTGGTATCACTGGTGCTTAGTGCAGTTCCTGGCACATATTAGGGACTTTTGTATTTGTTGACTGACTGACTGCCTATTATTACTACTACTACCATTACTACTACTACTACTACTACTACTACAACAACTACTACTACTGCTGCTGCTGCCGCTGCTACTACTATTATAGTAAATACTGGGAATGCCAGAAGCCTCTAGGCAGTTTTAAGCAATAACTTTGCATACTCTATATTTATATGAATTCCTTAAGATGCAGGGCAGGGACTTTTTCTAGACTAGATATGGAAAGTGAATAGCTATGCCCTCTGGGCATGCAACTAGTGATGCTTCCTCTAAAGGCTCTGTTCTATGACAACTAGCAGGAGCTGGACCACCTCTACCCTGGTGAACTCATCAGAAAAGTCAGATCATCCCACCCTGAGGAGGTCTAGGAAGGCTATTTCACTCCAAGCAATTGTCTGTATGGGCTCAGGATTTGGAATGTGCTAACAGTGTCCACTCTTGAGCTCCTCTCCTGCTGAAGTTGCTAGACACACATGTTTGTGATCTCAGGCCACAATGGATTTTTAGAAGTCTCCTAGAGTTTGGGCATGAAATCTTCCAAAGAATTCATCAGGGCTTCTGGGTTTATGGCCTTAATCTGGAGATCAATGGCTCTGGGATGATGAACAAAGGAAGCTATATAAAAGGTCCAGTGGGAGTAGGACCAGACTAGGGGTTCTCCCCAAATCTATGGCAGAGGCCTTTTAGCAAGAGATTCATTGATGACAACGCAGAGAACAATGCAAAGCAAGGAGCCAGGGATGTAGTCATGCCGGTGCAGGTCCAGGAAAGGTAGGAACTCATAGGGTCTTAGATGGGGACTACACAGCAAGTAGACAGAATTGTGATCTGATGCTAATGAGGACTGTGGGGAATTAGCTTTTTAAGACTACTTCTCTTATTCAATACTGGTCTGTCAACAAGCACAAGCAAACTCTGACATAATTAAGTGCTAAATTGGGTTTTACAGATTATAAGTGCTAAAGGCATGTAGAGAAAGGAGAAAATACAATTGATGGGCCAGCACTAACTCACAGATATACAGCTATACACCCAAGGCTCTGCCTAAGGGGGTGGGTCCAAATGACTTATAAAATGCAGAGTTCCTCACTGATGGAATGAGTAGCACAAAATAAGCATTTTTTTTCCCCAACACCTCAGATTTCCACTCTGGTCTGGGTTGTTGAACCCCTCTTCTTAATACCCTGTGTCTTTGATCTCCCTTCTACTTCAATCTGATTTTCCAGTGTAGTTTCTGCTTACTATTTTCTAGATCCTAAGTTACAGTATAGAGAAGTTCTGGAATCCCTCCCCAATCCATACATATACTAGCACTTTGGGTTTCCAGACCTTTGGGAGCTGCATCTTCCCTTCAGGGTTGTGGTAGTATTGCTGAGGAGCAGGAGGGTGGCTTTCTCCAGTGCTGTTATCTCAAGCTCCCATTACTAGTGTGTTCTATTCACCATTAATCACTTGTGATTGGTGCTCCAGTTCCATTTAATAAATAGAAGTAAGCTTTTACGAAAGCTTTTTACAAAATTTTGAAGATATAGTGAGGATGGAAGAACAAACATTCCTCCTTTTCAATATGTGGGGAGCATATTCTCCCTTATACCATCTTGATCTATAGAGAGAATGAAATCAAGCTTAAGGAGGTTTCTACATATCATTTGCCCCACCAGATTCACTTCTAAATATGGCATAGCTGATAGATGGAAACATATCAGCTATTGCTGGACTGGGCAGGTCGCTTAGGACTTTGATCCTCACCATCTGGCTTCTCATAAATTGAGGCAAGGACTCTAACTCTCAGACTTCTGACATGTCACCATTCTGACATTCTGAAGCTCTCAGGATTGCAGCCTCCAATACTCCTTTGCCTAAAACTAGAAAGAACAAATATAAAGACACAAAGAACGGCGTTCCCTTTTCAAGAGTGTAATGTTAATGGGATTGTGGATCTTCCCTGCCCATTAACAGGCCTCACATGAAGCCCATTAAGGGAAACTTGCTTAAAGAAGGCTTGCTTGTAGGAAGACTTTCACATTTTTTGCTAATTTCTAATTAGGCACTGAGTCATGAGGGTTATGATGCCTTCTAGCTCTGAGAAGTGTACATGTATTCTGAGTTGGTATTTTACTTTGGGGGTTCACTCATGAGAAGGATCTTTTGATTTGCTGGTCGAGACTCTGAGTGGCCATATGTTCAGACCCCGCTACTGCCCAGATGTAAAGGCTCTCTTGATCCAGGGATGTATGTAAAGTGTAGAGCAAATTGCTTTGATTCAGGCAGTCAGAACCTTGTCTGTAGTCTTTATTTCTCTGCTTATATTTTCTCTGTTTTTTTCTCTGAAGTTCAGCATGATAGCTTTTCCCCTGAACTAGTGAATGTAATTTAAAAAGATTGTTGACCCTGTAAAAATTGCTTTCCTTTTAAAAAAGCAGATCCAAGAATGTGTGCTAGCAACCATTCTCCATATGTGAGTGTGATTGCTGTTACAAAGAGCCATGTCAACCTTGGAAAGAGAGGGCAAAACTTCTTCCCCTACAGCATTGTCTCTCTCACATGAACGGTGGCCAGACAAGAAGGATCCAGAACAAGAGATTTACTTTGGTTGGTGTCTATTGAATACATCTCATTTCTGACTCCACAGCCAATCAAAAAAATCTCCTTATCCTTTGACTCAGTAATACCACTACTAGGTCTGTATCTCAAAGAGATCAAAGGAAAAGGAAAAGGTCCTATTTGTACAAAAATATTTATAGCAGTTCTTTCCTGTGGCAGCAAAAAATTGGAAATTGAGGGGGTGCCCATCAACTGGGGAATGCCTTAAAAAGTCATGCTATGTGTT
This sequence comes from Notamacropus eugenii, assembly GCF_028372415.1. Taxonomy (NCBI): domain Eukaryota; kingdom Metazoa; phylum Chordata; class Mammalia; order Diprotodontia; family Macropodidae; genus Notamacropus; species Notamacropus eugenii. Next base: position 408,575,250 of record NC_092873.1, read on the forward strand.
ATATCATTGGGATGGAACACTACTGTGCTATAAGAAAAAATGAAGAAAATCTGAATGCAAAGTGAAATGAGATCATTGTATACAGTAATAACAATATTGTAATGATGATTGACTGTGAAAGACTTAGATACTTTGATCAAGCCACTCTGATCCAAGATAATGGAGAAGCACTCATGATGAAAATTGCCATCTACCTCCAGAGAGAAAACTGATGAATTCTGAGAGCAAATTAAAATTTAATTTTCTCATTTTCTTTATTTTTCTTGCTTTTTGTTGGCAACATGGCTAATATGAAAATAAGTTTTGCATCATCCCACATGTATAATTAGGTATCATGTTGCTTGCCTTCTCTGTGGGTAGGGGCGAGGTTAGAAGAAGAGAGAGAATTTGGAACTCGAAATTTTTTTTAAAAATGTTAAATATAAATAAATAGTTTTCCCCCTAAAAAAAGACTCCTCTTCACTACTTGGTTAGCTGATCAGAACTAATTATAGAAAATCTTTACATACTCCAAATCAAGGAGCAGAGCTTTTCCCTTGCATGTCAGCATTTTTTTCCAGAAAAAAGGTTCTCCAGCCTCTTCATGTGGGGATTGCATCAGGTAAACATGCCTCCTCTTCATTGCTTCAGATTGGAATCCATCCCTCCTATTTCACCTGATTTTCCTTCATTCTATGTCCCTGGGCTACATCTGGCTATCTTGCCTGTCCAGATTATGTTTCCCTGTACTTTTGTAGGATGGTCACGGTTGTCCTGGCAGTCACAACAGAAGTCATAATGGATTTACTAGACTAATTATCATAAAGGTTTTAGGGAGTATGACGGTCAATCTTCCAGGGATTTCCAGACCTTGAAATGAGGCATACTGATCTGGACAGAGAAAGCTTTCCATATTTCATTAGTTAAAGATTTCTCTATGCAGATCCTCCAACCAATAACGAACACTCAGAAACATGCTCAGCTGTGGTCAAACTCTTGAATAGTGAACCCAAGATATATGCCAGATCATGTCCTGTTAATTACATATGCATTTATTGAGTACCTACTATAAGTAGAGCACTGTACTAGATCCTGAAAGAGACACAAGAATGAATAAATCTTACTCTTGCTCTTTGGAAGTTTACAATCCAGTGAGAGTTGAGAATCAATTCACCAATCAACAGGCATTTATTAAAAACCCACTTACTATGTGCAAGGAATTTTGCTAGATGCTGGGGAAACAAGGGCAAATGTGAAATAATTTCTGCCCTTAAAGAGCATACGTTACGTAGTGAAAATAACATATAATTTAAATGTATGCTAATATATGCAAATATATAAATATAAATGTATGCAAAAATATATCTAGTTGCCCTTTGAATCCCATGGTTGTTCTAAGAAAATAGGATTTATTGAAACCAACTGTGTGAAAGCCTTTAGTGAGGCAGCATCAAGTAGTATAAAGAGCAAAAGATTTGGGGTCAAAAGACCTGGGTTCATATCCTACCTCTACAATTACTACTTCTGTAACTTTGAGAAAATCATTTAACCTCCTTGGGCCAGGATTTCTTCATTTCTAAGATGAAAGGGAAAGTGAATGGAGTAAACAGTCTCTAGTATATGTTTAAGCTCTGATATTTTATGATCCTATAATCTATGATCCTTTGCAATTTTGCTGAACTCCAAGTCTATACCCAGTAAACTGTGATCTCAAAGGTATATGTATACATACATATATATATATATACATATATATATATATATCTCAAAGTAGTTTGTTTTTTTTCAGAGAAGGAGGCATTAATAGCTGGGGAAATAAGGAAGAGATAAATACACAAATAAAGGTAAAACAAAGTAGAGAGCTACAAATAAATGACCTTTGATTATTCAAAGGTCAGACCCTGCTTTCTACGGGGACAAGACTAAAATCTGACAATTGGGAAAAATATACAGTCAGCGCCTGAGGGAAACAGGAGGGTGTGACTCAAGTCATAACTGAAAGAAAATGTAAACAGAATGCTGTGCCCAGTTGAGCAAGAGTTTGCCAGGAACTAAATTCAAAGGGCTAGGCGTGAAGGTGGTCCAAAGAGCTAGGCAGTAATGCAGATTCAAGAGGAAATAAGCACAGAGTAGGTCAGGAAAATACTGTGAAAGGAGGAGCACCAGGAAATAGTGTGGGTGGCAGGTGGTGGCTGCACAGCCTCCTTGTTTGTGGAGCCAGACAAAAGGGATCCAGATTGCCTGGGACAATCAAAGGCTGCTTGGTATCTTGGAGGCTGATTTGAATTCACCTGATAGAGATGTTGAAATTTCTGAGAAAGTCAGGGCTTTAGTAGTTATCTATGAAATGACTCCTGAGTTGGCAGGTATAAAGAGATCCCTGAACTTCCTCATTCTCTATGGTTGGACCAGAACCTTTGGGACTACTTCTAATGGTAAAAGATTCTCCAAGCTTCCTTTAAGATCATCTCATTGAATTTGGCCAGAACTTTTTAGTTCTTTTTCAGATGTTTTAATGAGTTAGCTGGTTAAATATAGTTTGTTGCTATTTGACACACTTCCCTTTTAGTGCTCAATCATGTTTCAGACCTAATAAACAATTTAATACATTTGTCTCTTTAAAAAAAAAGAATTTTATTCAAATTTAAAAATATTTGTCTTGGACTTCGAGTCCACACTTGAGCTTAATGGCAATATAGTGGAAGGAGTGCTGGACCCAGAGTCCTGGAACTGGGTTCAAGTCCTGTCTCTACCTCTTACTGTGTGACCTCAAGCAAGTCACTTAACCTGAGTTTCTCAGTTCCTTGTTGTTGGGACTGGAAGCTCAAATCCGTGTGGATGGTCTCGGGCGGGTAAAAGTGGGACTTCTAAATCTTAGAGTCTTACGAGGCCCTCCATGAACAGCGGGGATTCGAGAAGGTCAGACTGAGCTAGCTCGGCTAGCTCGGGTATTTCCGCCTCTCCCCGGGAGATACGTGATGGGTGGAGTCTCCCTGCCCTCGAAATTGTCCCGGATTGGAGCACACCTAGTTACCTAACAGCACGGTATTGAGATGCAAACTGTGCGGCTGAAGGTTAAGTAGGATTGAGGAAGCCTGAAAGCTCTCTTAGCACGTGAGGAGCCAAGAGGACAGTAGGCTCCGTTTCTCTATAAAGCAAGGGGAGGATTGGAATAGATGACCTTGAGCAATTCTATTAATATCCCTGGACCTAACTTTCTTTATCTATAATATATATGTGTGTGTGTGTGTGTGTGTGTGTGTGTACATATGTATATATATACATATATGTATATATAAATAGTTGGATTAGAGGTCCTAGGAGGACCCCTTCCAATTCTATATCTGTGATCCTACGATTCTATGACCTCTAAGATTCCTTTCAACTCTTAAATCTATGATCCTTTGACATGATTTCTCCAATTCCTCATTTCCATTGCCTTCACTTTCAGGGTTGGTGACTATAAAACTGCAAAAACAGAATCCCCCCAAAACACTGAACCAAGGACACAGGGAGCCTCAGAACATAAGGTAACAGCTAATTGAAGAACTGTTATTTGGGGTAAATCTGTGATACAAAATTCAAAACCCCATGGTTATTTAATTGATTAGTTGTGTCTAACTCTATGTGACTCCATTTGGGGTTTTCTTGATAAAAATACTGGAGTGGTTTGTCATTTCCTTCTCTAGTTCATTTTATAGATGAGGAAACCGAGGCAGACAGGGTTAAGTGATTTGCTCAGGGTCACACAACTATTAAGTGTCTGAGGCTGGGTTTGAACTCAGGAAGAGGAGTCTTCCTGATTCTAGGCTCTATCTACCTCACCATCTAGTTACCCTTTGAATCCCATGGTGACTCCAAGGAAATAGAAATTATTGAAACCAACTGTGTGAAAGCCTTTAGTGAGGCAGCATGAAGTAGTGGAAAGAATAAAAGATTTGAGGTCAAAGACCTGAGTTCATATCCTACCTCTACAATTACTACTTCTGTGACTGAGAAAATCATTTAACCTCCTTGGGCCAGGATTTCTTCATTTCTAAGATGAAAGGGAAAGTGAGTGGAGTAAACAGTCTCTAGTATATGTTTAAGCTCTGATATTTTATGATTCTACAATCTATGATCCTTTGCAATTTTGCTGAACTCCTAGTGTACACCCAGTGAACTGTGATCTCAAAGTAGATCTCCAAGGCAGTCTTCACCCCCAAACCCACCTCCTTACACTTCCAGCAGAGAGAGGAGGATGACCAGGAATGACTCCACCCTTTGAAGGGACCACTGGTAAAGGAATACCACTGGTAAAGGAACACCACTGGCAACCACCCTCTGTTTAAAACTTAAGCTCTCACAAAACTCCCTCCTGTTTCCCACCCTTTACCCTCTACTCCCCACATCCCACTGAAGATCATAAGACCTTGAGAAAATAAAAAATAACATATTAGGAAAGGACTTGGGATCCTTGACCTAGGACTTTATTTTTATTTTATTTTCAAACAAAGATCAGCCTTCCCTCCCTCCTACTTCCCTCACCCTACCCACCACTGAGAAATAAAGAAAAACAAAACCCCTTTTACAAACATGTATAGTCTAGCAAAACAAAATTTCTCATTGGCCATTTGACCTAAGAATTTGAGCAAATTCAGTTGAACTTCAAATAAGCCTTCACATGTTTAAAGGATGAACTAAAATCAACACAGCTTCCAGGCTTCACCCAATGTTCATTAAAGCCTCCAGCTAGCTTCCTCCGTGGGAATTGCCTTAATTGTCTTAAACAGGATATTATAAATTAATTGGATTTTTTTTTCTTTGTGGGTCAGATGAACTGATCTCATTTTGAGGAGAGGTACATTTTTTTCCCCTCTAGCTTCTATTTGTAGAATGAGCAGGCTTAAGTAGACCAACACTGGCAAGGAGAGGAATATATACATATATATATATATATATATATGTACTAGCAGCTAATATTTCCTTTCAAAGAACTTACTATCTACTCAGCATTGGGACTTGCCCTGGGGTAGAATTGCCTGGATTGAAGGGTGAGTCAATCCTCACCTCAACCCTCTATTTCTAGCTGGCCCCAAACTTCCAGACAATGTTTCATCCCATCTAGCTATGTTCCAGGACAGCAAGGTCTAGCGAGCTTAGGCATCTTGCCATCTGCCCTGATGCCAAACATGCCTCTTCCCCTGTTTTCTCCCCATCTCCCTCCCTTATTTACACCTCTTCTTGCTCAGGAAACAATAATCAAATCACTATTACCATTGCTTCTGGAAAAAAGGTGTGGGACCTTAGAGGTCAACCCTCTCATTTTATAGATGAGGAAACTGAGGCAAACAGAGGTTAAGTGACTTGCCCAGGATTAGAGAGCGAGTAACTGAGGCAAGATATGAACCCATCTTTCAAGTCCAGAACCCTATCTACTATACCATTATCCCTCTGAATCTATTGACTAGCTCTGCTCACAGTCTCTGTGACAGCCTAAACCAACCCCTACCTCTCCACCGACTAACTTCTTTCTATAAGCTGTATCCCTTGAGAATAAACTCTGATATCAGAGACATTTTTCTATTTGTATCCCCAGCACCTAACAAATGGTTGGTACATAATAGAGGCTTACCTAATGTTTGTTGATTGTTTAATACATAAAAAATGCTGGATTTAAAGTATTCAGTCAACACAGGAACTATGAAAGTTCACCCTCAGTCTTTTGCAGAGGTCACCTCTTAGAGATAACTGAATCTCAGTCTGGGTCCTTCCATAGATCCTACCAGATGAGAAAACTATCAAAACAATTGGAGAAAAAGTGGACCTGGAAGGCCTTCTTACATTTCCCAGAGGCAGAGCACAGCTACCACAACAAGCCCAAGAGATTCCAAATGAATTTAAACCAACATCTGCATAACATCCCACTATGCTAATAGGCAAAACATTAGTATTCCTGGGCAAATATATCTACTGAAGAGCAGGATACATATGGCAAAGAATATAGGGTAAATTTTTTCCATATGTTTGCTAAACCTTTCAGGGTCTGAAACTTGTTTTTTTGAAATGTGATTTACTTGAGAATGGATCAGGCTCTCATTTGGCTTTTTTTGCTGCCTACTATTCTCAAGGTGTTGGCATTAAGAGAGGCATAGCTTCCACAAATGAAGAGGTGATCATCTCTCTGCACTCTGTGTTGGTCAGACCATATCTGAAGTATTGTGTTCATTTCTGGGAGTCACAATTTAGAGAAGTTAACAAGCTGGAGACAATCATGATGGTAAAAGACCTTGAATCCAGGTCATATGATGATACATTGAAGGGATCCAGTGAAAAGGAAAGGAGAGGAGAAAATTAGAGGAGGGGAAGAGAGGAGAAGAGAGGGGAGGGGAGAGGAGGGAGAGAAGGGGAAAGGAGAGAAAACTTGGGGAAGATCTTATTGGTCTTCAAGTATTTTAGAGGCTGAGATATGGAAGAAGGATTAGACTTATTCTGTTAGTCTCTAGAGGTCAGAACCTGGAGCAGTGGGTAGAAATTTTGTTAAGTTCAGTTGTTCAGTCATATCCAACTCTTTATGACACCAGGCCCTTCTATCCTCTACTGTCTCTCAAAGTCTGTCCAAGTTCATGTTTATTGTTTACATGACACTATCAATTCACCTCATCCTCCACCATCTCCTTTTCCTTTTGCCTTCAACCTTTTCCAATATCAGAGTGGAAGTTGTGAAGAGGAAAACTGAGTCTGGATGTCAGGAAGAATTTCCTAACAATTAGAGCTATCTAAAAGTTGATTGGCTGCCTTGGATGAATCCTACTTCACTGGAGATCTTCAACTGAAGGCTAGATGAGCGTTTGTCAAGTGTGTTGTGATAGAAATTCCTTTCTGTCTTCCAACTCTAAAATTCTGTAAAATTAAGCACTGACCTGGATCCAGTCCAATCCATACAATATATCAGTTAGGTAACATCTAGTTAGATAACAGTGTATAGAGTGCTGGGTCTGAAGTCAAGGAAGACTTGAGTTCAAATCCCACATGAGACACTTACTAGCTGTGTGATCTTTAATTTTTTGTTTACTTCAGTAATAGTACCAACCCCACAGGATTGTTATGAGGATCAAATGAGATAATATTTGTAAAAGTGCTTAGCAAAGTTTCTGGCACATATTAAATGCTTAGTAAGTGATTATTATTAAAGAGAATATAGCTCTTTTGCTATGATAGAATCAGAACACATAGGTATGCTTTTGTCATAGACATTAACTGTTATCATTTGTTAAAAATAAATATGTACATGATGTATCTCTCAGTATGTAAAATAGAAGCGTTTCAGCAAAGTTGGCTATAAATGGAGTAGAGCTTAGGAAACTTAAGTCATTAATGCCAGGGAATGCTTAGTTCCTCCATTCTACTCAAGAGGTGTAGGAAGCATGCTGAGTTATTTCAATATTCTTATCAGTTACCTCCAAATGGCTTTTCAGGGGTTAAGAAACAAAGGGAGAATAAATTGAGGTGTTTCATCAAGCTTTCTTGACCCGTATGAGAGATTGAAACAGATGAGAAACATACTACTTGGGAACCTAGGGAAAAGAGGACATTATGTTTGGAATTATTATGTCCCCTTTGCTAATTATTATGGAGAACAGCTTGGAAACAATGGGGCAGGGTATGATTCTTGGGCAGTGCCAGATGTGGAGTCAGGAAGACTCATTTCCCTGAGTTCAAATCTGGACTCAGACACTTACTAGCTTTTCCTCTAGAAGGAACTTCTGACTTTGGGCCCTTTTCCTTGATCAGTGACTACCTCTCCCAAACCTCTGTTTCATGAAATTCCAACCATGCTTCTTTCCCTCCTTTTTCTTAGGCTATCTCCTCCCTGGCCTCACCAACTACTTTGCTGTCATGAGTACCTTTTCCTTCTGTCTGGTTCTGGAGTTGTGAACCAGGAGTATCCCTCAACTCTGAGTTCTGGAGAAATGACGGAAGGAGTATTTAGCACCATTAGTGCCAGACCTTTTTTTTTTAATTACCAACTATTCTAGGGCCAATAAGATCACTTAGAAGTGGTGGTAAGATTGTCTGCTGCCATAGCTGTCCCTACAGCTGGTCTTTGTAACCCTATGGCTTTTGACATACAAAATTGGATATCTTTTTCTGCAATTAATGGTATTTAGGTAACTTTTCCTAAATCATTCCATGCTTTATTGATTCCACAATACCGAAATTCTATTTCAATTTGACACACAGTAGGAAAGAATACAATTCTAAGAAAATAAAAGGGCAAATTGCTCTGGGTTTCTGGTTACTTAAAATTTTAATAATGATCATCCAGAAGAGCAGATAATGGCACAAGTATTAGACAGAAGCTGATGATGTAGGGCTGGAGAGAGACAGAGAGAGAGAGAGAGAGAGAGAGAGAGAGAGAGAGAGAGAGAGAGAGAGAGACAGAGAGACAGAGAGACAGAGAGAGAGAAAGAGAGACACACACAGAGAAAAAGAGAGAGACAGAGAGAGAGAAAGAGAGAGCGAGAGAGAGAGAGACAGAGAGAGAGAGAGAGAAAGAGAGAGAGAGAGAGAGAGAGAGAGATGGGAAAGGAGGAGGGTTTAGCAAGTAAGAACAATGCCTGGGGCATTCCTGGGAGAACTCTGGGACCTTATCTCCAAAATACATTATCAGTATAAATTAAAGCTAAGTAGAAGAATAATCTTTACTCTGTATATCTTGCCTCTATATCCATGATAATTCAGTCTAGATAAATGTACTTTTTTTATAGGCATCTTTGTTTGATGATTTTCTCTCTTTGTTTCAGATATTAAGAAAACTAGGAGCTTTCCTTTGCTGCCTTCATGCATTATTAGCCAGGAGAATGCAAAATGGGTTTGTGGAAGGTCAGATTTTATCCAGAGTGGCTATTTGCCCTCTTGATCTGTTGTTCTCAGACCCCAGTGACCTCAAGTATGGAATCATTTCTGCCACTTTTACTAATAAATGTCTGACCCTTTGTGGTGTTTCTGAGAGTCCAATAACTCAGCCTGCACTTTGCTCCACATATTCAGTGCTGCTCAAAACCCCTGTGCCATTTGGTGCAAAGGGGGCCATGCCTGTGACGCACAGAAAATGGATTCTTTTTTCTCATATTTTCAAAGGCAAGGCATGACTTCATAAAGGGCAAAATGTGCCAGGCCTGTTTGTTTTCCCTTTTTGCTAGAAGATCAGGCTTTGTAGGCAAGGGGGAAAATATAGACAGTTTATCTATTTAGGAGTAAGAATTTTAATTCTATCTCACAGGTATTCTCATCACCCACCTATGAATATAGAGTCTAGGATCATATAAGAACTATTAGACTGGTAGGACTATTACCCTGCCTGGTAGGAGGGTTCTTAGGGATAGCTGTCAGTATTTAAGTTCAGTCTGGGAAGTGTCCCTTCTCAGGGGTTGGTCAGAGGAAAACTATTATATAAGGTCATTGTCATTGACTTGGGAGGAGCTATAGAACAATTAAACAATATACAACATACAATAGACAATATAAAACAATTACTTTGTAGAAAACAAGTTAAGAAGCACAGCTACCAAGTTAGATGTAAAGGAAAGAATTCCCATCTGTCTGTCAGAAATTACTTTGTATATATTGATACTTGTCTGTGTACTTCTTTACCCCTAATAGAATATAAGCTCTTTGAGGGCAGGGCATATGTTTTGACTTTGTATTCTATTGCATAGCACAGCCCATGGGACATAATAAGTACTTAATAAAATGCTCATTGTATCATTGGATTGAAAATGGCTTTGAAAAATTAGAGAGATGATCCATAAAGAGCAAGATGGTGTTCAGTTATTCAAGGCAGTACCATCCAGAGGGTCAAAAAAACCAAGCCCCGATACAAGATGGCAACTGAATGAGTACTAATAACAGCTGGCATTTAGATAGTACCTCAAGATTTACAAAAGGCTTTGCCTATGCTATTTCATTACACTAAACTGCCTTATAACTAAACTCAAGAACAACAGAAAATTGTTTGGAGTCATAATGGTTGGTCCACATACAGAAGTCAGAATGAATTAGTGAAGTGTTTTAGAGGACTCGAGACCTATGATTTCATTGGTGTAGAAAACTCTCAGTGTGGAAATTTCTTCTACTGATGCAGGTCAGTAATAGGTCCATAAATTTTTGCCTTACAGTTTCCTGGGGCACTGAAAGATTAAAAGACTTGACTATGATTATGGTGCTAATATATATCAGGAGCAGAACTTAGTCTTCCTGACTTTTAGGCCAGTCATTAGATATGTTTTTTTAAGAAAATATATGAAAAAGGATATGACAAAGAAACAAGGACAAAAAAAAAATCCCTTTGCTATGTTTGGCATTACTTGGGTCCTCATTAGTCGTTTTTGTATAGTTTTGATAGCCACACCTTAAGAGAACAAATAATACAAAGAAAAATCAAAAACAATGATTAAAGGAATGGAAAATAGGGCTTTTTTGGAAAGGTAATTACATTTCGTATTTGGAAAAATGTCACTACAAAGGGGATACTTACTAGCTTTCCAGAGAAAATGAACTAAAATTGCACTTAAAATTTGGCTAGATAGAATTCTTTTTGGTAGGGATGATCAAAGATAAGAACGGGCAAAAGAAAGCAGTCGTGGAATCCCATCTCTAGAAATCTTTCAAAAAATCAAATATGAAAACATTTGCTTTGGATGGTGAAGATACAGATATTGAAGAGAATAGGACCAGTCTACCTTCTGAATTCCACTCAAGCTCAATGATTCTATGAGTATTTAATTGCTTCATTCTACTGACAGGAAAAACATTGGCCAAGAACGGCATGGTTCCCTACTTTATTTACAAGAGTTTCCTAAGAGAGTGGATCTTGGTTTCAGCATTTCATTCAAAGGGCAGATCTTGGCTATGAATGATACAGAAGCTTTAACTCTAGGCCAGAGGTGCTAGAACTGTGCGTTTGCAGTGGTTTAGAAAGGCTAAATGGTCTTTACAACTTGGGACAAGGAAACAAAAGTAGGGCAGGCACTAGGAGAACTTGAGAGAGAAGCATTTCACAAATATTAGGACCTAATTTTAGCTGATCAGCTTACCTTTTTTCCCCCACTATTCAGTCAGATCAAGTCCTAGAGTGGTACAATCTCATTTTGGAAAAGAGGCCCATTTTAAAAGAATATTTATGATCCAGGAATAACTTGTTTGTTGGAGTACTCAACATCCAGCCGTGAGAATGCTGCCTTTTTCATCTACCTCTACCTCTCCATTCAAATAAATTTAGCAAACATTTATTAAATATCTATTATTGTAGGGCACTGTCTTTGATGCTGTTTGCTATGCAAATGTTATTTTATTTATTTAGAACTGATTACCCACCTATGTCCAAAAGAATAAAGATAGCTTGCAAAATTATGCATGATGTAAGATCTGACAATTCAGAATGAATTAGAGGCCATTTAAGGGGAATAGGTATTACTAGGTCTCTGACATGAGCTGATCATTACATTTAGACAATTATTTACCTTTGAGGCTCTTGGTAGCTAAGTAAGGCAAAAAAAAAAAAGAAAGAGAGAGGGGAGGGGAGAGAAAGAGAAAGGAGGAAAGAAAAAAGGAAGAAAAAGAAAGAGAGAGAGAAAGAAAGAAAGGAAGGAAGGAAGAAAGAAAGAAATTTACTTTGGGTTACATAGTGTTCATTGTCAGAAAAAAAGAAAAAAATCATTCTTGCTACTGTACTCTAGGGTGGGAATGTATTGTGTGGGTTCTTGTATAAGGGGTATTGGATAGCAGACTGGACAATGCCTTCTACAATGGCTTGGTGAAAGATACAGAAACACTGTTCAAATGAATGCTCCTTTATCAGCTCTCTCTAAAGGCTGAGGACATCACATTAAATCATATCATAGCATCTCTGGATCTCAGAGTTGAATAGAGCCTCTGATACCATCTAGTCAAATGTTGAAACTGTTTCTTTGTATCTGTGTGTTTCTCTCAGTTGTGCCCTGAAGTCTCTTAACCGCTGTATGTGTCTTCTTCTGAGTGAGCAGTTTTTCTACTAGACTCCATGGCCTATGGGGGAAGAGGGAGGAAAATCCCCTCCTAAAAAAAGTAGAGTTGGATTTTTTCCCAGGTTGTTGGCTCCTACCTCAACTCCTTGGACTGTGGTTTTGAAGGTTCACTGGGCTATGGCTAATCCATTCTTTGTTCAGTGAAGATGTTCCTTTTATGTCAATTTCTTGGCTTCTTTTTAAGTCTCAGCTAAAATTCCATCATCAACACCAGTGGTGTCAGACTTAGATAAAAACAAGGACCACAAAGCTGTATATAAGAATGATATCATGTTTTCTTTCATTTTTATTTATTTTACTGTTTCCCAATTAGATTTCAGTCTGGTTCCCAAAGTGCACAGGATTATTGTGGGTCACATGTAGGCAGGTTCTGGCTGGCTACGTTGTTCAAATGCCAAACATATGCTTGCCTAAAAGACTATTTTATGGAGAACTCACACAGGGCAAGTATTCACATGGTGGTCAGAAGAAGCCATATAAGGACACTCAAAGTCTCTCTTCAGAACTTTGGAATTGATTGTGTGACATGAGAGACCCCGCCCAGCATGATGTGCCCACATCCGAGAAACTGTTGTGCTCTATAAGCAAAGCAGAACTGAAGTAGCTCAAAAGAAATGTGAGATGAACAAATTTAGAGAATCCACCCCAAATATTCACATGAACTATTTGTGCCCAACCTGTGGTAGAGCCTTCCAAGCTTGTATTGGTCTGATCAGCCAGTCATTGTAATTTGATTCTAACATAGTGATGTCATTTTGGTCCGTCTTCACCCAAAGGAAAACAACCAACCAATCTACAAGAAATCTTTCCCAAATCTCTCTTAACTCTAGCACCTTGCCTATGTTAATTATCTCTAATTTGTTCTATAAATATCCCATTTGTACATAGATGTTTGCATGTTGCCTCCCCATTAGAAGATGAACTCCTTGAGAGCTGGGATTAGTTTTTATTTATTTATTTTTATTTGTTACCTTTCTTTGTATCCCCATCATTTAACATAATGTCTGGAATACAGTTAAATGCTTAATAAATACTTATTAACTTCAGGCAGGCTACCAGATGTCAAGCATTTCTTAAACATTTACTATGTTCCAGGCACTATGCTTAGAGTTGAGAATACAAATATAAGCAAAACAAAGATAACTCTTCTGCACTCAGGGAACTTACATTCTAATGTGGGGAAGAAGAAAGATAACACTTTAAAAGTAGCTAAAAAGTAGAGGGGAGGTAGGATTGATAACAAAATCTGGAGAGTTAGAGCCATAGGCAGAAGGAGGATGAAACATGGACATCCTAGATCTGTTCTCAAAGTAGAAGGTACCCCCAACCCCAAAAAGAAATCACATATGGGAAAAGAAAGCTATTATGGCATGGGGAGGTTCCAATGTGACAAGTCCCTAGTCTGAGTAGGACATAACTAAGTGTGAGGAACTGAGATCTAAGATACAAGTGCTTTCTTTGTGATAACTGAACTTGAAGATTATGAAAAAATGAATAGTTAACATGTCTCACTCAGTAGTTAGACTGTTTTACTCAAATATCAAATTTGTATGTGAACGTTTGGCAGACTAATGGCCTGTTAGATTAGACCTAAGAGTCAATGCACCTTTTCCAAATAGGGTTCACCTGAGTGATCCCTCCTACACTGGAATCTACCTGGGTAGTATTTGCCTCACTATAGGGCATAAAGGAAAAGTCCTCAATCCTAAAGACTTCTGAGGATAAAGACAACCTACTCAGTCCTGCTGGCAAGTATGAATATTCAAGAGTCCTCTATTGCTGAGCTAAGGAGTAGCTCAAGGATGGAAAAACTTTTAAGGTTTATCCTCAGATGTAGTTTGGGAAGCCAAACAAAGATTTTGAAAAAAGTTCATTGAGGATTAGACAGAGAACTCCTAATGGCGGGACAGCGAATATTGAAGAGATGTAGACATAGCTATTACAATGGTCCTTAAATCACCCAGCACAATAGGAGAGAAGCAAGAGGGAAAATTAAGAAAAGGAAAGGCAGATTCCCTATCCTAACATTCTCAGCAGTATAGAAATATAGTATCCACAAGCATAAGAAATAAGGGCTTCATAACAGACCAAAGAAATGTACCACATAGGCCACAAGTGGCACAGATTAGCAAAAGTAGGAAGTGTTGACTTACCCACAATGGCCTGCCTTGGCCAGTTGGGATAGAACCTCACAGGTTGAGACCTGAATAATAGTACCAGCTATATTGTGGGTGCAACATGGGTGCAAAATCTTTGAATGGGTTACCCATTTATCCAGGGGCATGTGACTGGACCCTGCCTCCCTTCTAACCATGAGAGGAAGGATGGTCTTAGAAATAAAAATACTATCAGTACAATGAAGAAGGAAGTATAGTAGGACCTTGGCTGGGAGTGAAAGTGGGTTAGGGAAAGTTAGGGTTAGGGAATAGTTAGCTATTCCTAATAACCCAGGGATAATGTACAACCTCTCTCCTTTAGGGAAGATGCTTTCAGTTAAAACCTAAAAACAAGAAGAAATAAAATATCTAATATTGGAACCTACAAATTATATATTCACCATTCTCCAAGATCAAAGGAACTGTGCAATGTGTCAGACAAGTAGGCATTCAGGATTTTGTAGAATGTTAGTCCTTGAAGGCAAGGTCTATCTCTTTCTTTGTATTCTCTGGGCCTAGCACAGTGCTTGCCTTATAGTAGGTACTTAATGGATGAATTGACTGATAGTAGGGAAGCTCAATGGTAATTTAAGTTCCTAAGATGATGTCTGCCCTTGTGTGTGCGTCTGTGCAGGGGGAGGAGAATATGGGTATAAGTGTGGGTGTGAGTGGGTGTGCATGCCTGCATATGCTCTTATGATGTATTTAGTGGCCAAAAGAGCTGCTAGTATGAGTGTTTCCCCAAAGAATGTTTTGTTTGCTTGGAGATGGACTGGAACATGACTTTAGTGTATAGGTCCAACTAATACCATCAGAACTAGTTTGAGATGGTGCCTTCAGGCTTAGTAGACACTGAATGGCTTGACTAAACTACTCCTTGGCCAACAGGAACCAAGAACATGAAAATGGCAATGAAGGGATGGTGATAAAAACATCCAATCATATTGGCTCTTTGGTTAGAGATTTCTGTAAAATTTTCCTAAATGTAGCTTTGAGGCTATTTAACACCAATCAATTAACCAACTAACAAGCAATTTTCTAGGTCTTAGAGATAACAAATACAAAAATGAGATAGTCTACCTTCAAAGAACTTACATTTAAATAAGAGGACAAAACACACTGGGGAATGGTGACCAAGGAAGAGATTTTATACAGTTGTGACAGTAAATGACTGGACACTTTCCTCTTTGGTCTAAACAATTATCCCTAAAGGGAAGGACTGGGGTCAGGCAGTTCTTTAGATTCATATTTCCTATAGATCAGAGATCCATTGCAAATCTGGTATGGAAGTCTCTGCAAATGATTATGTCAGCTAATGCCTTCTTACATAATATGATCTTTGGATGACTTTCAAATTGGTTCTAGACTCCTCAGAGACTGGTCTGCATCAGTTATATTGTGGGTGCAACATGGGTGCAAAATATCTTTGAATGGGTTACCCATTTATCCAGGAGCATGTGACTAGACCCTGCCTCCCTTCTAACCATGAGAGGAAGGATGGTCTTAGAAATAAGAATACTATCAGTAAAATGAAGAAGGAAGTACAGTAGGACCTTGGCTGGGAGTGAAAGTGGGTTAGGGAAAGCTAGGGCACATCAAATCAGTCTTACAGGAAGCTGGGTCAAGACTGGGAGAAAGATATTCTTGCCATAGGCACCAGTTAGTTCAGTGGTTAACTGAAATAAAAATGCCCGGCTCACCCTTGCCTGTAGCAAGGTTATCATACCAAGTGACTGTTTATGGACCTGAAAACTGAGTTACAAGAAAATTCATCTTCTAAAAAGCCAGGTTTCTAATAGATCAATGATGTTAAAATAACATAGAAAAGTTAGATGGTCAGGACTTAACTTTTCCATTCTTCTGTCACAGCTCTGTGACCCTAGACAAGTTGTTTAACTTCTTAGTGCTCCCAGTCAGTTACATAAAAATTGCTGGTCTACGTTGGTTGAGCAAGTTTTCACACAAGTCCAAAATATGTGTGTGTATGTATATGTGTACACACATTACATATATATACAAACACATATGCATACACATATACATACACATACATATGTGTGTGTGCATACATTTAATTACTAGGGAGAATGAGATTAAGTAAGATATAACATAAAAAATAGAGTCAGTAAAGTAGAATGACCATTAGGAAAAACAGAACCACAAAGAGGGAAGAATGATTACTGTTATGAGATAACAAGACTGTTATTGAATGAGATTCCACAAATGGATCTGAGAAAAATTATGAGATAAATTTACATATGATATTGGAAAAAAAATCCTGAGAGATCGGATCAAAAGTGGAATAGTTTCTCTTGGATGATGGTGAAGTCTCTCAGTTGGAGGTCATGAACTAGAAGGTGGATGATCTCGTTAGGTATGTTATAGTAGAGATTTCTTTAGGGTATGGGTTAGATGGATTATAGATTAGGTAGTAATAGTATAGATTAGAAAATGATAATAGTCATAAGTATTTATATGGTTCTTTAAGGTTTGCAAAGCACATTACATTTACAGATATTTTCTCATCTGAGGCCCTTTCTAACACTAAAATTCTCTGATTCTAATTCTGGGGACATAAGGACAGATCAAATGGAACTTTGATCGGAGAGAAAACATCATGAGATTCTACACTGGGAAAGAATGGATTAAAACCTGCCATTTAAATGTTGATCATTTTATTTTTAATTATCTTAAGCCTACACGAAAAGACTCCTATTTACTTGAAGAGAGATGAGTGAAGGATTTGGAGAGCTCCTCTTTGAAAGTTTCCCACACAGGATTTCAGCACATAGACTCACAGGATAATGGAATTTAGATGTGGAAGGGAATTTATTGTCCATTTAGGTCAACTCCTTCATTTTACAGATGCAGAAATTGGTGCTCATAGTCACTGGGTACTAACTGTAAGGGCCATGATTTAAAAATTCCTCCATGGAATAGCTGGAATTTGAATGATCAGGATATGCCACAGGTTTCATTGTTTTATGGGGTTCTAAAAGGGAATCTAGAATTCTAATTGGGCCTTGGCCATTGCATTTGGCTTTGGATTAAGTCAGAGAGAGAAATAACTAAATAGGAACAGAGTAGCCAGATCAATCAATCAACAAACATTTAGTAAGCACTTATTATGTGCCAGTTGAGGCAAGTAGGTGGCTTGGTGGATGGAGCTCTGGGCCTGGAATCACGAAGACCTGAGTTCAAATCTGGCCTCAGAGACTTACTATCTGTGTGACCCTAGAAAAGTCACTTAACCTCTACTTGCCTTACTCCAGTGGAGAAAAAAATGGCAAACCACTCCAGTATCTTTGCCAAGAAAACCCCAATGGACAGTATGGTCCATGAGATCATAAAGAGTCAGACATGAGTGAACAACAACATGAGCCAATTAACCATGCTAATCGTTAGGAATGAAAAGAAAAAAAGAACTAAAATCCCTTCTTCTCTTGGAGTTAACAGTCTAGTGGTGGTGGTGGTGGTGGTGGTAGAAACAACATATACATAAATCATTAAGTATAAGATGAACATAGAGTAGATTGGAAAATAGTCTTAGGAGATGAAGCACTAGCAACAGGGGCGAGGGAAAAGGGGGGACTCAAAAAATGGCACTTGAGCAAACTTAAACCTCCTTCTTAAAGAAAACCAGGGATTTTAAGAGGTAGGGGTTAGGAGCATTCTAGGAGAGAATTCCAGGCATGGGGCATAGCCAGTGCAAACACACGGAGATAGTGAGTAGAGAGAAGGAACATATACAAGAAGTGTTGTAGAGAAAAAAAATGATAAGATTTGGTGCCTAATTGGATACGTGGAGAGGTCCAGAGAGTCCTTGAGGATGACACCAAGACTGAAAACCTGTGTAAGTGGGAGAATGGTGATGTAATAGGGAAGCTCAGGAAAAACGGCAATTATGGGGGAAAAAATACTGAGTTCTGTTTTGGATATGTTAATGACTTGCTAGGAATGATTCTGACACCAGTCAACTTTTTCTTTATTTTCAAAAGAAAAAGGAATTGGGGAGTACTAAACAGTAACATAAAAAACAACCCTGTTTTAATAGGACATCAGTTTATTCAGGTCCACCTGATTCCTTCCCTCTGTCTCAAAATTAGTCTTGTATGATTTCAATGTAGTATCTTTTAGAGGTGAGGGAAGAGGCTTTTCTCTAACTTCCCATTCAGTTGCCAAACAAGATTGCTTGGAAGGCATGATTGATGGCAAAAGGCTGATAATTTGAAACAGTGATGTTTAAATTCTTGGATATCTTCATCTTGAGACATGTGAATTCTTTATATGAAGAAACAGCATTATCCTAGGAGTTCTCATGTGTTATCTTTGGATCTGGCCTTATTATTCTCTTGAGAGGGAAATTTTTACCTGAAATTTAGAAGGATTCCCAAGAGCCCTATTTCTAGATGGAAACCTTCAACCTTCCTACAGAAGATAGTCCTTTGAGAGGGTCATCAGGGTCCAGAGCAAAAGACACATTTAAGGGCGCTTCTTTCAGAATGTGAACTCTCTTCCCTTCCCCTCTTCGCTATAATGTGACCTGTTCCCCTATCAAAAAATAAAGCCAACAAAATTAAGTAGATAAAAAGATAAGAGCAAAATGGAATTCTGAGAGCCTTTTAAATTGATAGGACTGAAGAACATTTAATATATTAGCTTCTAAAAGTTCAAAGCTACAGGAATTAATGAAGGGATCTGGTACCTTGGTGCAACTTGAGGAGTGAATATTCGATTTCTTAGAAGGGCACAGAGGGTGAATTGAAACTTCAGGCCAAAGTGAGCACCCCAGGCTGAGGATGTCAGGTAGAGAGACATAAATAGAGAGCCCTTCAGATTATATCTGAGAGGGAAGGGGGCAACTATGCTCAACGTGAATAAATGGTTCAATGGCTAACACTAAAATTTCCCTCTCCCTTCCACTTCATGCTAGAGGTTCCTGCATTTCAAACTTGGAACCTAGAACTTTAGAACTGAAAGAAACACACATCTACTTCGTAGAAATTCTTGGACTTAAACCCCTGTCATTTTAGTTCTGGTTTTTCAATGCCATGGTGACTCTCTGGGAAGAAAAGTAATGAGTTACATTTGGTCAGGCTAAAAGATTTAGAGAAGCAGCTATGTCACTCGGTGGATAGAGACCTGGGCCTGCAGTCAGGAAGATCTGAGTTCAAATCCAGTCTTAAACCCTTATTAGCTGTGTGACCCTGGGCAAATCATAAACTCTGTTTATCTTAATCTACTAGAAAAGGAAATGGCAAACCACTCCAGTGTCTTTTCCAAGAAAACTCCATGGATAGTGTTGGCATGCTATTGTACACAGGGTCACAAAGAGACAGACACTTGAATAATAAGAAAAAGAACTAGTCTCATATAAAGTACCCTACGTGAGTTTATGACAAAACATATGCATTTTTGCAAAGGCCTGAAAGTGATCAATCTTTTCTCAAATAAACTAGTTACAGGAATGTATTACAGAAGTACTAGCTCAGTGGTAGGAAGTTGTCATAATATTAGTGGAAATAGTAAGGAAGTCTAATAGATTCAAGTCTTGGCTCCAAGTGATCTTGGGCAAGTCATTGACTATCTCTGAGCCTTACTTTTCTCCTTTGTAAAATCACAATAATAAAACTTGTAGTACTTTTCTCATAAGATTGTTATGAGGAATGTCCTTTGTAAATCATGAAATAAAATAGGAATTTGAATGATTAGTAACATGCTAATAAGTAATAATAATAATTATTAGTATAACTATGTACAGATTATGAAACCAGATACTGGGGAGAGGGAAGGGAGGAAGAAACAACAAGAGATGACATGACTCCTCTTCTTAAGGAACTTACAAATAGCAGGTCATTGGTTGCCAGCACAGACTACAAGTTAAAGTAAAGTCAGGGAGAAGATGGAAGGCTAGTGGCTAACCACACTGGGTATGAGGCCCAAGATTCCTTATATAGTAGTGGTAAAATGACTCAGAACAGCTTTCTTTTTCCTATGGAGATTTGCTATTAACATACCAGATGAATCATCTACCATAGGCCCAAATTCCTCTGAAGGTTTATATGTGTCATTAATTAACAAATCTTTATTAGATATTAGGCATACAAAGACAAGACTGACATAGTCCCTGCCCTCAAGGGTCAGACATTCTATCAGGGGGACAACATGGTTATACCTAAGTAAACACAAAGTAGGTTCATGCTGATTATGGGGGGAGGACACCAGCAGATAGAGTGCCCAGGTAAGGCCTCAGGTACAGAACAGAACTTGGGCTATCTTAGAGGAGAATAAGGATTTTAAGAGGTGGAGGTGAGGAGGGAGTATATTTTAAGCATTGTGGGTCAGCTAATGAAAGGGCAGATAAAAAACTTTGTGAGGAGTAGGAAGATAGAGCCATTTGACTGGAGCATAGGGAGCTTGAAAAGGAGTTAAATGTAATGTCTACAAAGTAGTTTGGGTGGGGTTAGGTTTTAAAAGGATCTAAATGTCAAACACAGGAATTTATATTTGGTTAATGACAGGGCTGCTACCATAGTTTGAACTCTAGCATCTAACATACTGTGCGGCATAGTAAAAGAGAAAAATGACATTCAAGAAAATTAAATCCAGGAATAGCTGGGCTAGACCAAATATATAGAGAAAGAAACCTGAAATGGAGATGAAAATGTTGGGGAAAAAAAGTGAGATATTTATTTTTCTGAGATCTGATGTAACTGCTCCTTTTGGACTCACTCCCCCAATACTGGCACTAGCATGTTGGGTCTCCAAACTACTACTCCCCTCAGTATTCTAGGAGTTACTGTGGGTAAGTATCCTGACAACAGCTGATGATCCTACTGCTATAACTTTCCTTAACCATTAGCTAATATTAGCAGAAATATTTACTCAAATGGCAGAGCAAGAGCAATAATTATGAAGCATTTTCTCCCAACCCTTGCTGCACTCTCCCACAAATATACAACTAATCCAAGAAAAGAATGGTGCATGTAGCATAAAGTATAATATAGTGAGGCACACATATAGGGAACTACATCTTACATAGGAGGCAGCTAGGTGGCTCAGTGGAATCAGGAACTCCAACCTCAGACACTTACTAGCTATGTGACCCCAGGCAATTCATAACCTCTGTTTTGACCCTGGGCAAATTGCTTGACTTCTGTTTGCCTTAATCCACGCTAGAAGGAAATGACAAACCACTCCAACATTTTTGACAAGAAAACCCCATGGAAGTATCATCTATGGGGTCATGAAGTGTTAGACATGACAATGACTGAACAAGACATATCTTATATGTATGGAGCCGTTTGCATGTTGTCTCATCCGTTAAAATTTGAGCTGTTTGAGGGCAGGGACCATGTTTTTGAATTTTCAATGCTTAGTATAGTGCCTGGCACTTAGTAAATATTTTTAAAAAATGCTTCTTTACTGACTGACATAACCATGACAGCTCACAATTCCACAAGTACAGGGTTCTGATGTCCTCTCTTTCTCCTGAGGGTCCTCTTGCAGTTAGCTGTGGGGCAGAAATGGATGATTTGCTCAGCTGGACTGGCTCCTTAAACAATTGATATGTCATCAGGATGGGGTCATCCAGTGATGCGCTGGATCAAGCACTTCATTTGGAGCCAGTTCTTCTAAGTGTTAGGTTGCTCCTGGGCTGAACCTGATTGGTTGCTTACCACAGCTGCTGCCAGACAGGCCCAGGTGAATCATTCACCCACCGAGCTCTTTACATGCTGCAGTATTTATGGATACGTTGACCTTGACTCCTTACTATGATAAATTCAGTATATTGCTTTCAGAGCTGTTTTGCTCATTTTTTGTTTTCTTTTGAACTTCCTTTGGTTCACTTCTGTGAATTTTAAGAATTGCTTCAATAATCATATTTCCTTTAAAAAAATATTTTTTGACAATACTATTGCTAGCCCAATCTCTTGAAATAAAAAAAAAGGAAAAAACAAAATGCTTTTTAAAAATGTGTATAGTCATGCAAAACAGATACACACATTGACTATGTTTGAAAATGTATGTCTCATTCTGGACTTTGTGGCCATCACGGCTTCATCAGTTTGCAGGTCACATGCTTCATCAACAATTGTCTGGAATCATGGTTGGTCATTTCATAAGTTTATCTCCTAGTTCTGCTCCTTCATTCTTTATCGGTCTATAAAAGTCTTCCTAGATTTCTCTAATTCTTTCTCTGCTGCCATTTCTTATAGTACAATACAATTATATTGTATTCATATACCGTAATTTGCTCAGCAGTTCCCCAACTGATGGTCATCCATTTTGTTTCTAGTTTTTTGCTACAAAAAATAGAGCTGCTGTAAATATTTTTTGTAATACCGGTCTTCTTTCTTTTTCCTTTGATCCCTTTAGGGGAGGCCTAGTAGAGGTATGACTAAGTCAAAAGTTGCATATAGTACCATTTACATTTCAATGTCTATTTTTACTCATTCTAACCTACAGATTTGCTAAGTCTTAATGGGATAGAGTATTATAAGAGAAAGGGAAAGAAAACTGGAAACAAATGATGGCTAGTATTATTACCAAAAATTATAGGCCATCTAAAGATAATATCACTAATTACCAAGCCAAAACCCCTACAAAATCCTATTGAAAGTGTTCTACACATATTTTGAGGATACCCTTGATGAAAATATAAGAAGGGAATTGGTATACTTTGGCAAACAGTTTTCAACAGCAAACTCTCTTTCCATAGTGGATAGAGTGCTAGGCATAGAGTCAGGGAGACCTGAGTTAAAATCTGGTCTCATATGTTTACTAAATATATGACCTTAGGCAAATCACTTAACTTTTGCTTGCCTCAGTTTGCCCACTGTAAAATGAAGATAAATAATAGCACCTTCCTCCCCGAGTTGTTGTGAGGAATAAATGAAATTATGTTTATAAAGTGCTTAGCACAGGGCTTGTGCACATAGTCGGTGCTATATAAAACCAGTTATTATTATCATAATTATATATTCTCCCATTGGTGATTTTCTTTCTTTGGGAATAGTCCCAGACCATGCTTCATTCCCTTCCAATTGTGCCTCTGACTCTCCTGAGGTCACCATCACCCCCATCCTGAGAGCCTTCCCCTCTCACATTTTTCAGTTCTCTTTTATGTGTTGTCTTCCCCATTACAATATAAGCTCCTTGAGGGTAGGGACTTTCATTTTGCTTGTAAATGCGTCACTAGTGCCTAAAATATAGTAAATGCTTAATAAATGTCTTTTGCCTTGCCATAATCATACAATTTACTAGAAGGTTCAGAGAACACAAATTCTGCTATGTTTATTGTTGATTATAAAAAGATACTGACTCAGTAAAGCAGTATTCAACTTTAAAGGTACCTCCATACATATATTAAGATAATAAAAGATTCCTTGATAGTGGCAGCAACAGAGATGACTTTGTTTGAATATCCTCAGATTATTAATATCAAATGAATCATAAAACAGAGATTTTTGCCACTGTCTTGGAAAATGACCATCAGAGTCTGAATGAAGAAGGATTCATGATGCTCTTATTTGTGGATGACGCTGATGATTTTATCAAGCCCTGAATACAGGCAGAGCTTCCGAAGTAAGTTCACAACCAATCAAAAGAACCCAGTTTAACAGTCTACTCAGGAAAAAATCAAGTGGATAAAGAAGACCCATTGTTCGGTCTATGACTTGCAGCTACATCAGCTGTTAAAGCTTCAGCTAGTGCCTTCAAAAGGCACTGTAAATCTACAATAAATTAAGCCCATATTTGAATAGAAGGAAGAGAAGGGGGTGGATTGCATTTTGGAGATCATTCAGTATTTTCAGTTATTCCAAGCTGTTCCTTGACAATATACCTACCTCTTTAGTATGAACGTTATTGATAATTCACAGTGATATATATAACATTTTAAGATTTGGAAAAACACTGTCCTCCCAGTAAACTTGTTACACTGCAATGGAATTCTGACCTTACCAATGTGGGTACTCCCTCCTATGTTGTGGCTTGTAAACCACTCAAGTCTTTTGTCATCCTATGCCATTCTTCTCTGTGCCTTCCTGTAAACCCTTCCCAAGTTGACTTACTCTTGATTTCCTGACATTACATGAGCACCAGTACCGTCCTTAGCCTGTGCTTGTTATCTCTTGCTCTTGCGTCATTACTAGTCCATTCCCTCTTCCAGTTATGCACATATATTTCATGCTGCTTCATAAGTGGAATTCATCATTTATAATGTGCTGCAGTCTCGCATTGTATCTCCACTGCACTTTGAGCAACCTACAATTTTGATTCAGGGGCAGCTAGGTGGTGCAGTGGATAGAGCACCAGTGCAGGAGTCAGGAGGACTTGAATTCAAATCTTACCTCAGACACTTGACACTCACTAGCTGTGTGACCTTGGGCAAGTCACTTAACCCCAATTGCCTCATCCTGGGTCATCTCCACTCATCCTGATGAATATCTAGTCACTGGATTCAGATGGCTCTGGAGGAGAAGTGAGACTAGTGACCTGCACAGCCCTCCCTCACTCCAAACAAAGTCAAGTGCAAGTCATGTCATTATTTCTCCGATGGCATGGTCTTCTTCGGCAACAAAGGATGAACACACACACCCAATTTTGATTCATCACAGATTCTGGTGCCCCATGATTTGCAGCCATTATGTATCACTGTAAGAAAAATGGTGTTAAAAACATGGAATATTATTTCAGGTCCAGGAAAAACCCAGTTTCACACTTTTTTACTTTATTCTCATAGGGTCATAGAGCTAGAACTATAAGGGACTCAGGGGCCACCTAATCCAACGATGTAATTTTACAGAGGAGGAAAATCAATGTCTATGGAGATTAGTTAACTGGCCCAAAGTCACATAGGAAGTCAGATCATACCCAGGTCCTCCATTGTTCTTTCCACTGTACCACACTTCCCTAGGCCCAGTGCAAACTCAGAAGTCAGTTTCATCTTATTTATTTTATTCTCTTTTATTTTGAGATGACTTTTTAAAAAGATAGTAATGTATTCATAAAGTAGAGTAACCCTGGAAGGCTCAACCTTTTTTAACTCAACATGCCATAAGGTTTAAATATTATCAACAAATCCAAGAACTCCAAACATCCATAAATAGCCCACAGTGTGGTTGTGTAGTATTGGACTATGTTTCTAATCTTAGGGTGTATGATAGGCAGTCTAAACCAACATCAGATTAATTCTTTAAAGAGCTCCACACCCCCAAAACCAGCCATTACTCTTCTACCCACACTCCATACTAGACCACAAATTCAACTTTTTGAGCAAATATTTCACAAAATCCTACTGAACCATTATTTTTAAATATCCAACATTTTTACTTATGACTAGAGCTGTCGCCATGCCCTACTCCCCAAGATCACTTTGCATTGCTGAAAAGCAGCATAGCTAACTGTAAAGAATGCCTTCTCTAATGATTTTTTTTTCAAGTGCCCATGCTCTGCCTGCCCCTTTTCTCCTTGCCTGAGTGAGCAGGCAGTCACAGTGAGACCAGATCCAGATTAGCCTGGAAGATTCCCTACCCCATATCCATGATAGAACTCCACATTGTCTACCTTGTTTAACTTTGTGCCTGCACCAGCCAATCTGCATATCTATTTTTTTTCAAAGGAGTAAAAAGACAAGTAACTGCAATTTTCTGGAAAAGAAAATATTCCATAATTTATTCTACAGGAGAGGTAAAGAAACAGCCATAAGACTCAGAGAGTAGCAAGACAGTCTCTAGGTTTCACTTCTTAGTAGACCAACTAAAAAGATGGAGTTCCTTTTTTTTCCATCCTAATTCTCTCTCCCTTCTCTCCCCACTATTTGCTTTGTTATACTGGGACCCTAAGCAACAGCAGAACTGGGTTGACTAAGTAGGTGTAGCTGCCAATCATTCGAGGTTAGGTTGGGTCAGGAATGTAGACCACAAGAAAAGTAACACACAGGTATCAACGGTCAGAGAAGGGAACAGGTCATGAATTCAAGACACACTTAATACAAAGTCCTAGCCAATACCACAAGGAGCAACCTGACACTAAGAGAAGGTTTTGGCTTAACCAGAGGTTTCTTAACAGATTTTATGTTAAGGTAGGGCCTAATTACAGGGTATGACTAATGTTGTGTACAGAAAAGAACAGGTAAAAATAAGTGTGTGAGACTGCAAAGGGGAATGAAAACAGTTGATCATCATAGCATTTAAAGTCATGCGGGATTTTAGAGATTCCTTAGCTCAATTCCTTCATTTTATAGGTGAGGAAGCGAAGACCTGGAGAGATGAGGTAACTTCTTCTTGGCTTCATAGCTGGGAGATAGCAATACCAAGATCCAAAATTAGGTCTTTTGTGTTAAGATCTAGTGTGCTGTCCACAACACCAAAGGAGATCCTGACTAGTTGGGAGACAACCTACACCATAGTTTTGTTTTAACATTTTGCAAACAATTCACCTGAGATCAAAGGGTATAAGTAGTGTTGTCTAATTACCAAATGAGGAAGGATAATGAGACATCTTGCATTTCTATTCCATTTCTGTTCCATTTATTCAAGAGTTCTTATCCTGAAGTCCATGAATGTATTTTTTAAAAAAACAAATATTTTTATTACCATTTCAACATAATCACTTTCCTTTGTAAATCTTTGTATTTTATTTTATGCATCTTAAAACATTATTCTGAGAAGGGGTGCATATGTTTTACCGTAGAGCTAAGAGGGAATATGGCACAGAAAAAAAGATTCAAAATTCCTGAAATAGATAGATTTGAAAGTAGGCAACCAAAATTGCCTCACTTTTCCCTTTTCTCAGTTGCAGATTTTCCAGGGAGAAATTGAGAATTTATTCTTAGTAATGCATGACTAATTAGGTAGTCTATTAGGTAGTCTCCTAAATTTTGTTTTGCAAGTGTTTTCTCAGCATCAACACTGTTTTCTTCATGAGAATAGTAATGAGGATGAAAAGAATTAAATCACGATTATGCTAGATAGATTAGATTGTAATTTCTTTGAGGGCAGGAGCTATCTTTTGCCATAGCCCACGCTAGACACATAGTAGGTGCTTAATAAATATTTGTCATTTTACTGATAGGGCACAATCTTCCCAAAATAGTGACAAGAAGTCCAAGTTCAGAATTCATTTTTTGTCCTTTTTTCTTGATGTTACTTTGGTCAACACGTGTTTTTTGGAAACTATGCTAAAATGATCAAGGTGTCCTTTGTACAGAAGGAAGTGCTAAAGGCAAATATTGAAAGACAAAACCTGGCATTTGGTGGGTTTTTTTTTTTAACATAAAACTCTATATGTAATTGTGTTAAACAAACAATGCTGTGAATTTAGGCAAGAGTCAGGAAATTCCATAGTTTAGGTTTTTATATTCTATGTTGACTCAGCTATCTTGCGCAGTTAGTAAGTTTATAATGTAATCTAAAAATATGAAACACAATATATCATGGCACTGTATACCTTTCATGGAAAATTGGAAGACTTACTTATGGGCAAAGAGGTTAAATGAGAACCTTTGGAATTCCATATCCTTTGATTCTGCACATTCCTAATTTTAATGTCTCATTAATAAATTTTTTATGCCTAATTTCTGGGGTTGTAGTAGAGAAACTCAAGGAAAAAGAGGTGGTTTAAGTGAAACAGAGTCCTTAACTGACAACTTTTTGAACCAGGAAATCTTAAGTCAAATGTCCTTTCAAAAACCCATAAAATGTTCTATTTGTGCATGTTCTTAAAACACATTATTTAAATCTTCATGACTTTAGATTGGCTTGATTTTTTTCCTTCCTCCACTGGGAGTACATTCCTGCCAAGTTTGAAGTTTATAACAATCATTTTTGAATGACATAAATGCAAAAAAATTTCAACAGTCTGTCTTCAAGAGGAAATTTCTAAAAAATTTCTTTCACCTTTGTTTAACACCAAATTCTTATAGCAACTTTGCTGAAATATATATGTATATATATATATGCATATATATAGAGAGAGCATATATATGTATGCACATGTATATGCATGCATGTATATACCTCATAAGGTTTATATTGATCCATCTCATATATGTGTGTGTGTGTACATACACACACACACATATATGTACACATGTATATACAGTTGAGGGATAGTATAAAGGGAAAATCTTTTCTAAAATGAAATTTTCTAAGAAGGTCTTAAGTAAATGAATAGACATGGTAACAATTTGAAGTACTTTTGATATCTCAAATTTGAACATTATTATTATTACTTATTTTTGTTTTTTGATCAAGACAACTCATGGTTTTTGGTGAGTAGTTGTAAAATACACATTAGAAGCCCTTGCTGCTACTTTTAAAAGGAGTCCCACGGACATATCTGGAAAGTTCTTACTAATTTGAATAACTTTTGGAAAGACAATAAAGCTTTCAAGCCTTGTTTTTCCACATGGAAATTAGAATTGGTGAAGATTAATAAATTAATGCAGAAATTTCTAAGTACTGGAACTATTCAACAATGGAATGAGTTTTCCCAATAGCTAATGAATTTCTAATCAGTAGGAGCATTTAGTCAGAAGTTGAATGAACAAGGCAAAAATTCCATAAAAGGAATTTCTACATTTGATGGTAGACTAAGACCCTGTATAACTCTAAGATTTTTAAAAAATTCTACCAGACTAATTTTATTTAGCCAGCTTGCTGATGCACACAACCAGACTCAGAGTGTGCCTGTGATAGTGACATTTCAGGAGTGGACTATTTAAAAAAGGAAGAACATGGAGACTGGGGGAAGAAAAGTGGTAGAAAAATCTGAGAATAGGGCAGAGTAATGATGGTAGAATGTGAATCAGATAGCTCACCACCCTCATGCCCTTTTTCCTTTGGAGAGGTTTTGATAGGCAGGCTACTCCCTTTAGAGAAACCCAACATATTTTATTCTAGTTCTAAAGGGACAGAGGTATAGATTGATGAATGTACCTGATCTTGTTTGGTTGATAACCAATGCAGGGGCAATGGAAGGTGAAACTGCTGATAGTGTTAGGGAAAGTGAAATCGATTCTAGTTGCTTCCCTGTTGCCCTAGAATACATGGCATTGGAGAGAGATACAAGGTATCTTACAGCTCTTATCAGCATAGTTTGAGTAGTAATACAGATCAAGAATAAAAACCTCTTTTGCTTAGGTATGGGTTAGGATTACCCAATAAATCAATCAGTAAGTGCGTGTTAAGCATATACTATATACCAGGCACTGGAGAGGACTGGGGAGGCTTCTATCATGGGAGACAACATGCACATATACAAATAAATACATACAAAGTAAGTACCAGGTAATTTTTTTATATGAGGGTGAAATGCATGGCACTAGCACCTGGGGGAACCAGGGATGTGCTGCCTGTAAGGGATTGATATTTGAGCAGGGTTTTGAAGCAAATAAGAGTCTAAGAGAAAGGGGAAGTAAATTCTAAGAAATGGGGGATAGCTCATGCAAAGGCATAGCGATGGGTGAGTATATTATGTTAGGAACAATTAGAAGGCAAGTTTGACAGGATCATAGAGGTCAGTAGATCTGAACTGAGTTTTCACTTCCCTGCTGCTGAGAGGGCTCAGGAGAGTTACAGTCCAGGATGCATAGTGGATGCTTTGATATTCATAGACTATGTATTTTCTTATCACTTTAATGAAATACTTTCTGAAATAATGATCGTGGTAAAGTTGTTTTAACAAGACACAATAAATGTGAAAGTATGAAAGAAGAGAGGCCAGTGGGGGCATGCGTAGGGCTGAGAGATCTGATTTGTGGAAAGACCAATCCCTAGACATAAACATCAGAATTCTGACATAGACTTGGGTGGGATGGAACTAACTTGTTAGAGACAAAAAGTTGTTTAGAGAGGAACGGGACGCTTAGGCTGATACACACATAAGGTCCTCTAGTTGTGGGTGGTCTTTAGATGTATCCATTCTTTGCTAGAATATTTTCTATTTTGTAACTTCTATGTTGCTTAGTTTTGTTGGTTCCTATTCCCCCAACTCAGGGTGAGTTCTCGCTGCCATAAAGATTGGAATCATGGTGGAACAAATGTAAAGACTTTGAATGAGGAATGTCTCAACTCTCCTTATTCGTATTCCCTATCTTTGATCAGGTGGCATCATAGCAGATAATCCTGTCTTAGGATCTATTTTTCCAAGGTCCACAAAATGATTTTTCCAAAATTAAAAAGAAATTATTTAAAAGTTGGAAGGGCTGAAACATGTTGACTTTTGACCCAAACCAATTATTTTTCAAAAATAATTTTTATTGATGAATTTTATTTTTATATAATAATCATTTCTGGAACTATCTACACCTCTTCTCTTGCCACCACTCCCCGCCCCCACATCTGTGAACTGAACCTTCTCTTTTGAAAAAGAAAAACAAAGTTAAAACAACTTAGACAATGACCTGTGTCTGGCAACATATAAAACATTCTGCCTCGGGTGCATTCTTACATCTGTGCTCTGGGGAGAAATTTATTTGCAGGATACTTTCAAAAAAACCTAGAAAGACTTACATGAACTGATGCAAAGTGAAGTGAGCTGAACCAGGAGAACATTGTACACGATAACAGCATTATTGCATGATGTTCAGCTGTGAATGACTTAGCTGTTCTCAGCAGTATAATGATGCAAGACAATCCCAGAGGACTCATAATGAAAAATGCTAACCACATTCAAAGAAAGAACTGATAGAGTCTGAATGCAGATTGAAACATACTATTTTTCTCATGACTTTTCCTCCTTTTGATCTGTTTCTTCTTTCACCACATGACTAATACAGAAATATGTTTTACATAATTGTGCATACACAAACTATATCAAATTGCTTATTGTTTTAGGGAGAGGGGAGGGGAGGGAGGGAAAAATTAGAAACTCAAAATATTTTTTAAATTGAATGTTAAAAATTGTCTTTATATGTAATTGGGAAAATATTTAAAAATTAAAATAAAAAAATAAAGAAAGTTGTTCATATCCTTTGACCCCATAATTGCGGGGTTCGCCAAGGTTCTGTTCTATAATCTCTTCTCTCCCTATATTCTTTCATTTGATAACTTGATCAGATTCAATAGGTTTAACTATTTCCATGTATATGACTATCAGATCTATCCAGCCCTAGTCTCCCTCCCTAATTTTAGTCCCATATCACCAATTTTCTATTGCATATTTCAAACTAGATGTCCCAGAGACATTTTAAACCAAATATATTTAAAACTGAAATATTTCTATTTGTCTCTAAACCTTCCCTTCTTCAAAACTTCCTTTTTTCCAGTGAAGTAGTTTTTAGTAGCTCAGATCTGTAACCTCAGCATTCTCTTCACTCTCCTTGACCCTACATATCTAGTCTTGACATTTCTACTGTCATAACATTTCTTAGTTAAGGCCCTCATTACCCTTTACCTAGATTATTGCAACAGCCTCTTAATTGGTCTCTTGTCTTCAAGTCTCTTACTACTCCAACCTATCTCTACAACCTGGCTGCCAAAGTAATTTTCATTAAGTGCAGAGCTGATCACCTGGCTCCTCTTCTCAACCAACTCCTGAGGCTTCCTATAACCTCAAAAATAAAAAATAAATTCCCCTGTTTAGCTTTGAACCTGGCTCCCATCCTGTCTTTTCAGCCTCACTAGCCATTACTCCAATTCCCACTTTCTACAATCCAGAGAAACTGACTTTCTCACTGTTCCTCACTCATGATACTCCCTCTTCTATCTCTATACTAGCTAGTCTTCATGCCTGGAATGTAAATCTCTTTACCTCCACTTTTAAGTTATAGCTCAGGCACCATATTGTGTGTAAAGTTTTTCCTGATTTCTCCAAATGCACATAATGTCCTCCTTCCCAAACTACCTTGTATTTAACTAATTTATATATATACACATTCTATATGTATGTTAATTAATTTTATATTTGTCCTGTATGTATTTTTATATATCCTTGTTGCCTTCCCCACTAGAATGTAACCTTATTGTCAGCAGAGATTGTCACATTCTATGCACTTATATCTCCAGAGTATAGCACAGTACCATGTACATAGTAGGTACTAAATAAATAATTGTTGACTTAATGACATATCTATTGGGGAATGGCTCTACATCTTATATATTTGTATCAATACCTAATATATGAGACCTTTATCAGTTGTATTTCATGAGAATATTTTTCCCACATCACAGCTTATTTTCCTATTCTGTTTTCATTGATTATAGTTACTGTAAAGCTTTATAAAATTTTCTAATCAAAATAATCTGTTTTGTCTTCTATGATCTCTATTCTTGTTTTATTAAGGATTCTTCTATCCAAAGCTGACAAAAGTATATTTTGTAGTTCTTCTATAAGTGTGTGTGTGTGTGTGTGTGTGTGTGTGTGTGTGTGTGTGTGTGTGTGTATGATATGACCTTTGTATCCATTTGGTCAAGTATCCATTTGGAGCTCATTGTGATATGGAGTATTTTTTTTAATCTAAAACTGATTTCTACCAAACTACATTCCAGTTTTTTCAGAAGCTCTTGTCAAATAGGAAATTCTTTCTCTAGTAATTTGTATTCTAGGGTTTATCAAACACAAAACTTTTATATTATTATTTTTTATTCTTGCTGTTCAACTGATATACTATCCTATTTTTTAGAGGTAGAATTAAATAGTTTTTTGATGATTAGTATGGGATAGTATAGTTTGAGGTTTGATAATTCCATGTCCCTTAATTTCTACTTTTTCTTTTCATTATTTGCCTCGAGATTTTAAGTCTTTAGTTTCTCTAGATGAATGTTGTTATGATTTTGCTAATTCTATAAAGTATCCTCTTGATTTGATTGCAATAACATAAAATCTATAAATTCATTTATATAGTATTATATATTTTTTTGTATTGGTAACAACCATGAGTGCTGAAGATATCTATGACTATCTTAGTGTTCCTTTTACAAATTGATTAACTTTTGAAGAATGTCTTAAGAAAACAAGAATTTTTTTCTGCACAGGTACGAACCATGAACCCTATAACAGCAGTAAGGAACTGGAATGAGTTCATGACCCAAAAGGGCTTAGGTAGCAGGGGACCTATTGCAGAGAACTTCCCTTGGTAGAGTTCTCTTTTCCCCAAGCAAAAGCTGAATTCATAAATCTGTTCTATCAGAAAGTTTTCCTGTTGTCCCCAGCCTGAGTATACATACCCCTTGCCCAAGGGCATGGATTATTCTTTAGTTTCAATTATTTTTTTCCATGATATTTTTCATTGACTTTTATCAGAGGAAATTATCAAAGAATTTTTATGAAGTATGCTTTGGGTGGGAGTTGGATTAGATGACCTCGGGGTCCCTTACAAATCTGCAATTCTATTAATTCTCTTTATTTTATTTACTTAGTGGGGAGGAGAGATGGAGAGATTATGGGAAGATACTACTCCAACAAATGAATTCTAGCAGATACTGTAATTGAGAGAATAATTTCCTGGCAGACTGCATGACTATAAGCACAAGTAGTCTTGCCTCCAGCTAATCAGAATTTCAAAAGATACTTATAGTCACTTAAACTTAATAATGTTATCCCTGAAATAGCTATGGATGAAGTATTTGAATTGTAACTAGTAAATAAGTCAAATTTGTATGGAAGACTGTTGGATTTTTAGATTTAATTTTAATTGCTAGAGAAAACAGGAAAAAAACCCAACCCAAACATCAAATGCCTCATCGTGATGTGCAAGGTTTCAAAGGCATGCACTAGGATTCAAACTCTACCAAACTAGAAAGTCTTCAAGCATAGATGGGGATGAGATCTGAATCCCCAAAAGGAAAATACCATGTATTTGGGATCTGGACACCAAAAAGGAAAAGCCTCTTGGCTTTTCCCTTCTCTGTTCCCTCAGTCTTCTGTATAAAAGATCCCATCTTACCTCTATTAAGGTGCTCAGATTCCTTAAGAGTCTGAACAATAAGATGAAGTTTTAGAATCAAATTCACCCTCCATTGGTGTTCTAATAAACCTTGTCTTTGGTTAAAAGAAGGTTTGCTTTGAATTCATTTGACCAGGACCTGCATGTTGCTATTTTGGGGGCCCAGTACCCCTAAACCTCAACATAAAGACATAAAAAGTATACTATGTCAACATTCTGAAGACTTGCCTAGGCAGATGTGGAGAGGCTTACCACCAGGAGCATTGGATAGGAGATACTTAGCCTCTTAATCCTGTGCAGCTCATACTCTTTCATTTCTATATTGATAGTGGTAGGTGGTAGAAAAGGGAACAAAGGGTCTTCTGAATCATGCTGATCATGTAATTGTAGGTCTTCTTGTAGATAAATGAAAAGATGGTTCACAGGTTCTTTTTAAGAAGGCAAGGTAAAGTATTGGTGGAATTTATTTTGTCATCTGCTCGAAAGCATTAAGAAACTTCATTTCCTGGGATGCTTCTTTCTCTTGCCTTGGAATACTTACAGTGAACATAGACCAATGACCACCATAAAGATTCTTGTAGTTTATGTATCAAGATCTGTTCCAGAGGCTAAAGAAGCAGAGAAATTCTATGAAGAACTTGACCAGATCTTCCAAATTAAGTTAACATAGACTTTAATATCTGATGGCTTCATTACTAAGGTAGACACAAGGGAAGATGGCAAAGCTTAATATATGTATATGTGTCTGTATGCATGTATATATACTCAGAACAGAACTATGGTGCTGACCTCATTGCTGTATGCCTGGACAGTCTATCAACACCACGCCAGAAAACTGAGCCACTTTAGTCTGAATTATCTTAGGAAGATTCTGAAGATCACCTGGAAAAATAAAGTACCAGACAGTGAGGTCTTTTTCTCAAAGTGTTCAAACTCTACTGCAGAGAGGACAACTCAGATGACTGGCCATGTGGTTCAAATGCCAAATGTGTGTGCATAAAAAACTATTTTACGAGCACTCACACAAGGCAGGCACTCGCATGAATGTCAGAAGAACTGATACAAGGACACTCTCAAAGGCTCTCTGAAGAACTTTGGTATTGATTGTGATACATGAGAGACACTGACACAGGACCATCCAGAATGGTGTGCCTGCATCAAAGAAGGCACTGTGCTCTCTGAGAAAAGTGAAATAAAAATAGCTCAAAAGAATCCCAAGATGTGCAAATTTAGAGACATCTTCATCCCAAATGTTTATACAGACTATTTGTACCTGATTTGTTGTAGAGCCTTCCAAGTTTATAATGGTTTGATTAGCCACAGTCGAACATATTACACGTTGACCTCAACATCATGATGCCATTTTGGTCCCCTTTGAGCATGAAGGACAAACAGCAATAACATATGTGTGTATATATGTGTGTGTATGTGTATACACACACATATATACTTACACATTTATATATGTGAATATATAAATTTGTGCACTCTCTCATTTCTTAATTCAATTATATATATGTGCATATATATTTGTATAGATATACATAAGCTTATGTACCCTTTCACTTCTTAATTCTATTATGTATATGTATATAGACAAGCTTGTATCCTCTTTCATTTCTTAATTGAATCATTTATATATAATTGTGCATATATGAATAATTGAATTAAGAAATGAAAGAGTACACAATTCAATTATATATATATAATTGAGTTAAGAAGTGAAAGTGTACACAAGCTTATGTATCATTAATATCTCTTCAGGAAGATAATCAGGAAGTACTAGATGTAGCATTCACTGAACATCACAAAAAATGAAATTGATTACATCAAAAGAAAACAAACAAGTTAACTACGTGGAAATTATTGCAGAATTAGCTTTTGGCATATAGTCACAGAGTGAGAACAAAGGTCTAAATCAATACCAAATTAAAAGAGAGACTAAAGATAAGAAGGTACTATATGTGGCAGCTCCAACTTGATCTAATTAAATAGTCTGTCCAATTTTTTAAAAAGAGAAATGAGAAAAATAATGATGTTGACACTATCATCACTTCCTACACAAGTTTAACTGAGAGATGCCACAGCAAGGATGCTAAAAGAACACCAATGCTTCTGACAGCAAACACCTGATGGTCTTGACTTCCTGATGCTCCTGGGTGCTAGTGTCCTTTCTCCCTCAATTATTATATATTATCCAGTATGTATACATGTATGTATGTATATAAATATACACACATATACACAAATATATGTGTACATATACATAACTATGTATACGCATGTTGTCTTTGCCAATAGAATGAAAACTTCTTGAGAGTATGGATCTTTTCATTTTTGTCTTTGTATTCTCAGTGTCTCACATAGTGTTAGACACATGATGGAATCCTTAATAAATGCTTGATGATGGACCCCTGAGCAGAGAGCCATGGCAACCAGCACTGTTTTAGAGTAAAAGTTAATTTTGTCATCTTCAAAGAGGAGGATATTGGATAAAGGATTATAGGCAGCGTTGCCATGCGGGCTAGGGAAATGAAGTGGAGGAGAAAAGAAGCCTGATGAAAGTTTGATGTAACACCCAACTTAGCCAGCTTATTCCAGTAGCATTTCTAGATGAAACCAAAAGGACCACAAGAAATAGAGATGAAATGGAAAAGATTTGCCAGCATATTTTCATGGCGATCTCCTCATCAGGGATAATAATAGAACTGCTCCATTTGGACTCTGCTACATTGGTACCTAATGTACTATGTGAGGCAATAGCAATAGTACTTAAGGAAATGAAATGGAGAAGAGCAGATGGATTTCATGGGGATAGAGGAGAATTCCATGCAACAATTTGGGAGATTAAGGGAATGATTTTTGAGATGTCTCAAAGAAAAGATGACAAGGAGAACTCAGCAACTACCAATCCACATGTCTACTTTCTCATCTGTATAATATAATCTTTATGAAAATGGCCTGTCCATGTAGAAAGAATATCCTTGATAAAAACATAAGAAGGAAACAGAAGGACTTTTTGCAAATGATTTTCAATAGCGGGCTCCATCTTTCACAGCCTCAAACTGACTGTGCAGTACAGAGCAAATACAATTCTACTGTATTTATTGTTTATTGATATAGACAATAACTCAGTAGGAGAAAATGTAGTCTTAAAGTCTCTCCTAAAATAAGGTATCTTTCATGCATTTGTTAAAATATCAAGACTTATGACAGGTGAAGAATGACACAATGAAAAAAAACTTTGGATTTCAAGTCAGATGAACTGGGTTTAAGTTCCTCTTCAGCTTCTCCTTAGCTGTATGACTTTAGGCACATCACTTTACCTCTCTGGGTGTCAGGGCATTGGACTAGATGGTGTTTAAAGTCCATGACAGCTCTAATTCTATGATCCTAGAATTATGTGCACCCATAGAGATAACTGTTGAGTACCAACATCACACAAGTCATAAAAGAAGAAGATATGTACTCACCACAGATATTTGCCAGGGTTACGGAGAACTTCCCACCATTAAGTCTGAATAGAAGAAATATTCCTTTTGATGATAAAGATGCTCCTGTTCATAGAAGTCATTCTGCTAATTTCAACAAGTTCTATTATACTATAGGGTCTTCACAATCAACCAAAGAGATAAACATAGTTCTTCACGTTGGAAGAATGAAGTGAACAAATGATGTATAATCTTGATTTTGGCATGGTTGGACAGATGTGATGGGAGCAATCTTAATCCCGTCCCTCGTGCAAGTTAGGATAGTTTTTCCTTAAAAAGCATTGAAACTATCCTTGAGACCTGATTGGCTCAAGGTACTAAAGTCTTAGGTTTTTAACATTTCTTCTTGGTTACCTGAATACAAAAATACTATGAAGACCTCCAGACACTCTCTGGTGCTTAGCTGACAAAAAAAATTATTATAAGAATAATTTTTTTACATGATGGACAACTCAGGTAAGGAAGCTTTTTTTAGCTGAATCAACTTGAGATATATTCAATGCAAATCCTTATTGAATTTCCTTCTTTTGTTACAGCTGAATAAATCTCCTTTTGTTACTATTGAATTACTTAAGTCTCTCTCTCTTTCTTTTTTTCTCTAATAAAGAATATAAATTACCAAGGGACTGGCCTAAATAACGCCTAGTCCAGAAAAACAAATAATCCATTTAGTCTATCAGTACATTGACTTGGACCTACATTTTCCCCTGCCCAACTTTGATTCATCCGAAGAGCATGAGCAATATATGAACAATAAAAATAACGATAGCTAACATCTGCGTGCTGCTTTGGGATTTATAAAATTTTACAAAGATCTCTTTTTAGCTTCATAATAATTCTATGATGTCATTTCTGTAACTGGCGTTATACTAATTTTAGGCGTGAGGAAACTGGAGATCAAAGACATTAAATATCTTTTCTAGATCACATAGCTATTAAGTGGAAGAGCTAGAGCTTGAACTTAGATATCAGAACTATAAATCTTCGATTAACATAGATAGAAAAATATGCTATATTTTACTTTAAGAAATACTTAAAAATCTAACCTCAGAATGGCAAATATATTTATAAATTTCTAAGGTTCAGGACAGCTATTGTTGATTTGAAGAACTATTAAATATAGGAAAAAAAGCTCTGTATCTCTTGCTCAAAATTTTGTAGAGAGGAATAAACTTGTGAGTAACTATTGTAATTAAAAACAACATTATATTTGCACTGATTTTTGTTAAATCTTCATCATAATGCAGCCAAGTTTTAGGTCCCTTTTATTTTCTGATGTTGGCCCCAAATCATTGCCTTTTAAGTGACATGCCATGTCTGAGAAATTATTCTTAAAGGTACGAAACTCTGGTTGTGTTTCTGGTCTTCCTAAGTTTAGTGAGTAGAAAAAGTCACTTTGGTTATGCTTCTGAGATCAAGTGTCATAGGTAGAGTCAGGCTCTACTCAACTTTAACCCAGGCTTTAGAAAAGCAGACTTCAAAATGTTCAGAGAAAAGTTAAATATTATTCAGTGACCATAAATTCTTAAGAGGAAGCTAACTCAAGGATGGGAGACTTGAATTCTGGAAGAAAACAATATAATCCCCAAATTATCTAAATATAGAATAAAAGGGGGAAGGGTAGCATCTAAATAAATTAATATAGACAAATAGATGAGATGAGATTTAAAAAATTTTTATAATCTTTTATTTTTTCCAATTACCTGTAAAAAATGATTTTTAACATTTATTTTTTAAAAATTTGAATTCCAAATGCTCTTCCTCCCTCTTTCTCCTTTCTCCTCCTTGAGATAGCAAGCAGTTTGATGGAGGTCATACATGTGCAGTAATGCAAAATACAGATACCCCCAATAAAAACACCAATAAAAACAAAGTTTAGAAAAAGTATTCTTTCATCTCCCTTCAGACTCCATTACTTCTTTCTCTGGAGGTAGATAGCATTTTTGATCATAAGTCCTTTGGAATTGTCTTAGATCATTTATTACTGAGAAAAGCTAAGTCATTCACAGTTGATCATCACACAATGTTGCTGTTACCATGTATGATGTTCCTCTGGTCCTGCTCACTCTACTTTGCATCAGTTCATGTAAGTCTTCCCAGGTTTTCCTGATATCATCTTATTCATCATTCTCATAGCTCAAAAATATTCCAATGAGATAGGATTTTAAAAGGACATTTACGAAAGATAGTAGGGCTGAGGAAAATAATGTAAGGCTCATTTGGAGAAACCTCATATTTAACCTAGAGAAAAGACCCAATGGGAAAATGAGAACTGTCTTTATATATTTGAAGGTCTATCATGTAAGAGAGGGATATCAGATTTAAGATCTTAGAATCATAGATCTAGAGTCAGAAAGGACATCTGGGGCAGCCTAGTCCAACCCTTTCATTTTATAAATGAGGAAACTGAGACCTAGAAAAGTTTACTAACTTTCCTAAGTCAAATAAGTAGGAAGTATACTTATATTTGGCCTCAAAAAGCAGTACCAAAAGCAATGATTGATAGTTGCAAAGAGATTAATTTAGGCTTGATGTTAGGAAAAATTTCCTAGCAATTAGAGTTGCCTCAAATTGAAATGGGTTGCTTAAGGAGGTGGTAGGTTCCCCTTTACTCAAGGACTTCAAGGGGAGGATGGAGGACCACTTGTCTAATATGTCATAGACAATGAAGATTCCTTCCAGGTATGGTTTGATCTAGATAGCTGTTGGGGGTCTCTTTAACTCGAAAAGTCTATGACCCTATAAAGAAAGGAAACATAATTAAGGATTAAATACCAAAGAATGGCCTGAACCAATAAGAACGCTCAGGAAGGCTAAAGTACAGAATTAACTGAGATTTAGGAATAAGGACTAATGTCTATTAGACATAAAGGGCTATTTTTGCAGTTCAGAGTCAAAATAGGAATAAGGAAGGTCTAGGTTTCTCCTGCTTGAAGTAGATTGAACAGATGACACAGAGAGAAAGAGCAACTATTCCACTGGTATTTTTTGTCTCTCACAAAGAGAATGGTTTTCACACTGTACAAGCTTCATGAAACAAGCATGATCTAAAAAAAAAAGTAATGCAAGCCTCAGATGGAGAGAAAATTATGAGCACATCTAACCACATTGAATAAGTTCAAATCTCCAGATTGAAATTGTTTACGTTCCATGTTCTGAAAGGATTTGCCTGAAATCACTGTTGATAATCATTCAGAATTTAAATAACAAGAGAGGAATGAATAATGGACACAGGCCAATATTGTCGTAATTTTAAAGGACGAGGAGAAAGAAGAGATTTTTTTTTAAATGGCAGAATATTAATTTTATATTGATCCCTTGATATTTGATAATAAATTGATTTGATAACACATTTTATAACAGATGCTTTGTAAATATTTTAGGGAAAAAAAACTGAGAAGTAGAAGATAGTACAGGTTCACTAAGAGCAAATCATGCCGGATTAACCTCAGTTTCTTTTAAGAAAAAATTTTATGTTTCATT
Organism: Notamacropus eugenii; assembly: GCF_028372415.1. Classification (NCBI taxonomy): domain Eukaryota; kingdom Metazoa; phylum Chordata; class Mammalia; order Diprotodontia; family Macropodidae; genus Notamacropus; species Notamacropus eugenii. The sequence continues at coordinate 408,616,300 of NC_092873.1, forward strand.
ACCAGGGAAAATCTCTAGACATCATGCATCTTGATTCAGCACAGTACTTGATACATCCCATCATAAGAACTTTAATTTGGAGAGAAGATTAAGAAATAGGGCCTATAAAGTTAGATGATTTAGTTGCCAAGTTGAACAACCTTTCTAAAGATCACTGATACATAGATAAGTATCCACCCAGAATGAGATACCTCACATGGCTTTGTTCTTGGCCCTGCTCTATTGATCCTTTTTTCAAAAATCGCTAATTTGGATAAAGACCTAGAAGGTATGTTTATCATATGTTCAGATGCTACAAAATCTGGGCAGAATCAACATTCAGCATTATCTCAGCAGACTAGAATAATGAGTCAAAAATAACAAGATAAAATGTATTAGAGATAAATACAAACTTCTGCACAAGTTCAAAAAATTAATTAAACAAGTACAGGATGAAGGAAGTATAGCTAGAAAACTGGGTTGGCATATTGTTTACTTAATATGACTTAACTATTTGATGTGGTTGCTGAAAAAGCAAATTTAAATTTAGGGTGAACAAACATAGGTATAGTATCCAGAATAAAAGAGCTGAGAGCTGCATTGTATTTTAGGATGATCAGTCAGTCAAAACATTTTTATTAAGCATTTACTATGTGCTAGGCAGACTGGAGAATTGTTTCCAATTCTTAGCATCATACTTCACAAGTGACTTTTACAAAAGATGATGTACCAAGAAAAGACATAACAGAATGATTAGATTATATATACCAAGTCATAGTTTATGACAAACTGTGAAAGAAACATTTACCTTGAAGAGAAAACTTGAGGATATGGTAGTTGACTTCAAACATCTGAAAGGTTGTCAAGTGTAAGACAGCATAAACTTAACTTATTTTTTGTTTTTGTGAAGGGCAGTTTTGGAGATTAGTGATTGAAAGTTAAATGAGTCAAATTTGAGTTTGCCATAAGGAAGAATTTTCTAATAAACTCCAGTCCCAAAGACCATTGGTAGTAGGCTCTCTCCATAATGGTGCAGATTAATGTTCCATACTTGTGCAAAGGGTGAGGTGGAGTGAGCTCCAGTTCTCTTCAAGCTTCTATTTTCTTCAGGTTTTTTTGGTCTTCAGGCACTTCTGACTTCCACCTTTGATAAAGAAGATGGATAAGGCCAACCCTACTTCAGATTGCTAAAGGAGAAGACTCTGGGAAGAGGTCAACATAAGAGGAACTGACTGTCTCCATCATGTCCATATCACCATCTTGCTATACTAGAAGTTTCAGAGAACTTCCCCTTGGGTGAAATCTAGCATTCTCTCTTGGTTGAGTGACTTACCTTGCTCACAACGAGAGAGTTCCTTCACTCTGTATTGCCTGGCATTTATTCTCCTATGTATACTTTCTCTGTGCTCTGTCCTGCTATCAAATTGAATAAATGGGTTTCTTTGTTATTCTTTGCTATGTATTTTCTTTGTGAAACTGGTATTTGTTGTAAAATGGCTCACGTGGTGGACATAAAGCTTGAAGTCCTGCTTCCCCCCCAATAATGAATAAGTTTGAACTTGTTAATCACACCCCCAAGATAAATAATAGTTAAGGGAGCATATAGATATAGTTCTAGCCTGGCATCCCCTCCCTCTGAGGAGAGCAGAGTGGTCCAATTTTCTGGCCCCAACTTCCTGCTTCCCGTCCTGGAAGAAAGGTAGTGGAAGGAGAGGCTAGAAGTTTATATCCTGTCTCCCCTTGAGCCACACAACAACAATCCCATGCTACATTTTGGAAGATAGCTCTTGCCTTATCCAGGAGGCAGAATAGACATCTCTAGCCTCTTCTATCCCCATCCTTTCCCAAGGGAGACTTTAATTCCTGTTAGGAATAGGCTGCCTAGTAAGGTAGATGAAATTCTGCAATTGAAGATGCTGTGTGATTATCTGTTAGATACGTTGAAGAAGGAATTGCTTCACTGTGGGGAAGGTTTGACTGGACTAGATGAGCACTAAAAATTCCTTTCTTCACTGTGGTCCTGTGAGTCTATGACACCTTCTAAGGTCAGCATGGCCCATCTGAAACAAGTCTTTTTTTCTTCAAGGTGTTTCACAGAGAAAAGTAAAAACAGTCCCTGTTTCAGCATCCAAATATTCCCCAAATATCGAATAGTCAGCTCAGCTTCTGGATCTTAGGAAGCCAGAACACAGCAGAAATGTGTAATTGTGAAACACAGAACACTGGCCTCTGAAATGATTAAGTCTTAATTTGAATTTGGCTCCTCAATTTCCTTGCTTCAGAGTCTGAGATCAATTGCTTTAGCTTTCTGTGCCTCATTTTCCTTGTCTAAATGGGAATAATAATACTTTAGCATTTTTCTTAAGTCCATTGTACTCTGGACTCATCAAACCACATCTGGAGCACTGTTTCCAATTCTAGGCATCATACTTCAAAAGGGATCAGAAAAAGATCAATCAGATATTCTTAGGAGAGAAGTACAGTTTCTCAGAACACAGATTCCATATAAATGCAAAGCACCATTTATTTTAAGAGGCTAATAAGTCTCTTAAGGTCCATATAGTACATCTCAAAATGTGGCCAAGGGACCACTGTGGGTCTTCCAGACCCTTTCATGGTTCTTGGTAAAAAAAAAAAAATTCATAATTATACCATGACACTTTAATTTCTTTTTTAAATAGTATTTTATTTTTTCCAATTACATGTAAAAACAATTTCAACATTCATTTTAAAAAAGTTAAAGCTCTTTCATGAGGGGTTCTCAGTAATTTTTAAAGATGTAAAATGATCCTGAGACCAAAAATTTGAAAACTGCTGCTGTAGTAAATATATCATTTAGGTCACCAAATTACCCAGATAAAGGCATCTTGAAAAGATGATAATATGCTGGTTTTTACACTGAATTTTTCAATAATATGCTTACCACAACAGATATTTCTGTGGCTTTCAGTTTTCATAAGGGAGGTTCAGAGAAAACTTAATTTACTAAAATTCCCTAAGGAATTGATATATAAACATCTTTTGACCCAGTAATTCCTCTACTTTATCTATCCCAAGGAAATAAGACAAGGAAAGATCTGATATATGCCAAAAGATTCATAGAAGCACTTTTTTCAAAGGTTAATTAATTAATTTTTTGTTTTCAACATTCATTTATATAAGATTTTGAGTTCTAAATTTTTTCTCCTCTCTTCCCTGCTCCCTTCACAGGATGACATGCAATCTGATACAGGTTAATATGTACAATCATATTAAGCATATTTCCACATTTGTCATGTTGTAAAAGAAGAATCAGAACAAAAAGGAAAAACCACAAGAGAGAAAAAAAAGAGAAAATAGCATACTTCGATCTTCATTCAAACTCCATAGTTCTTTCTCTAGATGTGTTTAGCATCCATCATGAGTTTTTTGGAATTATCTTAGATCATTGTATCGTTGAGAAGAGCTAAGCCTATCAAATTTGGTTAATCACAAAATGTTGCTGTTATTGTGTACAATGCTCTCCTGGTTCTGCTCACTTTATCAGCCTCAGTTTATGTAAGTCTTTCCATATTTTTCTGAAATCTGCCTGCTCATCATTTCTTATGGAACAACATTCCATTACATTCATATACCATACCTTGTTCAGCCATTCCCCAATTATTGGGCATACCCTTAATTTCCAATTCTTTGCCACCACAAAAAGTGCTGCCACAAATATTTTTGTACATGTGGGCATAGAAGCATTTTTTTTGTGTGGTAGAAAAGAATTGGAAACAAACTGGGTTTTATCATTTGGTTAAGGTCTGAACAAATTGTGGTGTGTGAAGGTAGTATATTATTATGCAGGAAGAACATGGGAAGATTTATGTGAACTGATGCAGAGAGAAATAAGTAGCAGTAACAGAAGCATATATCCCAAAATGACAACAATGTCGATAAAAAGATTACTTAATCACTTAAAGTGATTATAATAGCCACCTTTGAGTAAAACTTCTTTAAAAATTGATGTATATGAATGGCACTAAAAAGATATCAGTTATAACATTTAATACAGGGATATTAATATTCATACTTTCAGGTTTGTAAAAAATATAATTGCTTAGCTATATGTAACATTTCAATTATTTTCTTAAGCAAGACATTGCTCATATCTTTGCCTATGACATACAATTTTACAAATAGACATAATTATGTGTGTTAGACACTATTAGGTTTTCCTCAGAATTATCTATATACCTTATTTTTAAAATAAAATAACAGTAACAGCAGGGTTTCTTAGCATCTCTACGTGTATCAGTGCTTTAGCTTTTAGATTGTCATATTAAAATGAGGTCAAATTGAATCTTTATTATTTTTTTCATTTGAGGAATCATAACTTTCACATTTTAGGAATTTCCTGTTATATATTTTTTTAGAGCAAGGAGTCCTTGATGTTTTGTTCTCATAAGATTTTCATGTGACTTACATGGCTCATGATGACTTGACTACCATTCATTTCTCCTAATAGTAATGTAATAGGAGAGCCAGCCAATGAGGGTCCAATCTTGAAAGCATGCACAATAAACTCTGCTTGGCATCAGCACAGATTGTGGTTTGGTAAGACTTGGTGGATTTGTTTCTCAGCACGTGTAATAAAGGGGCCCTTTCAGGGGTATGCTAAAGCCAACTTGAACTGGCTCATGAGAGCTGATTATAAAATCTTCAGTGTGAGCATTTATGCCTTGGAAATCAACACTAACCATAAGGCTTTAACTTATTGTTTTTGTTGATTTCATAGACTCAAGAAAGTGATTGGAGAAAATAGTTGTAATGCAGAGATTAAACTTAAAAATGTGTCCTCTGTACATTTTTTTTCCCTACCAAGAGCCAGATGTTAAATATTTACAAACATACCACTGGGCTCTTTCCTCACTTCATAGTATACAGCAGATATATTCTTGAACTCTTTCTTGACAGTTTAATGTGCAATCATGAAATTCCTTTCAACTGGCTGTTGAGCAAGAGCTTAGCATGCACACAAAAGGTTCAAATGGATGAATGGATCCATTTGATGAATCTCTGTCTTTTCCCTAATGGCAAGTGAGGTAAGAACAGCTGTGGTCCCCTAGGTGAGGAGGGACCCCAAACCTTCTCTCACTTGACCACTGTGTAGTTGTGAATGTATGGTGCAGCTCTTCATTTGTCTTTGTCCTTCTTTCCTGATTTTACATGAATGAATATGGGGACTGAACAGACCAGGTTATGATCTTGTGAGTTTCGAAAGGCTAGGGCCATAAGAGGTTCAGCAATTTAAGTACATGGTTGAGTTTGTTGAAAGCTGCAGCAGCCAACTCCAGTGAACAGCGAGCCTTGAAGAGCAACCTAAATGACCCTTTCAGCAGTGCATAAACCCAGCTGTGGAGACACCCTTTCTTGGAGTCAAGGGAGCAGTTCATCTCTCAGCTCCATATGTTGCAACTAGGAGTAAAGATGATGTAGAGAATGTCTTTAAGTTTGAGTCTACTCTCCAGGGACCAATGGATGTATAGAGACAGTGTGCCTTGGTCCTGGGGAATGTGGTTTTACTTCTGTCCTTGCTGTATTTTCTCAGTACATATTCTTTTGTAAAAGCTAATTGATATTAATTGGTTAACTAATATTGAGGAGTGATCAACTGATCCAATTGATATTGGGGATCTTTCAGCTCATCAAAATGATATTAAAGTGGCAATCGTGGATGATTGATATTGAGGCAAACTAGATGGAGGCTGAGCAATAGTACTAAAAATCATCTTAGCCCCTCAAGGTCACCTCCAGAGCTCTTCTATGGAAAGAAGCCTCACTCTAGGGACTTGAGGTATCAGTGTAAGTGATGGTTAGAAGAGTGAGTTCGTAGCCTACATGCTATAATAACTCCCAAGGTTTACAAAGCATTTTGTCTAGAAGACATCTGTGAAATAAATCATACACTTATTAATTATCTGCTTTTTACAGATGTGGAAACTAATGTTCAGAGAGGTTAAATGATTTGCTAATGGCCACATAACTGGTAAGCATCCGAGCAAGGACTTCAGCTCAGGTCTTTTGACTTCGTGTTCAGCATTCTTTCTATTAAACCCACTATTTTTGTGTCGAGTAGGGAAGCTTACACTGCAGCAGGATGTCTTTTGGCTCTTTTTCCTGTACATGTCTTCATCCTGTCTCTTCCTCTCTTCCTTTTCTCCCCTCCACTCTTCAGTTACCCTTTGCTCTCATTCAGCAACTAAACAAACAACAGACAATTACAATGATCATATATTTTTTTGAAGCAAAAATAGGGACACATGGTCTGATAAAGTATGTTCCTTTTGCAATGAATCACTAAAAGCAAATATTTCTTTCTTGAGATTGGGTCTGTCCTGGAGAATCTACAACATATGGTCTCTATATTTGTGTGCAAACCTTCCTTTCTCTATCTGCCGTGAAAATTCCTCTGTTCTGAGTCTCATTCTCTTGCTGTCTTGTTATCTGTTAGATCAACAGCTGTCTGATTTGATAAATAATCTGTAATAATGTGTGACTCCTTCCAGGTAATGTGCATTTTAACAGTTGCCACCTGGAAGTAACCCTCTGACCTAGGAGTAAGGAATATTGTTTTCTATTGAAGGCCAGAAAGGAAAACAAATCATATGGAAGTGAAAGTAACAGGGTTCTTTTTTGAGAGAAAGGCATCAAGTCATGGTGGTATGGTGCACTATGAAGAATATTGAATTTAAAGTCAGAGGACATAGTTTTAAATTCCAGCTCTATCACTTACCAGTGTGACGTTGGGCAAGTCAACTTATCTCTCTATGCTTCAGTTTGCTCATCTGTAAAATGACTGTTGGACTTGATGACCTTTGAGGTCTCTTCCAGATCTAAATGAAAAAAAATCTTAATGTAGTGCTCTCTTGGCATTGTCAAGGAGATCAGGATACTGGAGATGACAGATAGTCACTGGTCAGATGGAAATCTCCCTGCAGTGTTCCTGATCCTTTTTAGAGGGTTTGTCTTGATCCCATCACTGGTAGAACCTGACTTTCACTGACAAGCCTCCGAATCCTAAGGATTTGGAAAAGAATTTGTGAGACCTCCTAGAGCTAAAGGAAATAAAAAAAACATGGCACCAGGGGTATGCTGGTGAATGTTAAACAACCAGATCACTAGCAAAAAGGAAAAAAAACAGCTACTACATCATTTTAAGCTTAATCTGCATTATTAACATTTTGCGCATTACTTTCTTAAGTCTAGACAATCAACAAAACAATATGTCAAGCTCCAATTTGTAGTGTTCATCAATTTTTTAGGTATAAATGTTCACTCTGAACATTTAACAATTGGGTGAACTAATTTGAACTGGGTCCAGTGTACCGTTACAGCATATATATATATATACATATATATATGCATATATATGTATATATATGCATATATATGTATATATATATGCATATATATGTATATATTCATGAGAAATGGTGGCTAGGACTTTGGAAGCAAGGCTGTGTGATTAGATCATACAGGAGGAGCATTAAGCCTCCCCCACTGTACATTTAGGTCAGTGATTCTTTCCTTTTTTTCTTTCTCAGCCTTCTTTGCTCCCCTCTCAGGGTGAACTGGAGCTAATGCTTTTTTATCTTTATGCAGCAAAAATTGTTTTCATAACATTTTTAAAAAATCTTTGTTTGAATGTTTACTTCGTCTCTTAAGCTGACAAAAATAATAAGCTGTTTACCGCAGGCATTGCTAATATAAGTGTATCTGGTTATATTTATTGGGAGGAAATAATTAGGGGACAGGGATGGACAGACAGAGATACACAGACAGAGACAGAGAAAATTTTTTTTTTTGCTTTGTTTTGTTTTGTTAGCAATCTAGTGACTGGGTACCAGGAGCTTAAAAAGAAAATTATTGATAATTTTACCAACCTTTCCAGGGCAGAGAGAAAATACACTAAGATCCCTCTAGACAACTGAGTCAGCAGTTGCTAGGGAGCTGTGACTAGCTGGGTTGTGACTGAAGTAGGGTCTCCATCATCCCCAACCCCTGCCATTTGATTCAGGAGGAAAGCCCCTCCCTCCAAGAAGGGAGAGAGGGTCATGCAGAAGGGGAGGAATAGCCTGACTTAGAAAAAGGTTGGGTTGAGTCAGAGTGATTGATAACCCTGCTCACCAGCATAGAACCATTTTTCTCCTAGAATAAAAATAAAATGCTATTCAGTGAATACAGGAAACATTTAAGAATATAGTTCAATTTCATGTTATAATCTGTAAAAGGAGAACTGAACAAAAGTGGAAGGATGAAATGGAAAGAGAGGAACATGCAGGTAGAGAAGGGAAGAGAGACAAAAGAGTGAGTTTGCAAAGTGAAAAAGTGAAGGAGGATGGAAGGGGATGAAAGAGAAGGAGAGGAGGGTGGGAAAGAGGGGCCCAGTATGTTCTAAAGTGTTCTCAGATAAATTTTTTTTATTATCTTATAATTATCGATTGAAATTGTGAGCTTCAGAGTATTATCACTTCCCTTCTAAATTTTCACTCATTGACTAACTAGTCATTTTAATTCTGAAACTGCTTTTTATCCTTAAATGCTTCCATTCTAAACAGTGTCTTCACAGCATCCCAAAGGGATGGGGAGGGGCTAATCTTTTTTTAGGTTTCTGGCAACTCCATCCATTGAACTTTGGGAGCAAGATGGAATCAAATGGAAGGCTGAATCCAGCCTCTAGGTCAGGACCAAAGTTCATTACCCCTAGCTCAGTCTAGAATTACTCATGGGAATTTCAGGCCCTAGGGTAAACTAGTAGGGGAAATACTTTGAGAATAGGTTCGGTTTTTGAGTAGCTACCTACTCTGTCCTATTCATAATCTCTGTTTTGGTGACACGACATGAAAGTTCACAGAGACATTCTCTCAATTCACCCTGCTTTTCAGGAAAGTTCCCCTGGTCCCATACTGCTGCCTCTCCTTTCAAGTCAGTGTCCACAGTGTTAGTGAGACTACCTTGCCTCATTATGTATATATTTATACATAGATATAGATATAGATTATAGATATAGATATAGATATGTGTGTATATAAAGATCTCCTTCAGGAAATGTATAATGAGTTTGTTCCTATGTTGAGGACTAACCATTGTTTATTTAAAACCTTTCATAAAGTATCCACTTGCCAAGAAAGGATACCATTTTCTAAGTAATAATAATAGCTAGCACTAATATAGTACTTAAAGGTTTGCAGAGTACTTTGCTTGTATTATCTCATTTGATCCTTGTTAACTTGTTTGGCTAAAGGATGGTTCTAATGAAGCCAAGGTTGTATGTTTTATAAGGACAAGTTAATTTTCACACAAAATAAAACTGCTTCCCAGATATCTCTTATTTCTCTGAACCCAAAGCACTCTTCAAAGAAACATGCCTTCCCCAGGAGAGGGAATGGACGTGAAAGTGTGAAAAACCTATCTTCACTGCTAGGAAAGCCAGCTTCAAAATCCATGTCCCCATTAACAGTGCATCAGTCCTTTATAGAGAACAATGCATTATCATAGTACACAAGTTTTAAGTGGTGACGAAGCTAATGTTCCAGGTGACAGGAATCAATAAAGAAAAATGGCTAGTTGATCCTTTCTGAGACTACATTGCTAACTGCAGCCATCTGATCAAACCTTATGTTAGCCTGGAATCTTCCTACCTTTTGCAAAATGCTGTCTTCTACTTAGCTTCTTAAAATTTCGCTTTCCTATTTTCATGAATATCTGGTGTATTCCTGATACCACCCTATTCATGGGTTTATGCCTTGTTGCTTTTTTAATGATAGTTCTTACAATAAGGAATATAGCTGACTGTGCCTTATTTCACTTAGACTGTAAGTGCTGATGCTGTGGTCCTATGGGTCACAGAGAGGTCACAGTCTGTTACCAAAACATAATCACTCATTCTACCATATGACTTCAGAGTTTAATTAGTCCCCATTCCAACATAGCAGCATCGAATCCTAGAGCTGAGAGGGGCCTGGTGAGAGCATCTGTTCCAGACCCTTGCCTTCTGGCAGGTGAATTTTTAAAGCCATCTGGTCCTATACTTTTCTCTTACATCTTTGGGAGTAGAGGACTGTGCCAGTCATAATTTAGTGGGAATGTTGATAAGCCAGAGAATGACAAGAGGAGGGCTACTAGAAGTAGTGAAGGGCTTTGAATTCATTCCATAGGAAAAAGTGCCTGAATGAATCAGGGATGTTTAACTTGGAGAAAAGAAGATTGAGGGTAGGATGGAAGTGGAAATAAAACAGTTGTTTTCAAGATTTTGAAGGGTATTATGTAGAAGATGGACAATACCTATTCTTCTTGGTCCCAGAAGGCAGCACCAGGAGTAATGAGTGAAGGGGCAGATGTCAGAAAAACTTCTTAACCAGTAGTGCTTTCCAAATATGGAATAGGCTATCATGGGCGGTAGTTGGTTCCCCTAACACTAGAATTCTTCAAGCAAAGGCTGGGTGAATATTAGTCGGGGTTTTTGAAGAGGAGGATTCCTAGTCAGACATGACTTGGACTAGTTAGCCCCTGAGATGCTTTCCAGTTAGCTAGGTAGTGCAGTGGATAAAGTGTGAAATTAGGAACACCTGAGTTCATATGTAGTCTCTCTCTCTCTCTCTCTCTCTCTCTCTCTCTCTCTCTCTCTCTCTCTCTCTCTCTCTCTCTAACTGTACAAATCATTTCACCTGTCTGCCTCAGTTTCCACATCTGTAAAATGGGCATAATAATAGCATTTACCTCCCCAGATTGTTGTGAGGATCTAATGAGATAATAATTATAAAGAACTTACTCCAATGCCTGGCATATAGTAAAGACTATGTAAATGTTAGTAATGATGATGATGTTTTATGACTTTTCAATCTCTCTTAGAGGCTCATTCTGACTTTTAAAATCATCCTGACAATTAATTTTAGCCTCATGTCCAAAAGGAATCTCTCCTACATTAGTTCAACTCTATTTACTTTTGATTGCTTCTCCTTTGATATGACAAAATGACCTACTTACACAAAAATATTTATAGCAGCTCTTTTCATGGTGGTTAAGAGTTGGAAATTTAGAGGATGCCCATCAATTGGGGAATGGCTGAACAAGTTGTGGTATATAATTGTGATGGAATATTATTGTGTTATAAGAAATATCAAGCAGGATGACTTCAGAAAAAACCTGGAAAGACTTATAGGAATTGATGCAAAGTGAAGTGAGAAGAGCCAGGAGAATATTATACACAGTAACAGCAATATTGTATGATGATCAACTGTGAATGACTTAGCTATTTTCAGCAATACAATGATCCAAGACAATCCCAAAGGAGCCTGATGAAAAATGCTATCGGTTTCCAGAAAAAGAACTGATATTATCTGAATATAGACTGAAACATACTATTTTTTTCTCTTTCTCTCTCTCTTTTTTTCTTGTTTGAGTCTTCTTGTACATAATGACTAATATGGAAAAGCTTTACTTGATTGGACAGATATAACCCATATCAGATTGCTTACTGTCTCAGGGAGTGGGGAGAGAAACAAGGGAGGGAAGGATAGGATTTGAAACTCAAATTTTTAAAAAATGTTAAAAATTGTTTTAAACATGTAATTGGGGGAAAAATAAAATATTTAGGAAAAAAGCTTTATCAGCAATCACAACAGAGAAACATTTTATATCTACAGAGCAGTAACCTTCACCTTCTCTCATATTGGTTAGGCTGTTGCCTAGTCTGGCTTAGATCAAGCTAATCCTGCTTAATTCCCCAAACTATCCGCATTGAGGATGCTCCTATTTCCTTCTCCAACCCCCAATATCTCATACTAAGTTGTTCCTTATCTTGAATAAGCATATTCAGTAATACCTGCGACCTCCTTCCATTAGTAGAAATAATGTGGAATTATTTTTTGACATATTTAAGATATCTAAAAATCATAAAATGATAGTGATAAGCCACTAGAATACCATCCCTCTGGAGGAACTCAGCATGAATGGTGAGACTAGATAATGACTGGAAAAAGAGGGCCAGTTATTTAGCAAGAAAGAGAGATATTAAGTTCTCAACTTGACTGTTTAATTGATACCCACAAATTTTGAAAGAAGTAGAACAAAATATTAAAAAATAAACTAGAGCAATATGTTCAGTATGTTGAGTAGATCCTTGATGGAGTATATGCAAGGACATGGACAAGACTTACACAAAATAAGGCATAATTGAGTTGTGATGTTAACAGTAGAGGAGAGGCCTATATAGATTGATCCATCAGAGTGCTAAATTAATGAATCTTCTTGAAGACTTCTGCTGTGGAAACTGCTCTGTGAGTCATCACAAAGAGCTTGTAGACTACAGTACTAGAAAGTTAATCCATCAACCGAGCACCTATTTTTATCTGGCAATGGGAATACAAAGATATAAGCATAAAATTCTGCCCTTGAGGAGCTTGTATTCTATTGGAGGAGATGATATACACATGATAGGGAAGGAGGGAGGGAACAAGGATTTATTAAGCACCTGTTATGAGGGAGACGTTGGATAAGCACTTTATAGATATCTCATTTGGTTCTCTCAACAACCCTATGATGCAGGTGTTTTTACTCTCTCCATCTGAGGAGGAAACTGAGGCAGTCAATGGTGAAGTGACATGCCTAGGGTCATACAGCTAGTAAGTACATAAGGCTGGATTTGATCTTAGCTTTTTTTGTTTCCAGGTTCAGCCCTGTATCTATTGTGACTCCTAGCTTTCTCTAAAATAAGATACAAAAAAACCCCATGATAATTTTAGAGTAGAGGCATTGGCAGCTGGAGAGAGGAGCGAGGAAAGACCTCCTATAGGAGATGCTTGAGCTGAGCTTTGAAGGAAACTAAAGATTTTAAGAGGTGTAGGTAAAGAGGAAATGGATGTTTCTACAAATGAGGGACACACCTGTACAAAGGCATGGAGACAGAAGATGGAATGTCCTGGGCGAGAAACAAAAATAAGACCTGTTTGGCCAGATGATATGTGCATGAAAAGGAGTTTCATATGCGTATCTTATACACATATACATATATGTGAAAAATTATGCACATACAAACATATACATATACCTATATGTACATAGGTATATGCATATGTGTGGGATATACATATAATTACAAATGCATACATATACAAAGTAAGTTTGTGTTTATCCTTCGTTTTCAAAGAAGACCATGAAATCAGAGAAATGATGACATGACTTGCACTTGACTTTGTTTTGAGTGAGGGAGGGCTGTGCAGGTCACCAGCCTCTCTTCTCCTCCGGAGCAATCTGGATCTAGTGACATGATATTCATCAGGATGACTGGAGCTGGCCCAGGATGCAGGAGACCTTAGCCTTTTTAGGTTTGCCTTTTGACAAAGCAAGTAAGTATATATGTATGCAGGCACATACATATATGAAAACACACACACACATACACCCTGGAAACTCAGGGAAGGAAAGGTGATATCCTTATTCCAAGGAATATAAGTATCTGAGAGAGTCATGGTGGCTAGGAAATGGAAGTAAAGAACAATTTAGGGTCATATAGGAAGATGAGGAGGAGCCTATAACCAAAGGTTCACTGGATCTAACTGTCATGCTTCTTTGTCCACTAGATTCCTAGATACTTCCATTCCTGCTGATATGTTGAGGACAACCTGATCTTTCTATCTACCCTAGCAGAACCCTCCTACATGTATTTTCTCCCTTGATTAGAATATGAATTCCTTGAGATAAGGGATTGTCTCAACATTTGTACTTCCAGAGATTAGCCCAATGTTAAGCTCATAGTAAATAATTAATATTATTCCATTCTATTCCACATCTTGCAGGCAGAGACTGATTCATTATTGTCTTTGTAACCTTAAGACCTAGATTATGGCCTGGTGGCTTAATGCATTGGGTGCTGCATGTGGAGTCAGGAAGGCCTGAGTTTGAATTCAGTTTGAGTTTGACTGAGCTTGACTCAGATGCCTATTAGCTGAGTGATCATGGGTAAATCAATTAACATCTTTCACCTAACCTCAGTTTCTTCTTCCCCAAAATGGGGATATAATAATTCTATCTTATAAATTTATTGTGATGATCAAATAAAAGAATTTGTAAAGAGATTTGTATAGCACTATATATGTATTTATATAGATATGCATATATTTGCTGTTATTAAATGCTTTTTGATTGATTGAACATAGATTAGTTTGTTAAATGTTCCATAGATACTATGTTTTGTTATATTTGCATATTATTTTTCATTTATAATTTCAACTTCAAGAATAGCAGAGATATGGATATAGGCTGGGACTAAGGAAAAGGACTACCTATGTGAGAAGGGAAATAGAAGCTGTACTGGAGTATTTAGCTCTAAGTTTGTTTGTTTTTTTTAAAGTTCCATTTATAGTGTAGTTTTTTGTTTGCCTTTAAAATATAAAGCTAAGATAAAACCTCAAATTGTGGCAACATTAATAGGCAGTGTAAGCTGGACTAGTTTAGAGGGGACAGAGTTTAGAGGATACTCATAGAATTTACAGTGTTTTAACAGAATATAAACAAGTGAGCTTAGCAAGGCTAATTAATCAACTGAGTAAACCAGATAAAATGTTGTGGTGAGTTCCTCTTCAACTAGTGAAAAAGTTCCTAGTTTGGTATATTTTAACAACCAACCAACCAACCAATTAAGGGGCTTCCTTCTGTGAACCAAATTTTAAGGAACTTATTTATACTCAATCATTGTTCTGAAAAACTCCTCTTTCTAAGAAGAAGCAAAGATAGAAACCAAAATGAGAAAAAAAAAGCAGGACTGGTTTCTGTTTTAAGGCTTTGCCATCCTAAATATAATTTATTGGTTTACTTGGTGTTGAACATGTGTTCACCATTGATTTTTGTGGTTCTGGTCAAGCACAAATTATAATATTGTTATGCATACTGCCATTCACGTGTTTTGCTCTGATGGAGTTTTTCTAATTTCACAGAAGTGATTTGAACTTAATCTGGCAATAGTAGGCATTCACTAAATGTTATTCATTAATATCATTGGTACTTTGCAGCTCTTTCTACATCCCTCTGGTTAGATGGATTTCTTCATACTGCTCTGTACAAACCTTAGCAATAGGTAGCCTATTTCAATGCATAATCATAGCATATTTTATGCCAATTTTTGCATAAAAGGTAGGGTGCGACCATTATGTGAAGCTTTTAAAAAAATTGTACCAGTATTATTTAAAAATAATTTATTACTACACTGTCTTTGGTGAAAGATTAGGATGCACAGAATACTCATGAACATATGTTAAAATTGAATACTGACAATGCCTGTGTGCTGAGAATTCTAGGCTCAGGGCTCAAAATGCTTGAGAAATAAATGTGTATTCATATGCTACTGGTGAATACTTTGCTGTTCTGTTTACCATTAAACAGTATGAGGAACAGAATTATGTCATGTGACTTTTATGCAATGAAAGGTTACAAATCATTTTTGGATTGGAAAAAAACCAAAAATACAAAACACCCAGGGTGTGACAGTTATGCAGTGAAATACATATCTCTGAGAGGCAGTATGATCTAGTGCAGGTTCTCTATCCCTGCTCCAGTGAATAGAGATCCAGCTTCAAAACCAGAAAGATCTGCATTCAAATTCTGATCCTGACGTATACTGGCTATATGACCATGGGCAAGCTATTTAATCTCTCAGTGGTCTAGACAGAGTTATCAAACCAGTAGCCCTAGCATTGTCTGCAGAACTCTCAGTGTGACTGAAGCAGATTAAAATGTAATTGGGAAATATTTAACAAAATAAAAATACAGTAAAATATGATAACATTACATTTTAAAACTGTCAATATGTGGCCCAAAAGAACCCTTATATTTGGATTAGTGGCCCCCACTTCTGTTTGAGTTTGACACTACTGCTCTAAGCAGTTAAGACACCATTGTAGACATAGTGCTGAGGGGGGGAGCTCCCTATACCAAATAAAATCACAGGTTCAGTCTCTCTCTTTGTCTCATATATTGGCTAGTAGCCAGAAGTATGGTATGTGTGTATGGATGGTTGTTGAAGCATCTTTCTCAGGTGGTGGTAGTGTATGTCATGGTCAGTCAGTCTAGAAATATTTATTATATGCCTACTACGTGTTGAGAACTGTGATAAGTACTGGTGATACAAAAAGAGACAAAAAGTAGTCTCTGTCTTCACATTCTAACGGGGGAGACAACAAACAAACAGATGTGTAAAAGCAAGCTATATACAGGATAAATAGGAAATAATTGAGAGGGAAAACACCAGAATTAAGAGGAGTTGAGAAAGACTTCGTGTAGAAGAAAGGATTTTAGCTGGGACTTAAAGCAAAGGAAGTAGGCAGAGATGAGAAAGGAGAACATAGGTTGTCCAAAGGTTAGTCAGGTGACTTTTCAGCTGAGCTGAAAGTGAGTATTGTAGTGGTCTGTGCTTCCCTTAGGAATCCACCCTGTTATTAGGTTTGATTTGGCTCTCAACTTGACCTTGGCCTTATGATTTCTAAGTTAGACCCCACAATTCTGGAGTCAGAAATATAACAAGGTAGAGCTGGGTGGGAGTGGCTATAATAAATATTGATTGATTGATTGCTGTTTACTGCTTTTATTGTGTCTGAATTCAAGGGTAAGTTGTGCTGAAGAATGCATGATGGGCAACCAGGTTATTGTCACAGTACTATCCCCTGACACAGCTTTCCTCTCTTCTCATCTTCATTTCCCATCTTATGTTCCTCTCATCTGGAAAGATCAACTCAATTCCCATTTCTTCATACATTTTAATATGGGTATACAAACCATAGCTGTGCAGTGACATAGATTTAAACCCTAGACCCCCAAGTGATGCTACACAAAGGGTACCTTTTCCAGTTCATTGTCCCCTGAAACACTCTTGTGTAGTTTTCCAGGAAGTCTTCTTTAATGACCCTCAAGCACCATAGGGGTTGCTTGGTTGTTAGTTATGCTTATACACCTTCCCACTTCTTTGGCTTAGGACCATTCTCATTTAACAAATGTATTCACAGATCCTGGCTCTTGAACTAGAGCCTTTAAAATAACACCTACACAATATGCATTTAGTGGGTAATAAATTATTAAGTTCCTTTGAACTTGAATTAACCAAAATTTCTTGGAGCCTAAGGTTTCCTTCTTGTGCTTTCTTCTAAATCCTTTACTTCTCCATGTGGTTTCTTCTGAACCCTTTCCATTTTCCTTAAAGAATACAGAAAAGGTACTTAGCAACCAATATCATACTGGTCTGTGGGTGGTACCCATGTTAATAAACTTGGGTGGGTGAGAACAGGCAATATGCCAATTTTATTATCAACTTTTCATCAACAATATTCTTGGTAGTATTTTTAAATGCAAGGGGACTGACCACTTGGGGCCCATTAGATCTTTACCATACACTGGATTGGTTAGGGATCTTGCAGCCCTCCTCTTAAGTGTACTATCCCAGAAGACACAATAAACCTTTCCTTTACTATTGTTGTATTTCATGATCAGATGAAATTATTGTGTTATAAGAAATGACAAGCAAGATGATTTCAGAAAAACCTGGAAAGACTTACATGGACTGATGCATGGTGAAGTGAACAGAACCAAGAGAATGTTGACTTGTCAATGACTTAGTTATTCTCACCAATACAATTATCCAAGACAATCTCCGAATTCTGAAGGACACAATCTGCTATCCAGTATCGGAAAGAACTGATATTGATTGAATACAGGCTGAAGTGTGCTATTTTTCATTTTCTTTCTTTCATTTTTTTTTATTCAAGTCTTCTTGTACAAAATGACTAACGGAAATGTTTTATGTATTTGCATGTATATAACTTATATCTGATTGTTTGGGAGAAGGGAGGCGGGGATAGGATTTGGAACTCAAAACTTGAAATAAAAATGTTAAAAAATTGAAAAAAAGTCTTGGTTCTAAATAATTGAGGGTTGAAGATCCTCAATGATGACAGTCAAGGAATTCATCATATGTAAGGAGTATATTGACAACATATAAGCTTACTTAGACCAAGGGAGATTATTTAAAGGAAAAGACTAAACTTCTTTTCTCTTATTCATTATGCACTATGCTTTGTGTTAGACACAAAGGAAAAATGAAAAAATAAGATGCTATTCTTCCACCCAAGAAATTTAGAATAAAGGAGGGCCAATAACAAGCAATCATGGTCATAGTTTATACCAATGTGTCAAACTCAAATAGAAATGGATTCCTGCTGGTCCATGTTGACTTCAAAAATCACAAATTAACATTATCTACATAGTATTGTAATTTTATTTATTTTGTTAAACATTTCCCAATTACATTTTAATCTGATTTAATTGGGACATACACAAGTAACTATAATATAAATTAGAATGTCAGTGCACAAAAAAGAAGATTGCCAAGAATCCAGGTGAGTTTACTGTCAGTTGATAGTGAATATCATAGAGAATTATGGATTTAAAGTTGGAAGGGCCCTTAGAGGTAATTGAGCCCATCCCCCTCATTTTACAGATGAGGAAATAGATTCAGAAGGCTTGCTCTGGGTCCTACGAGCTAGTGATGTTTGTGAGGCAGGACTAAACACAGTTCTTCCTAACTCCAAATCTAGCATTGTATCTACTATGTCATGCTTTCTCCTTTATCGGGTTATCAGGGAAGGCTTTAGGGAGGAGAGGGCATTTGAGCAGGGATTTTAAGGTTGAGTAGGATTTTAAAAGATGGAAGGCCATTCCAAAAGTGGGAACAGTATGAACAAAGGTATAGTGGTGTCAAACTCAAATGCAAACAGATATTGACTTAAAACTCTACAAATCTGTGTTTTTTTAAAATAAAACATTTTCAATTAGATTTTAATCTAGTTCAGACTACAAAGCAAGAAAGTATGGGATATTATCACATAGTTTATGTGACCCTGGATATCCTCTCATAGAATGAAACTTTGAAAGCAGGGATCATTTGTTTCATTTTTGTCTTTGTATCATCTAGCATCTAGCACACTGTAAGTGCTTAATAAATGCTTGTTGAGTGATTGATGGGATGTGTTTGAGAAACAATTTAGGAGTGTGACTGGGAGGTAGGGTTCCTAAGGGAAAACAGTGTGAAATATGTATTGTGGGGGTAGATTGGGGAAAGGTTGTCAAGGTCCTTGAGTACCAGGTTAAGAAATCTGTACTTTATTTGGTAGGCAATGGAAAGCCATGAAATTTTGGAATAGTGGAGTGTTGTGATTAGAGTTGTGTATTAGGAAGATTAATCAGGGCTCCATGTGAAGGGTGAATCAGAGCAGGAAGAAAATGTATATATACACCATGTCTGATTAGAAGGCTTTTGCAATAGTGCAGTTTAGAGGTAATGAGAGCTTGAACTAGGGTGTTGGCTCTAGAAATTATAAAGGCATGAGCTGATGCAAAATATATTTAGAGATAAAACTGATAGGACTTGGCAACTGATTGGATGTGGGGGATGAAGGAAGAAGGATTAAAATATAATTTCAAGAATGTGAACGTGTATGACTAGACACAGGAAAAAGGGAAATCTTTTTTTGTGAAAAATAAAAAGATCAAAGATATGTTTTACTATAAAAGAAACTGAGGCGTGGAGAGAAAATGACTTGCCTAAGGTCACACAGGAAGTAACAGAGCTGGGATTCAAACCCAGGGCTTCTGGCTAAAATTCCAAGACTTTTTCCATTATTTCGTGCTGTGTAGGGGAGCTTAAAAAACTTTTGTCAATATTTGCTTCTTGACAGTATTCTTCTCCTGAGGAATTGTACATAAAAGATGGAAACATTAGATCACTTACTATTTGAAAAAAAAGTTTATTCAACAAACATTAATTAAGTAGCTGCTAGTTATTTTAAAAATTAGTTTAACCATTCATACTTGAAAAATGAAGTATGAAAAATGCATATTGTCCAGGGATCCAGACTATACAAGCAGCGGGATGGGCAATGTATTGTATTGGTTTATCAGAATGTGTGTCTTGGGCAGATAATACACATGGATAAAGAATTGGGCCTCAGCACTCTGAAATAGGAAAGAGATTCCACCAGATTTCATTTGGGGAACTTGTACAGCACTTTCTGTAATCCTAAACTGTCAATTCCACAAAAGTCCAATTAATTCTAATGAATTAATTAATTCTAATATTCTTCAGGTGATGTTATGTGGCTTTAAATCACTAAATGCCACAATATCTGCAGAATTAGAACAAATAACCAGAATGACAATGGAAAGATACATGGTAGGTGTACGTAGGCTGTAGCCTATCATAATGATGAAATTCTCCTGAAAAGTGGTGCAAAAGATATTATAGATGACATGTACAATGAAAAATGGTGGACCAGCAAGAATGAAAGATAACAGATGCTACTGACCTCCGAACAACAAGAAGGTAAATAAAGGATATAAAGTAAAGAGAAATAACACAAGTCCATGTCCTCAAGGATCTTACAATCTACTAGGAGTAGATAAATAAAAATTTAGGATAAGTACACAATGTTTGTTATAAGAACAGATGTTAGGGGGAAATCTCTCTTTTTGAAAATGAGAAGAAATGCTTGAGTTGTGCAAATTTTGTAATCTTTAATCCTCAGCCTTTCCCTAAAACCTTCTCGGACTAGCCATGCCAGTGACCAGGCGGCTCAAGGCTATCGAACGCTGTACTCCTAGTGGGTCCTCACCATTTATGGGAGGAATGAACCCCATGTTTGTGAAACCCTCACGTTGACATTAGATTATAAGAGAATAGACAGAACAATGCTGGCTAGGGACATCAAGATATCGCTAAGATGTGCATGACATCTCTTTGTCCTGGGACAAATAGGCAACTTTCAGGAATCAAGAAGTGGAGAATTCTTCTCTTCGCGCTCAGGAGTTTGATCGTTTATACTTGTATTTCCATCATTCTTTTTGCTTTGACAATCACACAATAGGGTATTCAGGAGGGATCCAGCTTCAGATATTATTTACCAGCCATGTGACCTCGCACAAGACTCTAAAACCCCCCCAAAACCCTTTGTTTGCCTCAGTTTCCTCAACTGTAAAATGGGGCTAAAGATGGCAGCTAGCTCCCTGAATGGCAGTGAGGATCCAGAGATCCGTAAGGCGCTTGGCAGAGGACCTCGCCCATAATAGGCACGGGATAAAGGCATATTCCTTTCCTGCTTTTTACAGTAATCAAGTGGTCAAGAAATTGTCCCTATTTGGGGGTCAGGAGAATTGATGGGTAGGTGTGCTGGCGGCTGGGGCGGGGAGAGGAGGGCACCGGCAGGACCCGGTGCTGCTGCTGGGGTCGTCCTTGCAAGTCTGCCAGGCGGGTGGTATCGCCGCAGGAGGAGGGTGCCCAGTTTGACGACCCCCCCCAAAGCAGCTGCTGGGAATCTGGGGGGTCCCGAGTAGGGAGGCGATGGAAAGCAACCTCGGCCGGCGTCGGCTCAGGACGGCCGGCCGGCGCCGCTTCTGCAGCCCGCGCCTGGGGGCCCTCGGCCAGCCGGAGGGGCCGGCCTCGGCTCACCCATGCAGCCGCCGATGCCTCCCCCGCCAAGTCCTCCCGTATCCCTGCATTCCGTGCTGTGGCTGCGGCAGCATCACCCAGCTCCGACTTTCCCCACCTCCCCAATCGGACTCCTCAGCCGCCTCCCTCCTCCCTCCCAGCTCGCGCCCCATCACTCCCCTGGCCCTCTGCTCCGCAGCGGCGCGTGCCCCCGGTTCCGTCCGCCCGCGCCCCCGCGGGCTTCGGGCGGACTCGAGGCCGGCGCGGAGGGAGGGGGCGGAGTGGGAAGGGGTGGGGGGCGGAGGTGTGTGTGGCGGCTGCCGCCATGTTGACTGTGGACTGCTCCGCGCCCGCCGCCGGCGTGTGCTGCTGACTGGGAGCGGGAGGAGGAGGAGAAGGCCGAGCACAGCGAGCCTCGGAGAAGGGGCGCGAGCGCGAGAGAAGGAGGAAGGGCGGGGGACGAGGGGGAAGGGAAGGGAGTGGTCGGGAGCGAGCTCGCGCGGCGGCGGCGGCGGCGGCCTCGGCTCCCCGCCCCCCTCCTCACACCAGCAGCGGCGGCAGCGGGGGCAGCGGCGGCGGCGGCCCCAACCTCAGCCCCTCCTCCTCCTCCTCCTTTTCCTTCTCCGCTTGAGCCACCTCCCTTCCCCCCAGAGAAAGATGCCCTTAGCTCTGGGGCGTGAAGAAGGGAGAGCAGCCGCCGCCTCGGTCCTCTGAATTCCGAGAAGCCCCCAGCCTTCCCTTCCGTCCGTCCGTCTGTCCCTCCGCCTGTCCGCGCGTCAGTCGGGGGCCTCGGGGGCCTCGGAAACGGCCCCGAGGGGACAAGGAGAAAAAAGAGGAGGAGGTGGCCGGCGGTGCCTGGGGGAGCCGAGAGACCCCAGAGCGCGAGCTCGGCGCCCCTTCGGCCGCACCGACAGACCGTCGGCCTGACTGACAGCCATGGAGGGGGTTTGTCAGTGGGGTTAGCCGTGGGAGCCGGGGCTGGATCGATCGCACCCCGCTCCCTGCTCGCGCTCCCCCCGGCTCCGGCAGCCCCCGAGGAGAAGTGGGGGCAGAAAAATGAAGAGTTGGATTGGGAGTCTCACGGAGAGAGGAATGACTGCGAAGCCTTAGGGGGGGCGCAGGGACGACTTCGGGAGGAAGAAGGCTGCTCCGGAGACCTCCACCCCAGCCCCCCACCTTCGCCTCTGGAGAAACTGGCCAAGTGTGGGTGGGGGGAATTGACAGCAGGATTTGGGGTTCCCCCTCCCTCTTGAGACACATTTTGTTTTTTCCTACTTTTTTCTATCCCCCCCCCCCCAAGTGATTGCTGGTGCCAATCGGGCTTTATTCTTTAATGATGCAACGGGATTAATTTCAGGATTATGTTGCATGAGCTGAATTTTGAATGAAGGAGAATTTTTTTAAAAGAAGTGTTGGCTATCTGGTTGTTTACTTTGAATTATAATAATTATTATTTTGTTATTTAAATATAAAATTATATGTATTTCCCTCCCCCAAATGCAGTAAAATATATCTATATATATATTTTGGGGGTCACTTTGCCCCATTAAAAATGTGTATGAGAAATTGAACAGGCTAAGAAGGTTGTCACCGTGTTGGGTTTTTAATTCAGCACCAGGACTGCACTGATAGTCATTTAAATCACTACTGGTTTCTTAAAAAAACAAAACAAAATAAAACAAAAAACCAACCAAACAGCAACCGTATGTTTAAAAGTGAGGTTTAAGTCATAAAAATAGTACTAATAATTGGAAGGACGACCAACACGAATTGAAGCAACCATGTCTGGAGAGGTGCGTTTGAGGCAGCTGGAGCAGTTTATTTTGGATGGGCCAGCTCAGACCAATGGCCAGTGCTTCAGTGTGGAGACGTTGCTGGATATACTCATCTGCCTTTATGATGAATGTAATAATTCCCCACTGAGAAGAGAGAAAAATATTGTTGAGTACCTGGAATGGGGTAAGTCTGCTTGATTTTCTTTTACTAACTGATGCTCATTTTTGGTCTGATACCTTTACAGAGTTTTCGTGAATGTATTGTCTTCTCTGTAATTTGCAAGCATACATATATTTTATACTTGGATGAAGAGAGTAACTTAATTCTTAAGAATGAAAATTTTCTAGTTTGCTAAATGACTTTTCTGGTGAGATTGAAGGCCTAGGCCATGTAGAGTTTACGTTTCCAGGTCAGCAGGAAGAGATAGATGATGGATGAATTCTCTGAAGGCAAAAATAACTTGTCCCAAAGGCCTTTCGTACATATTTTAGTGAAGTTCATGGTAGATATGAAATTGAAAAGTACTGATAGCAGTTGAAAAATTATTCTGAATGCCTGATAGATTTCAAATTATTGTAAAATTGGATTTAAGATAACTGCTTTAACTTCAGGTCAGCACTGCCTTACAGATTTGGCAGAGGATTTTAAATTAATCTGTGTACAATAGAGTACATGAAATGAATAAAGGGAAGTATTTGTGTGTATCTTTTTAAAAACTCATTTTGGTCGATATATCAGCATGTTTTTAGAATTCTGTGATTGGAGTTGGGAAGGGATGCTTGATAGCATCATCTTGATTGAACTGGTTAGATTCTTCTTTATTCTTCTAAATATAGCTGTGACTAAGAAGATACTCACTTAGATGGAGGATGAGAACTGGTATTTCATGTGACCTTTATGCTATAAAACTTATCACCTCATTTTGATCAGATGTGCCTTTTAAATATTGGTCTCCATGTTAAAAATATTCTTTCCCATTTAGAAAATGAGTAGTATGAGATCAATTAATTATTCTTAAGTTATGACAGACTACATTTAAAGAATCTGTTTCTAGAAAAACATTCAGCATCTTTTTTTAGCCACTTTAGCATCTTAAGAACACTGGACTGAAAACATTTTTCATATTTTTAGGAAAATGATAGTGTTGTAGTTGGTATCAAATTAGTAAAATTCACATTTCTGTATATATAATTTCTGTATAACTATCTGGACTCTATTAATTGACATCTCAAGACTGACATCATTTGATAACTTTATATATTCACTTAAGTTTTTTTTTAAGGTTATTTTATAAACCTAACAACTTTTAAGACGTTTCTGATTTTTCTTTTTTCTTTTGCTTAAGTTTGATAAAAGAGATTGAAACTTGAATTGGAAAATGACATAAGAAAGAAGTGAAAAAATATGTAGGTATCATTGTAGAATGAGAAGTTATTTCAGGACTTACAGGTCCTTTTATAAAGGTGATCTTTGTGCCTCATAAGGTGTTTCTAAAGTGATGCTAATTTTCCTTTGTGGTCTTGAGCAAGTTGTTTAATACCAGTATCTCTCCTTTCTCATCTGCAAAGTGGAAAAAAAAATTAATATATCAAAGATAATTTTTAAAGTTGTGATTAAAAAATCAAGGGAAGTCATTTAAGTATTGAGTCATTACCTTTTGCCTTGTAATTCTATTTTAAATGTTTAAATTGAATATTAATGATGGCAAATAACACCACTTTGGATCATGCTGTTCTTTTATATTTTAGAATAATTTTAATAGATTACATATTAAATATAGTTGATTTTATTTCATTTGTATGTAAAATGGAATCATGTTTAAGAGAAAAGAAAAGATATGTGATTTAAAATATTTCTTGTAAATACTGATGCCCAAAATTTGATAACTTTTTTCAATATAAAATATTTTCAGTAGTGGTCCTCACTTTTCCCCCATTAAAAAAATTCCTGTCTCTGATGTAATAGAAATGGATATTTTCTTTAAATTCTTGTGGTGTGCTTTTCTGTATTTTGGAAGAAATGACCAGAATTCTTAGGGAAATACTTTGTTAAAGCTCCTTTTTTGGGCTAAATAGTGTTTACTAAATATAAACAAAGAGGAATTTGTTGTTCACTTAGCCAAGTTATAGAAGGGAGTGGGGGTGAGTTACTTATAAAAGATAGTGGTTGATAAGGTAAAAGAAGGCTTAGTACAGCTTTATTGCTATATTGTTTTTTAGTTATTTAAGAAGTTTGAAATTTTGAAACTACTGCTTTTCTGCCCTTAGTTTTTATAATATACATCTGTTGTTTGTTTTATTTTGTAAATAATGTAGATTTTGATGACTAGTAATAACTAAGTCAGCAAGCATTTATTGAATTCCTCTTACATGATAGGCATTGTGCAAAGTGCTGGAGCACTGAATATTTTTTAAATTGGCAGTTTTCCAGAATTTAATATTAAATATTTTTAGAAATTTCCACCATGAGAAAGATTAGATGTTCAAATTAAAGTGACGCATGGTAAAGTATTTTAAAATGCCTTCTTCATTGATTAATTTTTTTTTGGAATTTTCAAAATGTGCTATAGGAAGCCTAAAGTTTTAGAGTAAGGTACACAGAGTACAAATATCCAGCATGTAATGTAAAATTATTTGTTATATGGATGATAAAGCAGCTTAACTTCAGATAGATCTTGTATTTTTATGCACATAACAATACTGCATGCTATAACATTGTGGAAGCTAGATTATGAGTGAGAATAACTAGACCCCTTTTAAAGAGTATGAACTGTATCTTGGCTTTGGCTTTCTCAAGTGCTGCTTGGGTGGCACAGTGGAAAGAGTGCCAGTTTTGGAGTTAGAAGATTGAGGTTCAAATTCTGATGCTTGTTGCTCTTTCTGTCCCTTGGGCAAGTCATTTAACCTCACTAGAATTCTTTCATTATCAGTAAAATGAAGTGATTGAATAGATGACTTGTCTAGCATCTTTCAGATTTATATCTATTGTCTTGTTTTACAATTATTATGTTGGTATATTGATTATAGCAACTAGAATTGCCTGTGGGAAAGAGTTGAGTATTTCAAATACTGTATGTTGTTTTTCCCTTAAACATTCATTACTGGTGTTGCTGATGACCTCAGTGAGGAAGCACTCTACAAGAGTAGAGGATTAACAAACGAGAAGTGTATCAAGAGGTAGAAGTATTACAGGGACATAAACCGCCCTTTGTTTAAACTCATTTGTTTTCATTTTCAGGAGCTGAAATTTAATATAGTTAGACCCTTACTGCCTTGTTTGTTTATCCGAGTTTTGGTTTCCAAAGAACTCTTAAGAATGTATTTACAATAATTATAGCTGCAGAAAAAGAAACAACTTTTATACCATAAACCCATTTTTTAAAAGACTTACAATATTGCTTAGTAATCTGTGAACGCAGTACATAGAAATGGAAAGTGGGAATTCTGGGGAATTCTTTACTGATATTCTTACTATAAATGAGCTTAAGATATTAAAATTTGATGAAACAAAAATTAAAACTATGATGTTTTTAAAAAAATTTCTGTAGCCTTGATTTTTTCTTAATGTTATATGTGATTTTCAAAGTAATAGTTTTGTCATTAATATAATCTGTTTATATTACTAATGTTATAGTGTTCTCTGTAAAGAACTTTAATACTGTAGTATATGATTGAGGATACTACTTTTTGTTCTCAGATTTTTCCTTTTATTGCAATATATTTAAAGTTTATATCCAGTTTTTAATGGTGGATGAATTAAGTGAGGAGTAATGGCCTTGATTGAAAGCGTCTGTATCTTTTTAGTATACTTCATACTTCACTTCTGCTGTTCCTAATCATTCTTAATTTTTTTTAGCAGACTTTACAAATCATTCCAGAGTTTTCATTTGATTTAGAATAATGGCAGAATTTATTTTCATTTAAGTTCTCAGTTAATACTGTTAAAAAAATAATCCAGAAGTGAGTTAAAACACACACCCCACTTTCATAATAAGGAGTAAAACTTTTTCAGTATTTTCAATTAAAAACATTTAAGAAATGATCAATTTTGTTATTTCTGTTGAGGGCATTAGTTTCTGTCATTATAATCCAACCAGTTGTTAAATTTTGACATTGTTCAGTGACTGCATTTCTTGGTATCTGACCTCTTACCTCTATGTAGACAACTGCTGTGATTCAGGTCTTCAGCACCTCTTCTGTGGACTGCTGCTTCCATTTTCTTTACCTATACAATCCATCCAGCTCAAAACTCCCTAAGTCCTATTCCTGTAGATATGGAGCTTAGGGGAAAAAAACAACCCCTTAGTGTCTCCCCTATGTCTCTGTTATAAAATGAAGACTACTTATCCTTGCATTTAAATCCCTCCACAATCTGACTTCCATTTACCTTACCAGATTTATTTACTGCTTCCCTTATGAACTACATTCTAACCAGTTGAGAATACTTGAACTCAAAATTCTTTCTCCGGACTCCATGAATCCATGATACAAGTCATCTTTCAAGTCTGGAAAGTACTTCCTCATCATCTTCACTTTACTAAATCTTTATCTTTCCTACAAGGCTCAAATCAGGTACTACTACCTTGAAGAATCATTCCTTGATTGCAGTAGGTATTAGTATTCTCTCCCTCTTCGATTTTCTGTATTATATTCATGTAATGTGGGTAAACTGTCTTACTGGGACCATTCCTTGTAGCTTGTTCCGTATATAGTTCTAGTTGACTGCATGGAAGCTTGGGGAAGCCTATTTCCTGCTTTTTTTGTGAGCAGTACTGGTTTGCATTATGCAATGATTAGAGGATCCTTAATCTAATTAACTGTAGAACAGGCAGAGCTCTGGGCTTATACAAAAGCAAGTTGCTGGATTCAGGAGATTTTCTTTCTGACTGTTAAGCATATGGACTATTTCATGCTGATCCAAAAAGTCAGGTGGGGAATGGAAAGGATGCTTTTCACCTAGACTTCTTGTGGCCCTGAACACATGACTGGCTGCTTCTTTTGTGCATGTTTTTTTCTCTGATCTTAAGTGCGCAAGTATCCCATATTAGACGTACCCATGATTCATGGTAATCTTATGAGTTTTGAAAAGCCCAAAGATCCTGGGAGATGGTGACTGCAGTGTCCCTAGAAAAGAGGTTTTTAACTCTTTTTTGTGTCATAGACCCATTTGATGGTCTGGTGAAGCCTGTGGACCCCTTCTTAGAATGCTTTTTTAAAAATTTATTTTATTTTTTTAAAAAAAACTATTTTGTTTTTAGTGTTCTACAATCACTTCCATATATCTTAGATTTTTTCCCTTCTCTCTCCCTCCTTCCCTCTCCCTCCCCACTTCCTCCCTGAGACAGTGTGCCCTCTTATATAGATAGGTTCTACACATACATTCCTATTAAATACATTTTCGTCTTAGTCAGGTTGAATAGAAGAATTAAAATGAATGGGAGAAACCATAAAACAAAACAAAACACAATACAAAAGTAAATGGTCTGCTTCATTCTGTGATAAAATTCCATAGTTCTTTCTGTGGATGTAGAAGGCATTTTTCCTCAAAAGTCCATTGGGAATTTTTTACGACTAAGTCTACCAGAAAAATTCCTCGCATATTGTAGTTGTTGCTATGTACAGAGTTCTCCTGATTCTGCTCCTTTCACTCAGCATCAGTTCATATAAGTCTTTCCAGGCCTCTCTGAAGTCTTCCTATTCATCATTTCTTTATAACACAATAGTATTCCATTACATTAACATACCACAACTTGTTCAGCCATTCCCCAATTGATGGGCATCCCTTTGATTTCCAGTTTTTGGCTACCACAAAGAGAGCTGCTATAAATGTTTTTGTACATGTACATTTTTACAATCTCCTTGGGATATGGTCCTAGAAATGGTATTGCTGGGTCAAAGGGTATGCACATTTTTGTAGCCCTTTGGGCATAGTTCCAAATTGCTCTCCAGAACGGTTAGATCAGCCCACAGCTCCACCAACAATGAATTAGTGTTCCAACCCTGCCACATCATTTTCCTGTTTTGTCATGTTAGCCAATCTGATAGGTGTGGTGTACCTCAGAGATGTTTTGATTTGCATCTCTCTGATCAATAGTAATTTAGAGCATTTTTTCATATGACTATAGATACCTTTAATTTCTTCCTCTGAAAACTGCCTATTTGTATCCTTTGATCATTTATCTATTGGGGAAGTAGAATGCTTTTAAATGTATAAAATAAAATATATAGAATTGTAGGAGAAAAACAAAGATTAGTGAGAATAAAGATGTAATTTTTTCCAGGTTCACAGCCCTCCTGAAAACTGTCCAAAGACACCTCCTCTCCCCTAGATAGCTCAGGTTAAGAACCTCTGCCCTATTACATCAATGTCTGATGGCAGCAGAAGCATCTCTATCAGAAGCAGAGGACAGACATAGTTATATAAAGACAATTAACTAAATGGACTAAAAAAAAAAAAAGGAGAAAATCGTAGGAGCTCAGTAAAGAGCCACACCAAAGGAAGTGAGACCTCTGTGGAGGGAGAAAGGACTTCTGTTATCAGAATTTGCTCCTTGGCCACATGGGT
This sequence comes from Notamacropus eugenii, assembly GCF_028372415.1. Taxonomy (NCBI): domain Eukaryota; kingdom Metazoa; phylum Chordata; class Mammalia; order Diprotodontia; family Macropodidae; genus Notamacropus; species Notamacropus eugenii. Next base: position 408,646,106 of record NC_092873.1, read on the forward strand.
TCCTTAAATGTGTGCCTCACATTATTATGTTGTTTTTCCATGGACATATGTGTATTTGTGGGAGAGTATGTACCTCACACTTTTCCAGGGATTGTTTAATGCCAATTGTTTTTGCTTATACTTACAGTAAATGATGTTACTAAAAGTAACTAAGTTTTACTGACTATTTGTTAAGGAGAAACATACTGTTGAGGGCTCAGAAGCTACTCTGTTAGAAGTATACCCCTATAGGGTCCCAGGTTTATTCAGGGGCTCTCTGAGAGACCAAGTCCTCAAGTGTGAGTGCAAGTTTGGGTGTAGTCTGTCGGTGGGAGCTATTCTTATATATATATTTTGCCCCTCTCCCACATAGATGTAAGCTCCTTGAGGACAGAGATAGTTTTGTTTGTGTCTTTGTATCTGCACCACCTAGTACAATGCTTTATACGTAGTAGATACTTAATAAATATTTGTTGAATTATTATTGAATTGAATATGTAGAATGCTTCTTAAACATCTGTTTTTGAAAAATCATATGTAGCTAATCCTATGAGCATTTCTTGATTATTATGAATTTGTATTTGATAGTAGATTTTATTTGATTATTTTATTTTAAAAAATAATTGTCATTTTTTTGCCCTTTATTTAACAACTTGAAAATTTCCCCATATCTCTTCTCCTTTCCCTCCCAATGAGGCACCCAATATAACAAATAATGTTTTTAAAAACTGGAAAAAAAAGAAAAGGAGAAAAAAAAACTAGCAAAGCTGATCAAACATCCAAAAAAGTCAGAAAATATGAGCAATGTACCACACTGATGAACCAGATTGTAAAGGGTGAAGTGGAGGGAAGGTTTCATATCTCTTTGGAGCCAGGCTTATTTTTGGTATATTTTGCAACATCGATGGTTGATTGTTTTATGATTCTTTACTTTGTTGTAGTCCTTGTGTATGTTGTTTTCTTGTCTGCTTCCTTCACTGCATCAGTTCGTGTAACTTTTCCCATGTTTCTCTGTATTCCTCATATTTGTCATTTCTTATATAGAACAATAATATTACATTCATGTACCACAATTTGTTTAGCCATTCCCCCAATTGATGGGCATATACTTTGTTTCCAGTTTTTGGCAATTACAAAAAGTACTGCTATTTTGGTGTATATAGGGACTTTTTTCTTGTGAATAGCCTCCTTGGGGTATAAACCTAGTGGGATTCTTTAGTCAAAGGAAATGGACAATTTCAGTCACCTTATTTACATAATTTCAAATTTTCTTGGTAAGTGGTTGCAGTGATTCATAGCTTCACCAGTGTATTAATTTGCTTATCTCACAAATCCTCCATCATTGGCTAGTTCCATCTTTTGTTGTATTTGCCATTTTGCAGAGTAAGAGGTGAAATATCAGCGTTGGTCTGGTTTGCATTTCTTTTATAATTAGTGATTTGAAGTATTCTTTTATGTGGTATTGATATGCAATTTTTTTTTGAGAATTGTTCATATCCTTTGATCATTTACCTATTGGAGAATGGTTGTTATGATAATAGATTTTATTTTGGTTTTAATAGTTTTATTGTTGCCTTTCGTTTTTACTGTATAGATATTTCCTCTTAATTCCCTCATCCCCCTTGAATTCTTGCAACAACAAAAAATTATTTAAGCAAAAGAAACCAGCAAAGCAACTGTATCTGACAGCTTCATGTCTGTAGCAGAGTTTTTTGTTACCTTAACTTACTACCCTTTAAAAAAAAATGTCATATTGATATCTTTCATTTTTACATCATAGTCGGTTTTTAATGTGCCCTTCCCATTTAGAAGAGGAGGCCAATCTTATAACAAAGGAAGCAGTTAAATAAGACTAATTAGCCCACTAATTGGATCGGACAGTGTGTGCTGTGCACTGTCCCCATCAATGTTACTTTACAGTGTCTTCTCCTTTTCTCTCTTCCTTGTAACAAAGAAGTTAAGCAAAACAAATCAACAAGTTAGTTGTATCTGGTAACATATGCTTCATTCTGCACCTGTGGTCTCCCACCTGTGATGTTTTTCTGTCCATTCTTTGGAGTCAAGATTGGTCATTGTATTGGTAAGACTTCTGATGTCTCTCAGCATTGTTTTTCCTTATATTATTGTAGTTATTATATAAAGCGTTCTTTGGTTCTATAAATCTTTGTTCTGCATTTGTCTCATCTATCTTAAGCAGGCAGTGAATCTAAGAGAGAGACCGAGAATGTCAGACAGAGACTGTGAGACTTAAGAAATTCCGAAATAGAGTGACAGGGCAATTTTGCTTTCAGGATTAAGGAAATTTTGTTGCCTTTTGAGTGAAAGTGATGTGCTGTTCTGTTAGAACACATTTTATCCAGAGTACTCTGGCACTGCAACTATGTTTCACCCAGACATGCTGCCCTGCTGCAAAGTTCTCAGAACTGGGCCTCCAGAAACCAGGCCTTAGATGTGCTAAGCCATTCAGTTTTGGAACTAATCCATGCTGTTCTGATTAGTGAAAAACCCATCTATTTAGTGGGTACCATATTTTCTACCTTATGGCATATTTTAGGATGTAAGCTTCTTAAGAGTAGGAATTATTTCACTCTTTGTATTTATGTTGGCAGTTATTATGTATCAGGTGCTGTGCTAAGCTCAAAACAAAAACACTGTTCTTACTCTTAAGGAGTTGTAGTTCTATGGGGGAGACTACATACAAAGAAGATGTACCCTGCATAAATGGAACTCATCTCGGAGGGCTCTGGGTGTGGGGAATCAGAAAAGACCTCTTGTAAAAGGTAGAATTTGAACTTGAAGGAATTCCTGAAGGGGATGAAGTAAGCAGAAGAGCATTCCAGGTAGGGCTGGTTGGGAGCAGGTGGGACAGCCAGTGAAAGACATGGAATTGGGATACAACTAATAGGTCACTATCCCTGGATCATAGAATAAGTGGTGGGAAGTAAAATGTAAAACTGGAAAGGTAGTAAGAAGCCAGGTTGTGAAGGGTTTAAAAAAACCCAAAGGACTTTATATTGCCTGGCATATCTTAATAAATATTTGTAGATTTATTGATCTCCCTCTCATGCCTCTTGCCAGGCCACCACTCCCTTATATGTGTTGTCTCATTAAAATATTCATCATCATAATAAAAACAACTGTGGCCATTAATCTTCAAAGTCTTTGAAAATATACCAAGAAGCCCCTTTAATGTTATCCATCTAATTCCTTATACTTCTCTAATTGAACTTGGTTTTCTCAAGGATTAGCATTTTAGATATTGGAAGAAAAGTCCCCTAAGATAAAATTTTCATCTTTTTTTTTCCCTTTTATGTCACTGGCTATCAGTCGATAAATATGATAAATATTAAGTATCTGAGGTGCCTGGCAGTTTCTTAGCACTAGAGATAGAGATGAAAGAGAAATAGTTCTTGCCCTCAAGGAGCATACATTTATTAACAAAAGAGACTAGCACTTATTTAGTTTTATATATATATAAAACACATAAAAAACACATGTGCTATAATCTTGGGGGCAAGGACTAATAACTTGTGAAACTGGAAAGACCTTGTGCAGAAATTGGTGCTTGAGTTGAAACTTGAAGGAAACCAGTGACCCAGTGGGCAACTCCTATGTAAATGAATTGTTTTCTTGTGCCTTTTAGGAATGTAGTCTTTTTGAGCTGGAAGAGAATTTTCAGGATAATATAGTGACCAACTCCACCTTGTTTTAGAAATGAGAAAACTTGTCATTCTTTGTGTCTTGCCTAACTTAGTAAAATAGCAGATGGCCTGGATTCAGGCTTTTGACTCCAAATTCAGTCTGCCTTCCACCTTAACACACTGCCTCTCTCATTAAAATAATGTGGTGGCATTTTTAGCTTTAAAATGCTTACTTTAACAGACTTAACACTGCAAATTTGGAAAGGACTATTTTTATTTAACCTCTTCAATTTGCAGATGAGAATACTGACACCTAAAGTTAAAAAGAAAGGTAGTGGCTGAATTGGGACTTTTAAACTCCAGGTATTCTGATTTGTCAGTATTTAATATGAGGTACTATACCTTTTGGAAGAAGATGTTGAGAATGGGATGGAACTTTTAAAAGATATTTAATTGGTCTTACTAGATCTAGATGATCTAGGTGAATCTAGATGATATTTGTTTCTTTATAAAGCATCCTTCGGTCATCATCATTGTTTTTTTAAAATCAAAATAAGATGTAAACAAACTAGTAATACCAGTTAAAAAAAAGTTTTATAATGAACTTGAATGAGATTAGTTATGTGCAGTCATTTAGTTCTAGGGATTTTATTTTTAATTATTTCATCTGAAAGGTTTGATGAGTGTAAAAACAATATTTTTGTAGTAATTTTGTTCTGTTTGTAGCACTACAGCTTAATTAGGTTTACTTTTAGTTACCATGGATAAAATCCACATTTGGTATACTCTTGAGTCTTTCTGTTAAATCTTCCACATCCAAACTTCTGAATATTTTCCTGTGCTTAAAGAGAGAGACATATACATAAAAATTTTCCAATTCTATTGGGATGTGATCTTTTGAGTAAGGTAATGTAGCTCATATATTAGGTATATATAATATGCATTTTGATAAATTTTAATTGGATTTTTTTGCATTACCATAGTTTCTTCCAGTATCCCTCCTCTCTCTCCTACCAGAGAAGGGCATCCTGTATCACAAATAATATTAAAAGAAGAGAAAAAAATGAGCAAAACTGCTTAATACATCAAAAAGTTTGAAAATATGTGCAGTAATATTGTTTATTGTTGTGTTGTGATGTCTTGACTTGCAGGTTGTGTTGTTGTGATGTCTTGACTTGCAAGTGAATTGGATTTAAGTGAGGCTGAGCTGTGCAGTCATTCTTTCCTCCAGAGGTGTAGGAGTCCAGTGGCAAGACATAAGTCAAGACTACTGGCCATGACCCTGGATTCAGTGGAGGACCTTGGCCTTTTCAAGCTAAGGTCTTTCCCAGGTCTCAGTTTGACGAGGCAATGCCCATTCAGTAATTAAAGACTAGGTAAGAATTGAGGCAAAAGATGACTGAATTTGCTTTCATAAAAGAATCATTCTGGGAGGGTGAGACCCTTAGAGTATCTGGCCAGAACAGAAACAGTAGGCAGTATACCATACTCTTGGATCTCCCACTTCTACAAAGGGATGAAGTGGGAGGAAATCTTCTTGTATCTCTTCTTTGGAGTTATGCTTATTATTTGTAATTTTCCAACAGTAACTGTTGATTGTTTTTGTGCCAGTCCTTTCCATTTACACTTTTTTAAAGATAGTTTTCTTGGTTCTCCTTGGGGTATGTCAATCTAATAGTGGAATCTGTGGATTGAGAGGTATGGATATTTTAGTCACTTTATTTGCAGAATTATAATTTGTTTTCCTAAATGGTTGTACTGATTCACACCTTTGCCAACAATGCACTATTGTGCCTATCTTCCTACAACCATTCCAACTCACTTAATATTTCTTAAAATTTTATTTATTACTAAGTACAGAAGGAAAACATATTCATATATAGGGATGGAGCTAGACACATCCATGTATGTCATGGCAGATTATAGAAGCTATACTTATTTTTAATTGCTGAATGCTAGGTGTCAAAATGCATTGAGTGAAATAGTTTGAGCTTTGCATTTCCAATCATCATATGTTCCTGCACTAATTTATATATTCATTCAATAATATTTAATAGCAGAGTAGAAGGAGCACTTGACCCTGACATTTATTAGCTGTAATACCCAGGAAAAGTCATTTAACTGCTTTGAGCCTCAGTTTCCACATCTGCAAAATATTGGATAATACTTGTACCATCTGTCTCACAGGTTTATTTTAAGGAAAACATCTTACAGTTATTCCTAATGTGAGATACAAATGTAAGGAGTTACTGTTCATTTAAAATTTTTCTAGATCGTATAATAGAGAGCTTGGCTTGGAGTCAGGAAGACTTGAATTCAAATCTTCTCTCAGGAACTTACTATCTCTGTGACATTGAGCAAGCCACTTGAATCTCTGACTTTCTGTTTCAGTATTTGTAAAATGGGGATAATGATAGCACTTACCTCCTGGAGTTTTAGGATAAAATGAGATAGTATATGTAAAGCACTTTACTGACCTTACAGTACTACATATGTTAAGCACTGGGTAAGACAGGATGCAAGGATAAATAAATTCCCAGAGGGCAGAACTAGCAACAGCAGGTGGAAGCTGCCAAGAGGCCAGTTTGGGAAAACTTCTTTTTCAAAAGTGAAATGAGGCTGCCTTGAAAGTAGAAGTGAGTGATCACTTGTTGAATATATGCTAGTAGGGAATCTTGTTTAGGAAAAGTTTGGACTAGACTTCTTGTTCAAAAATTCTGTGATTGCTATTTTGAGACAGTTTTTCTCTTTAAAGAACCTGTTAATTTTTCTTTTTTTCCCCATAGAATCTAGCACAGAACCTCATGCTAAATTGACAATAAATTTTCAAAGAGTAAATGAATAACTTCAAATCATCATTAATTATGCAATATGGCATTATGTTACATTATATTGTATTATATTTCTTTTAAAAATAGTAATAATTAACATTTAACAGTAGAAAGCACTATAAAATTTGCAAAGCACTTTATTCCCCAGATTCCTACTTTTAGATCTATCAGGGTTGGTGAGAGCCTTATGTGGTCAAATTATGTAGCTCAGACTTGGCAACTTATTATATATAGGGGTGAGAGTGAAGTATTGAGAGGATGATTCCAGGGATATGAACTCATGTAGGTGATTAGGACAAAGGTGCTCTCAACAGAAAGAAGAATATTGGACTGGGGATGAAGGATGAACTTCTTTTTGGATAAATCCAGTTTCAGATGCCTATGGTAAATCTAAGCACAAATGTTAGTATAGGTATTTTGTGATACTGTACTGGAGGTTAGGAGGAAAAGGAAGGCTTATAATTGAATCCTGCAAGTTGATGAGTTTTTCTAGAGAAGAAGTATATAGAGAATCATCAGTTTATAATCATTCTACAAACATTTATTAAGCATTTACTTTGTGGAAAATACAAATACAAAGAGAAAGAAATTGTCTCTGCCCCCAAGAAGCTTCCATACAAATGGACAAAGAGTACACATAAAAAGGGAGCTGGGGGGTGGAAGTGAGGGGAAGGAAAGTGTTGATGTTAGAGAAAGTCCTATGGAGATGAGTCAACAGTAAGCCTGGAGAGCAGTGAAGACATGGTTGACCTGGACCTCCTCCTTAAATTGGAGATTCTGAGGAAAAGCTAGCCAATCAGAAAGTAAGCCCTCAGGGCAGAGGGTACTTCTAGGGTAAGAAGTAGTTCAGGAGTGGAGTGAGTTTCCAGGATAAAGAAGTTTCTATGGCATAGTAGAAAAAGTCCTATTAAGATGAATCAACAGTTTATCCTGAAGAGGAATGAAGATTGATGGACTAACTGGAGGGAGAAAAGAGAAGGCAGCCCAAGACAGAACCCCATACAACATGCAGAACATACACAGATTAGGAGTGGTAAATGAATGATGACAAATGGTGGAATGGCCAGATTGGTAAGAGGGGAACAGAGGACAGTGTCATGAAGATGTGAGGAATGGCCAGTAGTGTTAAGAAAAATAAGAATCTGTAGAGTTTTTAAGAAGGATGACAATTGAGAAAAAAAATTTGCTTACAGTGATATGGGGCATAAGACAATCATTACACCATTTCTCTGATGGCATGGTCTTCTTCGGCAACGAAGGACGAACACACGTATACCATAACATTCACAAACAGAAGTACTCAGAAGACTTCAACATCTACAGGCAAGTTGTTGCATTTAGAACTTATCTGGAACCTCTTCCACAAGTGTGGAAGAATTCAAAGTTGGATACTTTCTAACAAGTGGTACTAACAAACACATTTCATTATTTTTATTCTTTACTTTATGTTAATTCTCAGAAGATTACTGAACAGATTTATCTTTGTGGTTGCATTTATCAAAAAATCTTATGTGATCTTAACATATGCCAAAGGTCAATAATTAATTGTATGGTAGGTAGGAGCAGTTAGGTGGTGAAGTGAATAGAGTGCTGAGCCTGAAGTCCAGAAAATCTCAATTCAACCAGCCTCAGACATTTACTATCTATGTGACCTTGGGTAAGTTTACCTCAAGTTTCCTCATCTCTAAAATGAGCTGGAGAAGGAAATGGCAAACCACTGTATGCCAGCAAATTTGGAAAATTCAGCAGTGGCCATTGAATTGGAAAAGATCAGTTTACATCCCAATCCTAAAGAAGAACAATACCAAGGAATATTCAAATTACCAAACAACTGAGCTCATTTCCCAGGCCAGCAAGATTCTGCAAGCTAGGTTTTAGCAATATGTGAACCAAGAATTACCAGAAGAGTAGGCTAGTTTTTGAAAAGGCAAAAGAAGGAGAGACTAAATTGCTGACATTTGCTGGATTATGGAGAAAGCAAGGGAGTTCCAAAAAACATCTACTTCTGCTTCATTGACTACATGAAAGTCTTTGTGTGGATCACAATAAAATGTGGCAAGTTCTCAAAGAAATGAAAGTACCAGATCATCTTACTTGTCTCCTGAGGAACCTGTATTTGGGCCAAGAAGCAATAGATAGAACCAAATGTAAAATAATTTATTGGTTTAAGATTAGAAAGGAGTATGACAAGGCTGTATTTAACTTATATGCAGAGTACATCATGAGAAATGCCAGGCTGGATGAATCAAAAGCCAGAATTAAGGTTGCCCAGAGAAATATCAACAATCTCATATGGGTAGATGATAACCACTCTGAGGGCAGAAATTGAAGAGAAATTAAGAAGCCTCTTCATGAGGGTGAAATAGGAGACTGTAAAAGCTGGCTTGAAATTTAACATAACCCCTCTCCCCCAAACAAAACAAAACCTAAGATCTTGGCCACCGGTCCCATCACTTCCTGGCAAATAGAGGGAGAAGAAATAGAAAGTGTCAGATTTTGTATTCTTGGTTTCAGAGATCACTGTAGATGGTGACTGTAGCCATGAAATTAAAAAAAAAATTGCTCCTTGGAAAGTTATGTTAAATATGGACAGCATATTGCCATAACTCTGAAAAGTAACTGGTCTGATTCTCTTATAATTTTTAATGGTATGACCTTTAACATTCATTTTGAAAATATTGTGGCATATATGGGGCAGCTAGGTGATAGAGCACCAGGGCAGGAGTCAGGAGGACCTGAGTTCAAATCTCACCTCAGACACTTGACATTCACTAGCTGTGTGACCTTGGGCAAATCACTTAACCCCAGTTGCCTTATCCTGGGTCATCTCCAGTCATCCTGATGAATATCTGGTCACTGGATTCAGATGGCTCTGGAGGAGAAGTGAGACTCGTGACCTGCACAGCGCTCCCTCACTCAAAACAAAGTCAAGTGCAAGTCATGTCACCATTTCTCTGATGGCATGGTCTTCTTCGGCAATGAAGGACGAACACATGTATACTCAAATTGCAGATCACAAATCCCACCCTGATCAGTGCTCACTTGATTTATAGGGCAACAGACAAAGAAGGCAGATTGTCAACAATAGCCTTGCAGGTTAACTTTAGCAATATTGTCATTCAGAGCAAGCATAGTAAATATTACTTATGTTATCCTTATATCTCACAGCATAGTCACAGTAGGAATTGTTTTGGCCGCTATGATCATGAGAACTCATATCTACAGCCTGGGAGCTGAAGATTGTTATAGCCATGTATCCTCGGAACTAAACCCTAAAAAGGATGACAAAATCCTCCTTACTTACAAGTGACTGATTGGTTAAGAATCACATAGGATAAGAAGCAGTGGGTGGGTTGGGATTTGAACTGAGGAAGGGGTGTTCCCATGTGATTGAGGCCCCAAGTTCCATTAAATATTGAAGTATAAGAATTAGCAAATATTACATGATTGAATATATGTTTGAGAGAATCTAATATATGTCTGTACAAATCTTATAGATTTGTACAGGTGAATTGTGTCTTAGGTGGCATGGATTTGTTTTGATAAGAGCAGCCAGGCTCCATCAATCATAAACACTTAGACTGAGCTTGTGCTATGCTGATAAGCTTAGCTTGTAAAGACACCCCTACTGTACTTGCTAAGTGCTGACCCATCATTATATAACCATAGTTAGTGCAAACTTATGAGCTTATTGTTGGCATGTTGCCTTCTTTGTCTGTTTCTCTATATATTAAAGGAGCACTGGTCAGTGAATGTGAAATGCTAGGGATGCTGTAGGGGCAAATGCCCTGTCCTCTCCACTCCCCACTCCCACTCTGACTCACTGACTACCAGGAGACATAAGAGAAAAGGCGAGTGCTTCCTCACCTCATCTTGACCTGCCACCATTGAGAATAAAGTCATGTGACCCCCTTCTCTGTGGTCTCCACTGCCCTTTGTAGTCTGCCCAGATCCAGTGAATCTGCAGGGAGCTGAGTTCCTATATAACATAGCTATATAACATAGCTATAGTGAGGAGAATCATTGATAATTATAGTAAATATGGAAAAAGTCAAAATTTTTGAGCTTATTTTATGGATAAGAAAAATTGAAACCCAGACTTGTTGAAGATTAGTGCAAGAGCTGGGATTAAAATCCAGGCTTTTTGACTCCTAAATTCATGTTTTTTATTTCCACTGTATCATATTGTGGTTAAATATAATACTATAAGTAAATAAAGGATTTTCTTTTTTTATAGTGTTTATTTTAAAATAAAATAATCAGAATATGTAAATAAATGTATATAAATAAGTGTATGTAAATAAGTATTTGTAAAAGGTTGTGTGATGTAGTGAAAGAAGTTCTTAGCTGGTGATATATTGCTGCCTATTCATGCTCACCATGTGCCCCTTCATTGCCCTTTGGGTGACCCCTGACTTTAATATTTATGACAGTTTGGTCTCTATGAATTACAGCCATATATCATCACCAGAAGATTATTTTTATTAAAAGAAGAAATGGACCTTGTTTCAGAGAGAAACTAGGAATTATTATTATTATTATTTTTTTTTCTATAAGATTCATTATTTTATTAATTTTGATTTGCTTCAGTAAGAGGAAAGGTGGCTTTAGCACTGCTGCCAGCCTCCTTTCTCTTTATCAATTATCATTTACAAAATCAAATTCACCAGCTTCCCCCGATACTCATTCCTTTTCTTAACAATATCACCATCCTTTCTGTCATTTAGGTTTTTTTTTTTTTTTTTAATTTTTTAATTTTTTTAATGTTTAACAATCACTGCCATACAATTGCGATTTTATCCTTCCCCGAAACTAGGAATTATTAAAAGCACTAATTTCTTAAAGGTGATGCAGCTCACTATTTTCCAGTTATAGTCCCAGATCAGGATATGTAAGTACTGAGGAACTAACCATAAAGATTGTGCTGCATAATAGAGTTCATACAGGGTCAGTACAGGAGAATTGGGCTGAAATCTTTTGGATAATTTGGAATATTATTTAAGGAGGTTCTTCAGTGTTCGGGGTTTTGATGTAGTCAATACAATTATCATCCATAAACATCTTGAGTACCTTCATGTACAGGGAATCTTTTTTTTCTGTTTGGACTTTGCCTTGGAGATTGTCCACAAAAATGGTTATCTCTTTTGGAAAACATATCTCCATGTATGAATTTTTGATTGATGTTAACAATAAAGTGACCATCAAACTTAAGATATAACTAGGAATTCTGGATATGGTGGAGAATAGATTTTTGTTTAGGTACAGGCTTTGAGGTCTCTAACAAATCTGAAGGTCTGTGATTCTGTGACACAAATAATAATAAGGAGTCCTTCAGCCCTGAAATCTGCATAATCAGTTTGTACACATTTGTATGTAACTTTGTTAAGAGTCTTATGGAATCTTTGGTTTAATGAATGTATAATTTAACCAAAAATAATTTAAGCCTTTTAGTAGAAATTGCTGTTATATTGTTGACTTTCAGTGACCTGAGTTTAGAGAGATAGCCTGGTACAGTGGAGAAAGAAGACTAGCTTTGGAGTCAAGAGTGACCTAAGTTCCAATCTCACCTCTGATAATTTGAAAATCTACTGGGTTGCTGTGAGGATCAGATGATATCATGCATGTTTAACAACAATCACTGCTTCATGGCCCACCCAAGGATTACAGAACTAACCCTTTTCATTCTCTACTAAGAAACTCCAGTTAGTTTTGAACACACATGTGCATGCAGGTCTAGTTCAGTCCTGGGGAAACTAATTGCCTAAAAGAAGAGTCAACTTCTTTTTCTCATATTCTTTGACTTTACTCCAGGACCCAGAAGAAACACTTAAAGCTTATAGGCTTTGATTTCTGTCTAGGATCTCTCCAACAAAGGGCAGCGATGAGATGATGTGTAGTCTAGAGCAGGTATAGGTCAGTTGTTTATTACTAATACACAAAAAATGCTAAGCACATATGTGTGTTTATACAAGTGTTTTACAAGAGTGCACTCACACAAAAACACCAGCATTAACTTGTAACTGATGCTATCCTTTCACCAGAAGTTGACACTTTAAACTGTCAAAAAACAGCAGTTTGTGAGACTGTTCAATTGACATTTTACAGTTCATCTCAGCTCTGCGTTTGCTGTCCAAACAATTCCTTCCAGGACCACATCTTCTGGCAATCAGGCTTAGGGCTTGTGCTCATTCTCTGGCTGCTGGTGGGCTTCTCTTCCAAGAAGTACTATAGTTGTAGTTGTAGATGGCATTTCCAGAACACTACTCAGGAACTCTGATCCTCTTGAACTCACAAGGTAGATTCTAAGGCTTGATGTAGCTGTCTCAGGGTCATCGTTCAGTCTATGCTCAGGAAAGAAGCACAAAGCAGAACAGACAGTTTGCATATGCAGAACATATTCTTTAGCTGTCATGTTTTCATAGTTGACATGTTGCCAGGGTGACAGAACAGTATCAGCCTCTTTTCACTCCTTCAGGAATAGTTTTGAAAAGTCCTGCCATAATATGCAGACAGGAAGAGAAGAAGAACTGAGGGAAAGATTACTTTTTTTTTTAATATTTTATTTAGAAAAATATCAGCAAAAATCTACCTTCTTTTCCTCCTACACAAATGAGAATTAAAGGAAAACAAAATTGCTATTAAAAACATGTGTAATCAACCAAAACAGAGTTCTACATTTGCCATGTTCAAAAAAAAGCTTTTCATTCGCACCCTGAGTTTTTCACCCTTCATGTGGAGATGAGTAGCATGTTTTATCTTTAGTCCTCTGAAATCTTGATTGATGATTACACTGATGCAAGTTCCTAATTCTTTCTGAGTTATTTTTCTTTACGTATTACTATCACTGTATAAATTAATCTGCTGCTTCTATTCACTTTGCTTTGTATGAGTTCATATAAGTCTTCTCAGGTTTCTCCAAAACCGTCTTTCATTTTTTCTTATGTACACTAGTATTCCATCCCATTTATATACCATAACTTTTTAATTCATTCCCCAATTTATGAGAACCCTCTTAGATTTCTATTCAATTTAAAAAAAAATTCAGTTCTAATTTCTATTTCTTCCTCTACCCTTCCCTCATTCATTGGGTAGGCAAGAATTGCAAGATGTATTAAATGTGTGAAGTCATGCAAAACATTGCTGCATCAGTTATGCCCTCCCAAAAAAATGAAAGAGGAAAAAATGATTCAATCTGTACTCCATGTCCATCAGTTTTCTATCTGTAGGTGGATAACGTTTTTCATCAAGAGTTATGGAATTGTGGTCACTATATTGTGGGTCACTACATTGATCAGAATTACAAAGTCTTTTATATTTGATAGTTGATTATCTTTTTCTATTAAATTATTTTATTTGTTTTCAGTGTTCTACAATCACTTCCATATATCTTAGATTTTTTTCCCTTCTCTTTCTCTCCTTCCCCCTTCCTTCTCCACTTCCTCTCTGAGACAACATACAATTTTATATAGGTTCTACATATACATTCCTATTAATTACATTTTCACTTTAGTCATGTGGCATAGAAGAATTAAAATGAACTGGAGAAATCATAAAACAAACAAAACATAATACAAAAGAAAACGGTCCGCTTCATTCTGTGATCAAATTCCATAGTTCTTTCTCTAGATGTGGAAGGCATTTTGCCTCAAGAGTCCGTGGGAATTTTTTAAGTCCTTGCATTGCAATGAAGTACTAAGTCTACCAGAAAAATTCCTCGCACACTGTGGTTGTTGCTGTATGCAAAGTTCTCCTGGTTCTGCTACTTTCACTCAACATCAGTTCATATAAGTCTTTCCAGGCCTCTCTGAAGACTTCCTGTTCATCATTTCTTATAGCACAATATATTCATTTACATTCATATACCACAGTTTATTCAGCCTTTCCCCAATTGATGGGCATCCCCTTGATTTCCAGTTGTTGGCTACCACAAAGAGGGCTGCTATAAATATTTTTGTACATGTGAAACCCTTTCCCATTTTTATGATCTCTTTGGGTTACAATCCTAGAAGTGATATTACTGGGTCAAAGGGTATGCACATTTTTGTAGCCTTTTAGGCATAGTTCCAAATTGCTCTCCAGAATGGTTGAATCAGCTCACAGCTTCACCAACAATGAATTAGTGTTTCGACTCTGCCACATCTTCTCTAACATTTATCATCTTCCTGTTTTGTCAAGTTAACCAATCAGGTGTGATGTTGTTTTGATCTGCATCTCTCTAATCAATAGTGATTTAGAGCATTTTTTCATATGACTATAGACAGCTTTAATTTCTCCCTCTGAAAACTCCCTATTCATATCCTTTGACCATTTATTAATTGGTGAATGACTTATATTCTTGTACATGTGACTACATTCTCTATATATTTTAGAAATGAGGCCTTTATCACAGACTCTAGTTGCAAAAATTCTTTCCCAGTGTTCTGCTTCGCTCCTAATCTTGGTTGCATTGGGTTGTTTGTACAAAAGCTTTTCAACTTAATGTAATCAAAATTATCCATTTTGCACTTCATAATATTCTTTATCTCTTGCTGGGTCATAAATTTCTCCATTCTCCATAAATCTGACAAATACACTATTCCTTGCTCCCATAATTTGTTTACGGTATCAATCTTTATACCTAGATCATATATCCTTTTGAACTTTATTCTAGTGTATGGTGTCAGGCATTGGTCTATGCCCAGTTTCCGTCACACTGCTATCCAGTTTTCCCAGAAATTTTTGTCAAATAGTGAGTTTTTATCCCAGAAGCTGGGGTCCTTGGGTTTTATCAAACAGTAGATTGCTATATTCATTGACTACTGTGTCTTGAGTACCTAACCTATTCCACTGGTCTACCCCTCTGTTTCTTAGCTAGTACCAAGTGATTTTGATGATTGCTGCTTTATAATACAATTTGAGATCTGGTAGGGCTAGGCCACCTTCCCTAGCATTTCTTTTCATTAGTTCCCTTGATATTCTTGAACTTTTGTTGTTCCAGATGAATTATTTTTTTCTAGCTCTAGAAAATAATTAGATAGTTGATTATCTTTCCAATATTGTAGTTTTGTAAATTGTTCTCTTGGTCCTGCTCACCTCACTCTGAATCAATTCAAACAAGTCCTCTTAGATTTTCCTGAAACCATCCCCTTCATCATTTCTTATAGCATAGTAGTATTCCTATCATATTAATATACCATAACTTTTTCAGTCATTCCAGTTGATGGATATTCTAATTGATGGGCATCCCCTCAGATTCTAATTCTTTGCCACCACAAAAAATAATTCTTTTTCACCACAAAAAGAGCTGTTATATTATTTCTGTATGCATGACTCCTTTTCCTTTTTATTTGATGAATAGACTTAGAAGTGATGTTTCTGGATTAAAGAGTATGCACAGTTTTATAGCTTTTGGGGAATAATTCCACAGCTTCATCAACAGTGCATTAATGTGCCTATTGTCCCACATCTTCTCTAGCATTTGTAATTTTCCTTTTCTGTCTTCAGTTTAGTGGATGTGAGGTGATATGTCAGAGCTGTTTTAATTTTCATTTTTTTATTAGTGATTTACAATATTTTTATATGATTATTGATAGTTTTAATTTCTTCCTATGAAAACTGCCTGTTCTTATCTCTACCATATTTAACAGGTGGGGAGTGGCTGTTATACTAATAAATTTGTTTCAGTTTCCTATATATTTTAGAACTGAGACTTTGTCAGAGCAGTGTTACAGCTTTTTTTCTCCAGTTTTGATTTTGTTTCAGTAAAAACATTTAAATTTTATGTCATTCACATTATCCATTTTACCTCTTGTGAATCTCTCGATCTCTTGTTTGGTCATCAGCTCTTCCCCTTTCTATAGATCTAACAATTTATTCCATGTTCCCCTAATTTTCATATGATATTACCATTTATATCTAAATCATGTACTCATTTTAAGCTTATTTTGGTATATGATATAAAATGTTGGTATGTACATAGTTGCTGCCAGACTGTTCTCCAGTTTTTCCCGCAGATTTTATCAAATACTGAGTTCTTGCCCCAATAGCTGCGATCTTTGAGTTTATCAAACATTAGGTTACAATGCTCATTTGCTTCTATATATTGTGTACCTAATCTGTTCCATTGATCGACCACTCTATTTCTTATCTACTACCAAATTGTTGGATAATTATTGCTTTATAATATAATTGGAAATATGGTACTGCTTGGCCCCTTTCTTTCCCATCCCCACTGTGCTGTGCCCCCTCCCCCCATCATTCCTTTGATATTCTTGATCTCTTGTTTCTCCAGGTGAACTTTAATATTATTTTTTCTTAACTTTATAAAGTAATTCTTTAGTAGTTAGAATTGGTATGGCATTGAATAAGTAAATTAATTTAGTATTGCCATTTTTATTGTATTGACTTGACCTACTCATAAGCAGTTACTATTTTTTCATTTAATTTTTATGTATCTTTATTTGTGTGCTAATTGTGTTCATGTGGTTTCTTGTGTTTGTCTTGACAGATAGATTCCCAATTATTTTATACTGTCTATAGTTATTTTAAATGAATTTCTCTTTCTCTTTTTTCCTGCTGGTTTTTGTTGGTAATATATAGAAATGTTGATGTACTGTATGAATTTATTTTATATCTTGCAACTTTGCTGAAGTTGTTAATTATTTTGACCCAGTTTCTTAGTTTGCTCCCCAGCGTTCTCTAAGTATACCATTATATCATCTGCAAAAAGCTATGTTTTTATTTCCTTATTGCCTGTGTTTATTCCTTCAACTTCTTTTTCTTGTCTTATTGTTAGAGATGGCATTTGTAGTACTATATTGAATAATAATGGTGATAATGGATATACTTACTTCAGCCCTGATCTTATTGGAAAGGCTCCTAGTTTATCCCCATTATAAATAATGCTAGTTCTTGGTTTCAGATAGAAATTACATTTTAAGAAAAGCTGCATTTTTATTCTCCTGTTAACATTTTTTAATAGGAATGAGTGTTGTATTTTTGTCAAAAACTTTTTCTGCATCAATTGAAATAATCATGTAATTTTTTATGATATTGTCATTATGCTTATAGTTTTTCTAATATTAAACCAGCCCTACATTGCTAGTATAAACCCAACCTGGTAATAATATATGATTTTTGTATATATTCTTATAATCTCCTTGGTTAGTATTTTACTTAAAAATTTTTGTATCAGTGTTCTTTTTTTCCATATCAGTATTCTTTAGTGAAATTGGTCTGTAGTTTGTTTTTGTTCTCCTCGGTGTAGGTATCAAAATTGTGCTTGTGTCAAGAAAGGAATGTGGCAGGACTTTCTTTATGTATTTTTGAAATAATTTGTGTAGTATTGGAATTAATTGTTCTTTAAATGTTTGGTAAAATTTCCTTGCAAATCCATCGGGTCCTGTTATTTTATCCTTAGGGATCTCATTTATGGCTTACTCAATTTCTTTTTCAAGGATAGTGTTGTTTAAGTATTCTATTTCCTCTTTTGTTAATTTGGGCAATTAATATTTTTGCAAATATTCATCCATTTCACTTAGATTGCTAATTTATTCTTATTTAGTATTCTTCAGATGTCTATCACATCCAGTTTTTCTAAAAAAAATTCATATCCTTTACTTCTTTCTTGATTATTTTATGGTTAGATTAATTTAAGTCTGAGAGGGCTTAATTGAAGTCTTCTACTAGTATAGTTTTACTGTGTCCTTCTGTAACTTATTTAACTTTTCCTTTAAGAATTTGGATGCTATGCTATTTGGTACATACACGTTAAATATTGGTATTAATTCATTGTCTATGGTATCTTTTAACAGAGTGTAGTTTCCTTGATTTTCCCTTTTAATCAGGTCCCGTTTTGCTTTTGCTTTGTTTGAGATGATGATTGCTTCCAGTGCCTTTTTTGTTTTGATTAAAGCATAACAAATTATACTTCAACTTCTTTCTATTTCAGAGTTGTTTTTTGTAAATAACATATTGTTGAATTCCATTTTCTAATCTGTTCTGCTATCTTCTGTTTTATGGATAACCTCATGCCATTCGCATTCAGAGTTATGATTACTAACTGTATTTCCCTCCATCCTATTCTCTTCTGTTTATCCTTCTTATTTTTTACCCTGTCCCCCTCCTTAAGAGTGGATATTAATATTAGTTGTAATATTCCTGGGAGTTTTCACTGTATGATTTCTTTCAGAGGGTGAATGGTGAATTCTTTTAATTTCTACTTTTCCCTCGGGTTCTAAATATCTGGGCAATTTTCTCTCATAATTCTTGTAACATTATGTCTAGACTCTTTCCTTTTCATTTTTTTTCTTTTTGAATCATTGCTTTCAGGTAATCCAATAATTCTTAATTTATTTCTTCTTGATCTGTTTTCTAGGTCCATTGTTTTTCCTGAGATATTTCACATTTTCTTTTATTTTTCAATGTTTTGATTTTGTTGTATTGTTTCTTAATGTCTCATGGAATCATTGTCTTCCACCAGTTCTCATTTTAAAGAAGTTATTCAGTATTATCTTTTACCATTTGGTTAATTCTGATATGTAAGGAATTATTTTCTTCAGCATTTTTTTTGGTGCCTTTTTTATCAAGCTGTTAATTCTCTTTTCATTACTGTCTCACAGAGATCTTATTTTCCTAATTTTTCCTTTCCTTTCTTATTTGATTTTTAAAATAAAATTTTTTGCTCCTTTTTGTTTATTTCTTTAGGATTTTCTAGGAGATATTGGGTTTATGCCCAATCTGAGTTTTTATTTGAGGATTTATTTGTAGATATTTTAAAGTCATAGTCCTCTGAGTTTTTGTCTTGAGCTTCCCTGTCTCCTTGGTACCTTTTCATGGTCAGGTTCTTTTTTGTTTTCTCATTTTTCTAGTCTTAAGATTCTTGAGTTGGTGTTTATATTAGAGTTCAGCTCTTCTCACCTCTGGATTCAGGAGACATTTGGCCTGCACTTGTGTATTTTATGTCCTGTTACTTTCCCAGTGTGATCAGGGGCCTTTATATTCTTGTTTCTTCCAACATGGTGTGACTCATGGAGAGGGTCTCCTCCTGGTCTGCACTATTCTCTGTTCCTTCTTGACTGGGACTCCTCCTCATTGCCCTGGAACTGGGTGATCTTTCAGTATCTTTGCTAATGTTTAGAGTTGGTTTTGCTTTTGTCTAATCCTTCCTTTAAATTATCCTCCCACCAATGTCTCCTCCCATTTCTCTGGAGTGTGTGTGTGTGTGTGTGCGTGTGTATGTGTGTATGTATGTGTGTGTATTCTTCCCTCATCAGACAAGTGAGGTTAAGTGCCCTCCACTACCCTCTCTTTCTGTTTTTGTGTAAATGTCTACTTGCTCTTCCTGATCATGTGAGATAATTTTCCCTGACTTTCCTTTCCCTTTTCCTCAGTATGTTCTTCTCTGCTCTTTCTGTTTTTTTCTTAAGATCATCAAGATATAATAGAATCACTCCCTACTCTTCTGTCTAATTAGATCTGTCTGTAAACCCTGCTGATGATATGTTCAGTGAAGAAACATTTGCCTTCTCTCCATATTAGAACGTAAGCAGCTTACCTTTGTTTAGTTCCTTTTCATCATTCATATTTACCTTTTTATGTTTCTCTTAACTCCTGTTTTTAAACTTCAAAGTTTCTACATAACTCTGGTCTTTTTATCAGGAATGCTAGGAAATCCTCTATTTCATTAAAGTTCCATTTCCCCTTTTAGGATTATATTCAGTTTTGCTTGGTAGTTATTCTTGGCTAGAAGCCTATTTATATTTTGCCTTTTGGAGTGTGTGATTCTAGGCTGTCTGCTCCTTCATGGTTGTGTCTGCTAAAACATGTATGAACCTAACTGTGGCTTCTTAGTATTTGATTTCTTGCTTTCTGGCTACTTGCAGTAGTTTTTTCATTGACCAGAAACTCTGGACTTTGGCTGTAATTTTCCTGGATGTATTTTCATGTGGGAGTTTCTTTTAGAAAGATAGCATGGATTTTTAAAATTTCTACTTTACCTCCTAGTTTCAAGAGATCTGGGAAATTTTCTTTTAAGATTTCTTGAAATAGAATATTTAGGCTCTTTTTTTATTCATGGTATTCAGATAGTCCAGGGTTTATTTTTTCTTCTTTTTTTTCAGATCAGTTGTTTTTGCTATGAGATACCTTAGATTGTCTTCTGTTTTTGAGTCTTTTGACTTTGGTTTTAATATATTTTTTGTTTTTTTAAATATTTTTTGTTGTCTTATGGAGTCGTTGGTTTCTATTTAGTCTAGTCTAATTTTCAGAGAGTTTCTTGCTTGGATGAGATTTTGTACCCCTTGTGCCAAACTGTTAACTCCCTTTTCAATTCTTTCTTCCATTGCTCTCATTTATTTTTTAGTTATTTCTTCTGGTACTTTCATTTCATTGTCAAAAACACTTTTAAATTCTTTATTTTTAAAAACTCTTATGTCGTATCTTCTAAGAATTCTAGTTGAATTTGTGCCCATGCTATTTTTTCCTTTGAGACTTTACTAGTAGATATTTTGGAGTCATCATCTTCAATATTTATTTCTTGAATATCCCTGTAACCATAATATCTTTTAATGGTGGGATTCTTTTTTGTTTGCACATTCTTCCAGACTATTTTCTGAGTTCAGTCTTGATGTTTGGGTTAGATTCTGTGGCCTTTTGTAAGGAAGATCTGGTCTGGTCTTATTGCTTCTTTCTTGGAATATTAAATGCTGACTTGTTCCAGGATCTCAGGGATTGCTCAGATGGGGACCTGCAGGCTATCACCACTCCTGGAATGGTCTGATTGCTCTCCCCCTGGTCTGACCTCTGCTAGTCTGGGCTCAGCCACGGAGGAAGCTCTACTACTTTAGAATGACAGAACCCAGGCTCCCTTTTAATATAGAATCTTTGCTCTTGTTATTACTCTGCAGGCTTCAGAGTTATACTGCTGCTACTTGATTTTGAACTTCCTCTTTTCTTGGTATTCCCCTGAGGCTCTCCTCATCCAGGAATTCCACCCCAGTGCAGGTTGCCTAATCAGTCTGTCCTGATATGTGACCTGGAACTGGGTAGTGGGTGACAAGCTACCAGTTGGCACCTGTCTGAATTGAGTTGCCCCTTTTGGGTCTAGGGATGTTCTGATAAGCATCTGGGACCTTTTCTTCTGGTGATGCACTTCATTTGGGACTCTTTGGCAGACCCAAATCCTAGGTAGACCTCTCTTTCTATGCCAACCTAGATTGAAAAAACGACTTATAGTGACTTCATCTTAATTTCCCCATTAGGATTCAGTGCATTTTCTAGATAAGTTTGAAGGAGTTTTAGTGCAGAGATCACTGTACTGTTTTCCTTTAAACTACCATCTTACCTTTTCCTCACAGTTACTGCTTTTTAAAGAGCTAGGTTTAAGTAGCCCTTCTTGCTCGGTGGCCAGTAAGGGAACTGATTTATCATCTCAAAGTTCAAGCCCTGCAGTAAAGAGCCCCCACATGACATTGCAACTCCTGGGTGTGTCCTGGGGAGCTGTAGTCTGTGTTCTGTGAGAAGTTCCCTGTGTACCCATTCCTACCTATGCACCATGAGATGTATTTTCTGATGCCTATGTAATATGTGTATAAATGCAAGATTCTTTTTGTAGTAGTACAGAAGCAGTGTTGTTAAAGGGGTTTGGGAAAAGGCACAAGGAGGTATAAACTGAAGTAATAGCCTCATTTGCTGAGAATAGCTTTCCTTTGGATTCTCTTATCATTGACTTGTATTATTTCTATTAAACTCCTGAGTTTGAAAGGGACAGAAGAAATCAGTCTCATAAATACCAAGTAACTTCATTTCCTGTTGCCCTTTTGGACTTGTATATGAGTGGTAGGGGCTTTATCTGTGTTATTAACAAATTATTTTCTGTGTTATGAACAAATTATATGTTTTGGTTAGCTCCCTTGGTTTTATTTTGATGGATTGTTAGTTATCCCATTGCTGTATTAAAAACAGTATTTGACTAAGTCCTAAAGGACTTTGTCGATGTATCGTTCATGGGTATGCAACATTGTACATACTGTGAATTTTTACTTTTGATGTATTGATTGGTTTTGTTGAATTATTTCTTCTTCCTCTTTTAAAAAAAATTCTTTGTTATAAGGGATACCTCTCAGGGAGGGGAGAAGAATAGGGATGCAATGAGAAAAATAGGTGATATAAAAACTAAAGATATTAATAAAGATCTTTCTAAAAACAATAATTGATTAATGGAGCATCTCAGATTCCCTATGGAGAAGATTGTGGCAGAGTAGCTAGTAAGTGTAGGTAGCATGTGGTATATAGGATTATAGTTCATTGATTGTACTCCCATAGAACTAAGGCTGCTCTTGCAGTTTCTGTAACCTTTCTACCATTTCCCCATCTTCTTGATTAGATGTAGTTGCATGGTGGTAGGTACTGATAGACTTTGCTTGGCAATAGTATGTATACCTGTGGAAAGAAAATAAACATTTTTTGCTACTCTCATTGACTACTTGCTACGTACCCTCTATAAAATACAGATACTACTGGAAAAATGATAATTACTTTCTGTGTAATATTGTTAAGTTTAATTAACTCATGGTAAAATACTTTAATACTTTTTCCCTACCTATATTGGTGACATGTCAACAGGAGCTGGTCAAAGACTTAAAGCAATTTTTTTGGCAGATGGTTATTTTTTCTACTTGACACCATGGTGCTGATGAAGATAGGATCTATCACTTTTAAAAATCTATCTCCATGCATATTCCATTCTTGATAAATATTTGTTTAATTTAATTGGTAAGTTTTTCTTTGGGCAATATAATTTGTCGTACATATTAGATTATTAGTAATTTTGACAATTACCTTCAAAAGCAACTGACTTATTGGATAAGATTTTCTTGCTCTAATCATTTAAAAATAACAGTAAATCTTCATATAATGTACTGTTCTTAAGATTTGCTTAGTTTTTTTTTTTGCAACAATTCTGTGAGGTATGTAATATGTTATTTTCATTATACAGATGAGGCTTAGAGAGATTAAATAACTTGACACCTAGACTATTAGGCAGCATAGTGGATAGAATATAGAATGGAATTGGTTTTAGGAAGACCTTTGTTTAAATTCTTCTTTTGACACTAGCTTTGTGATCCTGGCCACATCATTTCACCTTTGTGTCTCAGTTCATCTATAAAATGGAAGAGGTAAGGTTGTAAGTTTATTTTGTCTAGACTAATTCCATCCGTAATTACTATGGAGAAAGCCACCATTACAATAGGTATAATCACTTTGAGGGCAGGGATTTTCCTTTTGTCACTCTAGGACAGTGTACCAGGAGATGATTAACAAGTATTAAAATCAAAATTGTGTTTTAGTTTACTACCTAAAGCATCGTAGCAGCTATTGCTAGATAAATTGAAATAGCGTGTTCTCTAGAACTAATTTTTTGGGGGAGTGCTAGACAGGTCTGTGATTTCTAAATTGATGAGTGGTAAATCTTTGGCGGTCAATAAATACATGAGGAGATGGAGGGAAGAAAACAGTGGGGGTAGGGGGAATAGAGTGCAAATTTGCATTAGCAGCTTTATAATTTAACTGCTTTCTAGAGTTGCTTGGGGCACTGAATGATTAAGTCATTTGTCCTGGGTTAACCAGCTTGTTATGTGTAAGAGGCAGAACTTGAAACCAGGGTCTTCCTGAGTTCAAGGTTGGGCCTGTCTGTTCACTCTGCCGTGCTGCCTTATGAGGAAATTATTGCATAGTTACTTCAAGAACTGGGGATCCACAGGCCAACCTTGGAATCACAGTCTCTTTAAGAAGGGATAGTTTTGTATCACATTTCTCAAGCATTGTAGAGTACCGAAATTCTGTGGGGTCATGTACAGGGATCTATGGATAGATTTCAAAAGATTTATGAACTTGGATAGAAAAAAATGACATTTTGATTTTCACTAATTTCTAACTGAAATTTAGCATTTCCTTCAATTATTAATGTAGGCAACAATCCATAGTAGTATTCATGGTACCTGTGACTTTGTCACCAGTAAAAATTACATATATTTTCATATAACTTCTTGTTACAGATCTCGAAATATTGTATATGCTTGTTACTGCTTCAAAATTGCTGTAGTTGTTGGACTCTGCCAGATCACACATAATCTTAATCTTCTGGTCTTCAGACTGTATTTCAGTATAATTGATTTCCTTTGTAATCCTATATCGATATTTTTAAAATTTAAAACATAATTCTGAGGTGTCTGTAGTCTTCAATGTATTGTTAAAGGAATCTACAGCACAAAAAACTTAGGAACTATTATCCTAGGTAACTCTCTAAACTAGAGGAGTTGTATCCATTTGTTGAAGGTTAGATGCACAATTTTTTTGAGGGGAAGGGAGAGAAGAAACATAGTGGGGATAGCAGGATAGCCTGAGAGCAAAGGGATGGCCTCTGCTGGCTGCCTTTTCATCTTTCAGATATAAATATGTGGCTTCAGTACTTTGTGGGAAGTGCTGGTGATGTTTGTGTTGTAATTACTTTACCCAGGGAAAGGGAGAGACTTTTGTAAATTATATATAATTAGACACTAATATAACCTGGTTTCACTTTCAGTTTTTAAATTGATTTAGATTTCTTCCATTACTGTTGATTTATATCTTTATTTAACTTGTTTACAATTCTGCTTTCTAAAATAATGTATTCTCC
The DNA here is from genome assembly GCF_028372415.1 of Notamacropus eugenii. NCBI lineage: Eukaryota > Metazoa > Chordata > Mammalia > Diprotodontia > Macropodidae > Notamacropus > Notamacropus eugenii. The sequence continues at coordinate 408,671,212 of NC_092873.1, forward strand.
AATTTTTTTACTCCACAGTGCCACAAGTGAAGCCTGTATATGTTTATCACCCAGTTTGGGAAATGCTGTTATCAGCAAAATATTATTAAAATATACAATTACACCAACCAATTCAGAAGATAAAGATTACAATTAAAAAACCCTTTAAACTTTTATTTAGTAAATTTCAGTGTGCTGTTTTTCCTTTTGTGTGAAGACAAAAGATTTTGTATAATTTTGTAGTGATAATATACTAATATAGATAAAAACCTTAAGATGACTTGGAGTATCACAGAATTAGAAGACAAAACATTTTAACTGGACAGTGTAAAGTGGTCATTGAGTTCTACTATCAGTTAATTGACCCAAGTTGAAAAACAAATCTAGAAAGCCTGCTTCTTGTTTTGGAACTTTGCCATCAAGCTCTAAACCATTCAAATTTGTTAAGTGCTTACTTACTGTCTCAGAATCTAGAACTGGAAAGGACCTTAATTTTATTTCAACAAACAAGTCTGATCTCCTATTTTTATGGATGAGGAAACAGATTTTCAGAGAGGTTAGATGACCTGACCAGGGCTACATTTGGGAAGGAGTATGGGCTGAGGAAGCAGAGGCTATGAATCTGAGTTGAATCTTGTGACTCCAGTCAGGCAACAGCATTAACTGAACACCTCAGTATGCTTGCATTGTTTTATTGGCCTGTGAACTTTACAAGAGAAGCAAATAATAATTTGATTCCTTTCTTTGAAGAGTACAACTGAATAATGTGGTGTTCTTTGTTAACTCAGATTATATTGCTGACTTGTCAAGGATATTTTTGCTTGACTATTCATTTTTCTAATAGCGCTATTTAGTGTGCTCATGCTCCTGTCTACTTATATAGATTTTGAGGTAGTTAATTAAGATCACAAGTACCATCTCTAGGATCCAGGAAACAGCAAAATTAGCTTTTCCTTGTGGCAACTTTATAATCTGGTGGGTCCTTTCATATTTTATTTTTATGAGTCAGATTTTTCAAATTTTTTAGTGGTTGCCACCTGTTCTTCTTAAATACTGACTTTGTTGATATCTCAAGTATTCACTCTGGATAGCCAGAACTGAATAAGAACAATTTTGAGTTTTATTAATTTAGTTTTCTCATATTGAATAGCCACCTTTCTTCTCACCTTATTCTTGAGGGTTTTAGAATTATAGACTGAGAGTTAGAAGTGGACTTTGAGTTTATCTAGTACAATTCCTTTATTTTGTTAGTTTTTAGACTGACATCAATTAAAGGAGATCTCTTAGAATAGAGTAGGTATGAGGAAGGAATTAAGCAGTGGAATAAAATGGGAAATATAGGTAGCCTGGTAGTTTTGAGCCTTGGTATAGTTCTATAATTTTATTTAAAATGAATTCCTGAAATATTAGGTGTACTTCTCTTAAAATATAAATATAAAAATATATTGCAAAGTCAAATATAAATAACTTTTGAATTATGTGCCACGTCCTCCTACTTTAGGACAAATACTTATGTTGGACCTGCATAATATTTGTTCAGTTTCTCAAGGTTATTTTGATTTTGCTCTTCAAGTTTTTGGCAGTTCTTCTACATTTGATGATAGGTACAAACAATGAGATTGTTCTCTGTTCTTTTATGGTATTTTATATAAATTGTTGTTGTATGGTTATTTTCAGTCATGTCTGTATTTTTATGACTCCATTTGGGGTTTTCTTGGCAAAGATACTGGAGTGGTTTGCCATTTTTTCTCTAGCTCATTTTTATAGGTGAGGAAACTGAGGCAAACAGGATTAAGTGACTTGCCCACAGTCACATAGGTAATAAGTGACTGAAACTGTATTTGAATTCGGGTCTTCCTACCAGACCCAGTGCTCTATCTACTTTGCATGTAGCTGTCCTTATTTTACATAAGTGGGGGGATTTTAAAAAAATTGAACTAGTATAGTAATTAATAAAATACTTGTATTTAATATCAAAGATCATATATTTTAGTTGCACAAATGTTTGAGTACTTATTTAGAATAAAAAGAATTGAACATATATGCCTTCTGTAAACTATATAGTAATATGCATATGTAAAGTTTCTTTTATTGTTATGGACAAAGTTAAAAGTTTTATGAAATGTAAATATTTTGTTTTAAATTAGGCATGTCACATATAACTAGACATTCATTTTAAAAATTAAAGAATCAAAAGCAAAATTGCAGTACAACTGTGGTACAAAGCCATAATTGGCAGTCTTTCCATCCTCTCCAGATTGCACTCAGAATTTCTTCTACCATGCTTTAGAAACTTCTTTATCATGTCAGACCTTCAGTTTAGACTTTGAAAGAACCCACCACCCCTATGGTCTCCTCCTCTGATTGGATGACTTTGAGAGGAGCCATCCAGTCAGAGGGTGAATCTCCAAGAATCTTCATTTAAGATACCTAGGTCAGCCATATCTTGACTCCTCTCCAGGCTGCACTCCTAACTACTCCCCTCCCCCAACCCAATTCCATTTTGGAGATCTTCCTTCTCCTGTTTTTCAGTTTCCTCATATATATTGTCTTCCCCCATTAGAATGTAAGCTCCTAGAAGGAAGGGACTGTCTTTATGCTTGTATTTCCAGGATTTAGGACAGTGCCATAAATGTGTGGTGACTTGATTGACTTCATTGTTTAATTGTTATGTGTTAGGCTAAATTAGATTCAGTCTACATTTTACTAAGGCAAGCAAATGAGAAGTTTAACTCAAGTTAATAAAAAAAAATCACATTGTCCACAATGCTGCATTCTTCAGTTTGTTAAATACTCAAGAAATAATAGTACTATTTACTGGTTGAACCTATAAATTTGGTCACCAGATATTTAATTTCATTTTAGGCAGTTTCAACATTTTAAACATGTGATTTGGTACCTTTAGAAAAAGTTTTACCTGGTAAAAAGATTTTCAAAATTTCTCTTCACTAAAACTCCAGTTTCTGTATTGCTGAAAACATAGAAGTATTTTGCAGATGTTTGGGCTGATACTATACAAATATTTAGTAGAGTGGTTATGTCCTTATCACTCAGCATTTTGTGTACTCTCTATTGAGGTACAGATTTAGTTTGCAGATTTTTTTTAAGTGTAAATCTAAAATAATTAACTGGACAGACATAAGTAATAAGTAAGCTGGGTTTTATCCTTACATTGAAAAAATTGCTGTATTATTCATTATGCAAAAGATCTACACATGTGCTTTATTTATATGTCATCGTGGTTTTCTGGGAACAGCTTCTGAGCATTCTTCAGGCAGAGATGCCATCTCTGTAGTCTGTTGGGATCTACACATGTGCCAGACCGTCACTGAAGTGTAGATTGTTCTTTTGGTTCTGCTCACTTCACTTTGTATCAGTTCAAAGAAATCTTTCCAGGTTTTTCTGAGGCCTTTGTCCTTTCTTATAATATAATGATTCCATTTCATTCATGTGCTGTAATTTATTCAGCCATTCTTCAGTTGATGAGCATCCACTTAGTTTCCAGTTCTTTGCTAACAAAAACAACTTATATAAATATTTTTATACATAGAGAATTTCTTTTATTTCTGTGGGGTATAGCCCTAGTAGTATTATTGCTGAGTGAAAGGGTATGCACAGTTAGTTTCTTTTAGATCATAGTACCAAATTGCTTGCCAGAATGATTGAACTATTTCATAGCTCCACCAGCAATATATAGCCCCTCCAACTTTTGTCATTTTCTGGTTTTTTATTTTTTTGGCAACTCTGCCACTCTGATAGCATAAGGGGGAACCTGAGGTTTGATAATGTTGGGGTTTGTTTTGTTTTAATGATTTGGGGCATTTTTTTCAAGTGGCTATTGATAGCTTAGATTTTTTTTCCTTTAAAAATTACCTTTTCATATCCTTTGGTCATCTATCAATAGGGAAATGGTTCTTAGTTGTTATTCACTTGATTCAGTTCCTTTTATATCTTATAAATGAGACCCTGTATTGCCAAGGCAATATTCGCAGCACTGGTGCTGACTATGAATATGCCAGCATAGTTCTCAATCTCAAAATATAAAAGATTCTCTATATAGAAGGCAGAAGAAAAACATTTATTGAGACACCAAAAAGCCAAATTCCAGAACCAGAAAGCAAAATCAATCATGGTGACCAAGAATTTAATAGCCATGATCATTGCACGGCACAAAGCCATTCCCAATCCTCCCCGCCTCTGCTGGGGCCTTCTCACAAGCAAACACTCATGAGCCTGAGCCTTGCAGTGCTGCCTGCCTGTCTGCATCCTTTCTCTTCTGACCCGACTGTGCTCACTCACTCCCAGTTCTGCTCCACCCTTCATATTCTGCCTGTTCAGCAAGCTCCTCCCACCACATGTATCTTCAGCTTCTCGGTGATTTGAGCAGATCATGTGGGCTTATTAATGAATGAGAAAGATCTTTCCATATAAATTGCTATTACAGACCCTTATCGGAGAAATTTGTTGCAAAGATTTTTTCCCCCAGTTATCTGTTTCCTTTTGAATTTTATCTGCATTGGTTTGTTTGTGCAGAAACTTAAAATTTCATGTGAATGAAATTATCCATTTTGTTTTCTATATCTCTTTTTTCTGGTCATGAAATGTTCTCCTGTAAATACATCTGAAAGGTAGTTTCTTTTTTGCACATCTAATTTATTTTTATCATCACCTTTTATACTTAAATCATGTATCTATTTGAGGCTTATCTTGGCATATGATGTGAAATGCTAGTTTATATCAAGATTTTGTCACATTGCTTTACACATTTCTTAGCAGTTTACCAAATAGTGAGTCCTTATCATGATTGATGGGGTCTTTTTTTTTTTTTTAAACGTTAGTCTTCTGTTTGCTTCTGTATACTGCGTACCTAATCTATTCCACTAATTTACCTCTTTATTTCTTAACCACTATGAAATATTTTTTATGATTACTGCTTTCACTATGTGGTTGGATTCTACTTTCTAATTCATTTTGGTTCCCTCTTCAGTTTTATGGGTAAGTTCATTCCATGCATATTTATAGTTAAAATGATTCATTTTGTATTCCCCCCATCTTTAGCAATAAGATAGAGTTTTGAAAGAGTATAGTGTTTAACACTAGTGATTTGATGCAGTCTGATTTCATTTCATTACTTGTTTTTACCTTATCTGATAATAGGTTCTTATCATTGCTTTCTTTTTTATTCTTCTCTTAATAATCCAGTCTCTAGAGATGGAGTTTGTTTTGCTTTTGACTAATCCCCTTGTAAAACTCCCTATCTCTTAATTATCTTTTCCCTGATTCCTTGTTGAATTTATTTCTATACCACATTCTGTGTGCACATGCCTGGACATGTGTTTGTGCTTGCCTGCTTGCATGTATGTTCATTTAGTTCTTTGCCTGGGTTAAAGTAAGGTTCATGTGTACATTGCTCTTTCATGCCCTTCTTCCTCCACGGTTTTATGTTGGGTTTTTTTTCTCCTGCATGTGGATTATTTGAGGTAACAAATTCCACTTCTTTTTTACCTCTTTTTTGCATAGTATATTTCATTTCCTTTTTCTTTTTTCTCTTAAGTGCATTAAAATATAACCATTTCTCATAGGTCATCTGTCTTGCTTCCATTATAGCCCTTGAAGACAGTAAGATTGTGAGGGAGAATTTGTTTCTTCTTTTCCTATGAGAATTAAAAACATTTCATCCATGCAGAGTTGTTTCTCTTGATTGCAATGTTTGCAACTGAAAATATCTACTCAGTTTTGATCTCTTTGTCAGCAATCTTTGGAAGTCTTTTCATTAAAAGCCCCCTTTTCCTTTTGAAGATTATACTCAGCTTTTCTGGCTAGGTTTTTCTTGATAGTAAACCTTTATTTTTTGCCTTCTGTAGTATGGTATTCCAAGCTCTCCTCTCCTTCATGATTATAGCTTCCACATCTTGGTATAATTTTTAACTGGCTTCTTATTAGTAGATCTTTTCCCTTGTAGCTGTTAATAGTATTTTTATTCTTTAACTAAGAAGCTCATAATGATCCTGGGAGTTTTCATTTTGAGATTTCTTTTTCTTTTTTTGTTACTGAAACTTAAATGTATAATAAAAGAAAAAGAAACATTATAAACTTAAATATTGAAACAAGTACAAAATACCAAAAGAAAGAAAAAACATGTCATGTGCATAGCGGAATATAAGAGAGGATTCAAAATGTACAGCAATAAATTTCCATTTCACTGAAGCCTATGTAATAAATACTATGTGTTGTGTAGAGCTGTCCATCTTTTCTTTACTTCCTTGTTAGTTTTCTTTTGTTCTCTGCTGTGCACTTTTTTCTTTGTTCTTTTTTTCCTTCTTTCTTCCATCCCCCCCCTTGAAGACGGCTACAGTTAAGTGCAGATATAGTCATATTTAGCTGTTGATATATAGATATGCATATACATATATACACATACATATGTATATAGATACATACTTTCCCTAACAAATTCTACTTCTGATCTCTGTTTTTATGGTTGTGTGTATCTCTTATTTCCTATCACTACTAACTCCTCTACTTCTACCCACTACCTTGCCCTCCTATTACTCAACCTAGCCTCCCTCTGGGGATTCCATTCCCATTAAATAAACACCCTTCTGTACCCCCCTTTAACTTATTCCCTCATCTTCCCATCTAGAAATCCCTCCCTTAACCTCTTCCCCACTCCATATGCCCTTAGTGTTTTATTTCTTTCTGAATTTAGAAGACTTTTATACTCTTAGATGTTTTCTTACCTCTTGAACCCGTTCCTGATGAAAATAGATTTCCAGAACCAGTAGTACTCCTGCCCCATCTAATTTCTCTCTCTCAGTTCTTCCTGTAACACCTCATTTGTATAAAATAATTAGTCTCTTTAGCAGTTCCTAAACAGTTTTACTTTTTAAAGTCATATCATAGTCAGGTCTATTCCATTCTTTCTTATGAACTACCCAATTACTAATAACAATCTTAGACATACATTTTACATTTTATACACATAAAAGGTAAAGAGTCTGTCCTTATTGAATCCCTTGTAATTAGTCTTTGGTATGTACCTGGAATTTCTCTTGGCTCTTGTATGTCAAATATTATATTAAGTTCAGTTGTTTTATTTTTTTAACAAAGTCTTGAAAGTCTGACAGTTCATTAGATATCCATTTTTTTTATTCAGAATTATGCTTATCTTTACTTGGTATGATATTTTCAACTGGAACCCCAGTTCCTTTGCTCTTTGATATATAATGTACCAAGACTTGTGGTCTTTTAGTGTCACCACTGCTATGTCATGTGTGATTCTAATTGTGTCATAGCCATGTTTAAATTGTTTTTTTTTTCTTATTGCTTGTGGCTTTGGAATTTGACTATAATATTCCTATGGGTTTTCTCATAGGATCTCTTTCAGGTGGTGATTGGTGAATTTTTTCTATATCTACTTTCCTCTCTTGTTCTAATGCTTCAGTACAGTTTTCTTTAATTGTTTCTGGTATGATTGTATCAAGATTCTTTTTTTTATCATAGTTTTCAGGTACTTCATTTATTCTTATGTTTTCTCTCCTGATCTGTTCTCCAGATGAGTTGTTTTTCTGATGAGATGTTTCACATTCTCTTCCATTTTTTCATTCTTTATATTTTGTTTTATTATTTCTTGATCTCTTGTAACTTAACTGGCTTCTCCTTGCCCAATTCTGATTTTTAAGGAGTCATTTTCTTAAGATTCTGGATCTCCTTTTCTAATTGGTTGACTATTCATAATCTTGTTTTTCTTAGATTGTTCGTATTTTTTTTTTAGTTTTTCCTCAGTATCTCTCATTTGATTTTTAAAGCTATTTTTAAGTTCTTTTATGAAATTTTTTTTGAGCAGATGACCATTTGATATTACTCTTTGGAGTAGAAGAGAGTTTTATTGCCTCAGTATCCTCCTCTGAATATGAACTCTGGTCTTCTCTATTCCCATAGTAACTCTATGGTTGGATTTTTTTTTTTCTCCTTTGCTTGCACATTTTTTTTTTTTTGGTAGTAGCTTTGTTTTTATAATCACCTCTAGTCCTGGTGCCTGCAGCCTCAGATATTCCTTCAGTTCTTCCCTTCTGGAACCAAAACCTCTAGCTTTCTGTAAGTGCCCACAGCCAGTGTCCCCATCCCACTACTTCTGCATTCACCCAGCATGTGCTGGTTCTTTCTTGCTGCTGAGTCTCCACAGCACAACTGGGTCAGTGAGCCTGGAGGTGTTGACTCTTCACAAGGACCAAACTTCTTCCTGGAACTTTTCTTCAGATCTTCTTTGATTGTTCCAGGAGTACCCCTATTCTACCCCTACTCTCTCTTATTTATTTGTACCTCTCAGTATTCACCCTGAGATACTGTTTCATCTTGTTTGTGAGGGTAAATCTTGAGAGCTTGGAATTTTCTGAACTATTCTGCCATCTTTCCAGAATCCTCTCCATTTTGAAGTTTCTTTCAGGAAGTGACCAGTAAATTCTTTAAATCTGAAGTCAGATTTCTTAAAATAATTGTATCTAGGATTTTTTTATTTTTGATGTGTTTGAGGGAAAATGGATGATTCTAGACATGATAATATATTGATAATAGAGCATTTTATGCTCCCCAAATTATTAAATAGTGTGTACTCTTGACCCAACTCTTCCACTACTACATCTATATGCTAAAGAAAGGAATGTACAAAAATATTCATAGCAGCAATATATAGTAGCCAAAAGTAGGAAATTAGGGGGTGACTACCTTTTGGAAAATGGTTAACAAATGGTGGCATATGAATGTAGTGGAATATTATTGTGTCATAAGAAATGGCAAAATGAATGTTAGGGGGAAAATGGAAAGACCTGTGGTCTGATGCAGAATGACATGAGTAGAACCAGGAGAACAGTTTGCACAGTGACAACAAAATGATAGAGAAAAATGAGGTTGGATGTTGACAGACTTTAGTACTCTTATTAATGCAAGGATAAACCATGAGTCCAGGGGACTGAAGATGACCTATAACATTCATCTCCTGCCAAAGAAGTGGTGAACTTAAGGTACAGAATGAGACATAAATTTTTTGAGACATGCCTATTTGGACATGTTCAAGGTGGGAATTCATTTTGCTGTAGAAAGTGTACTTGTGAATTAAAAAAAATATTCTTATTCTTTGGGGTATGGAGGAAGTGTAGAGGAATGGTAATAAATAACATGTAAAATATCTGTATGTACAGTGTAGTTAAGAATACTTCCTGTATTCAAGCTGTTGTTTTGATTTTCACTCATTAATTAAAATAAAACTTTCTATAAGGTAACATTTAATTTTATATAAATTACTGTAGGTAGTTGAAGGCAATAAAACTTAGTTTCTTAAAAATAATCTATAATTCAGACTTTTTCCTAAAAAATCTTCTTAGACATTTATTGACTACTTGCTATGGGCTGTGCTAAGTATCAGGTATACAAAGAAGACATGGTTGTAGGTTCATGTCTCTATGGAAACTCAGGCCATTCTGTTATTTTTTTCATTTTACGGATAAAGGAAATTGAGGCTTAAGGAAGTTAAATGATTTGGCTATGGTCATATGGGCAGTAAGCTTCCAGCTAGTTCTCTTTTCCCTGTACCTTCCTGACCCCAGCTGCCAAATAGTTAACACCACAATTGGAGACATACTTTTACCTGCGTAATTGCTGACTTTATACAAGCCTTATGCACATTATATTCTCATAGTTGCTGTGTGATTACAGTGCAAAGTGTGTATCTTAAATGCCAAATGAATGATATAGATGAAAGTGCTACAGGAATACAGGAGTGTTATATAGGGAATAATCTTCAAGGATTGAGCAGTAGAGGCTTCTTATAATTTCACATCTTTTTTAAAAAACATTAATTTATTTTATCTTACATTTTAAGTTCTGAACTGTCCCTCTTTTACCCACTCTTCATTAGAGTAGGTCACCATTTGATACAATTTATCAATATATATAAAACCATGCTATGCATATGTTTATCAGTTCTTTTTCTGGAGGTGGATAGCATCTTTCTTCATAGGTCCTCTGTAGTTGTTTTGAGTTCTTATTGTTCTTATCGGAAATTCACTATGGTTCTTTGAACAATATTGCTGTTACATCATTCTCTTAGTTCTGATCATTTTACTTTCATTATTTCATGCAAGTCTTTGAATTGAACATTCTCCAAAGGCTTTAGAATCTATTTTCAAATAAAAATGATGTTGTCTCATCTAAATGCTATATTTTGATTCTCATTTAAAAAAACTAATTTTTAGTTTTCAACAGTCACTTCCACAAGATTTTGAATCCCAAATTTTCCCCTCTTTGCTCCCCTCCTCCCCAATATGGCATGCGTTCTGAGTACTCCTTTCCCCAATCTGCCCTCCCTTCTGTCACCCCTTCCTCCCTCTTATCCCTTTGCCCCCTACTTTCCGGTAGGGTAAGATAGATTTCCATACTCAATTAAGTATGTATGTTATTCCCTCCTTCAGTCAAATCCAATGAAAGTAAAGTTGACTCATGCTCTCTCATCTCTTCCCTCTTCTCCTCCATTGTAAAACCTTTTTTCTTGTCTCTTTTATTTGAGATAATTTAACCCATTCTACCTCTTCCTCTCTCCTTCTCCCAGTACATTCCTCTCTCACCCCTTAATTTTATTTTTAGATATCATCCCTTCATATTCAGCTCCCTCTGTACCCTGTGTCTTTGTATGTATATCTATCTGTCTGCCTATCTATTTCTATCTGTATATATTTCCTCCAATTACTCCATTACTGACAAGTATCATTTTTCCATGTAGGAATGTGAACAGTTCAACTTTAATAAGTCCCTTATGTTTCTCTTTCCTATTTATCCTTTCCTACTTTTCTTGATTCTTATATTTGAAAGTCAGATTTTTCTATTCAACTCTGGTCTTTTCATCAAGAATGCTTGAAAGTTCTCTGTTTCTTTGAATAGTCATTTTTTTTCCCTGAAGTATTATACTCAGTTTTGCTGGGTAGGTGATTTTTGGTTTTAATCCAAAAATCTGCAATATTAATATTCCAAGCTCTCTGATTCCTTAATGCAGAAGATGCTAAAACTTGTGCTATTCTGATTGTGTTTCCATAATACTTGAATTGTTTCTTTTTGGCTCCTTGCATTATTTTCTCCTTAACCTGGGAACTCTGGAATTTGACTATGATATTCCTAGGAGTTTTTCTTTTGGAATCTGTTTCAGGAAGTGATTGGTGGATTCTTTCAATTTCTATTTTCAGGGCAATTTTCCTTGATAATTTCTAGAAAAATGATCTGTAGACTCTTTTTTAGATAATGATATTCAGGTAGTCCAATAATTTTAAAATTATTTCTCCTATATCTATTTTCCAGGTCGTTTGTTTTTCCAAAGATATATTTCACATTGTCTTTTATTTTTCATTCTTTTGGTTTTGTTTTATAATTTCTTGATTTCTCATCGTCATTAGCTTCCATTTGCTCCATTCTAATTTTCAAAGAATTATTTTCTTTAGTGAACTTTTGGACCTTCTTTTCCATCTGACCAGTTCTGCTTATTAAGGACTTCTTCTCATTGGATGTCTTTTGTCATTTGGGTTAGTCTATTTTGTAGGGTGCTAGTTTCTTCGGTATTTTTTGGGGTCTCCTTTAGCAAGCTGTGGACTCATTTTCTTCATGATTTTCTTGCATCACTCTCATTTCTCTTCCCAATTTTTCCTCTACTTCTCTTATTTGATTTTCAAAATTCTTTTTGAGTTTTTCCATCACCTGAGATCAATTCATATTTTTCCTGGAGGCTTTGGATATGGGAGCTTTGATTTTGTTGTCTTCTTCTGGTTGTATGTTTTGATCTTCCTTGTCACCAAAATAAGATTTTGTAGTCTGAGTTGTTGTTTTTTTTGTGTGCCGTTTGCTCATTTTTTCTAGCCAGTTATTTGACTTTTTAACTCATTGTTAAGATAAGGCTCTCCTTTCTTTGTGGGAACTACTGTTCCCAAGCTTGAGATGATCTGTGTAGCTGTTTTCAGAGATACTTTTAGGGACCTGCAAATTTTCATTTCTTCCAAGGTTGTATGATTTAAGGAGAGGTGTTTACTTCTCTCATGGTCTGTGCTCTGGTCTGTGAGTGACCACAAGCACTCCTTTCTTCCCTGAAACTGTGAGGAGGATTCCCTCTGCACTGTTGCCACAAGTTCCACCATGCCAGCACTGCTTCTCACCCCAGGACTGTGACCCAGATCCAAGCAGGGGCAAGAGAAACCTGCCTCATTGCTGCCAAAGGATCCTTGCAATCCCCATTCTGATCTACCTGATTCTCATTTTAACTTAAATAATAAGTGCTTATTATGTACGAGGTACTGTGTCTTCTTCCACATGAAGGGGACTTGCTAGGAGGTGCATTGAATAGAGTGCTGGGCCTAGAGTTAGGGAGACATCTCCCTGGGTTAAAATCCAGTTGGTCTCAGGCTTTAGTTGTGCAACTCTGGGTAAGTCACTTAACCCTATTTGCCTTAATCTCCTGATCTACAAAATGAGCTGGTAAAGGAAATGGCAAACCACTTTCATATCTTTGCCAAGAAATTCCACATGGGGTCACAAAGAGTCAGACGTGCCTGAAACAACTGAACAGCAACAACAACAACTGTGTCTTCTTCCATGTGGTATTATTGACTGACCAAAAGGATACAATATAGGGCAAAAATGTAGATTCAGAGTCATAGAAAGAATGGAGAAATGTCCTGCCAGAGGAAGGACATACTAGGGAATGAGACGCATAATTTTTGACTGTGGCCTATTAGAGAATTTGTTTTGCTGGACCACGTGTATTTATTTTATTTATTTATTTTTGGAGATGGGAGGGAGAAAAAAAGTTTTATTAATAAAAAATATTACATAAAATTTCTTTAAAAGTGAAGAAGAGATGGAAAGCACTTTAGTGGGAGTGCCAGTGCTTCCCTGAGAACATTACCATAGCACACATATCATGGTGAGCAAACATTTGAGTGCCATTTGAGATACAGAGACAAAGTTGAAACAGTTTTTTCCCTTAGGGAGCTCATGTTCTATAGAGAAACAACATAAATACACATATAAGTAAATTGAAAGTATATACAAGATAATTATAATTCCGGGCAGCTAGGTGGCATAGTGGGTAGAGCATTGGACTTGGAATAAGGAAGACTCATCTTCACGAGTCCAAATTCACCCTCAGACACTTGCTGTGTAACCCTGATCTACTCACTTAACTCTTATTTGCCCCAGTTTCCTCATTTGTAAAGTGAGCTGAAGAAGGAAATGCACGGCACTCTAGTATCTTTGCCAAGAAAACCCCAAATGGGGTCATGAAGATTTGGACATGAATGAAATGACTGAATGGCGATAACAACAAGGAAAGTCTCACGTGGGAAGTGGTGCTTGAGCTGAAAGCATGGAAGGGAAGGAGAGGTGTGATGGGAGAACATTTCAGACTTGGGGGACATCCTGTGCAAAGTCATGAAGAGGGAATGCTGTAGAAAAGTAGCAAGTATGTCAATTTGGCTAAATAATGAGTGAAACAGAGTAATACCTGTAATCAGGAGTATACTGTAAATGTTAGCAATGGGCCTTCTGGGGGCAAAATGTACGTAGGATACGTTTTAAAGTTTAATCTGCAATATTGATATTTACTCTTTCAATTTCATAAGTGTAGATAATCAACAAAGCAATAATTCAGGCTTGATATGTAAAATTTATTCATTTCTTGGGTGTAAATGTTTGCACTGAAAATCTAACATTTAAGCTGGCTCCAGTACACCCTTAACACTAAGGGACAAGTATTTTTATTAAGCATCCAAAGTTTACCAAGATATAATATTATATTTTCTTCCAAATAAGTGGTAACTGACTCAATAGTGATAAATTTTAAAAAAATTCTGAATTACAAAGTAATCCAATTTTAGATGTTTTAATTATTTTATCTAATGAGTTAAACAGTAGGAAATAGAATCAAAACATACTCAGAACAATAAGTACATTATTTCTAAGATGTAAAATGTTGTATTCTTTGTTGAAAGAAATATGAGAAAATAAGCAGAGGGAAAATACTTGTAAAAATACTTGGTTAATACTTGACATGATGAAGCCTGTTCCATTATTTAGTAGCTATACTTTGAAAGTTCTCTCATGGCACACTGGAATTTCCTTGTTTTGTCTTTCCACTCATTGTACTATTTAGTGACATCTTTTCTAAGGATTTTTTTTCAGTATATAATTTATTTATTTTTCTGTTCTTAACATTCACTTCCACAAGAATTTGAATTCAAAATTTTCTCCCCATCACTCCCCACCCCCACCCCAGGACAGTATGCACCCCATCCACCCCTTCCTCCAGTCTGTCCTCCCTTCTATTACCCACCCTTCTTCTATTCCCCCTTCCGCTCTGTTTTCCTGTAGGGCAAAATAGATTTCTATACTCCATTGTCTGTATAGCTTAATTTCCAGTCCCATGCTAAAACAATTTTTAACATTCTTAAAGCTTTGGGTTCCGTATTTTCTCCCTCCCTCCCCACCCACTCTCATTGAGAAAACAAACAATTCAATGTAGGTCATACATGTGTAACAATGCAAAGCACTTCCATAATACTAATGTTGTAAAAGACTAATAAAGTCATGTCCCTCTGTCCTATCCTGCCCTTCATTTATTCTATTCTTTCCCTTGACCTGTCCTCCCACAGTAGTGTTTGCTTCTGATTATCTCTTTCCCCAATTTGGTGTCCCTTCTGTTATCTTCCCTCTCCTATCCCCTGCTCCCTTGCTTTCCTGTGGGTAAAATAGTTTTCTATATCCAATTGAGTGTGCGTTATTCCCTCCTTAAGCCAAATCTCATGAGAGTAAGGCTCACTTATTTCCTTTCATCTCCCCCCTCTTCCCCTCCATTATAAAAGCTCTTTCTTCTCTCTTTTATGTGAGATGATTTGCTACATTCTCCCTCTCCTTTTCTCTTACTCCTGGTACATTCCATTCAACAGTAAATTTTAGTTTTTTATAAATAAAATTTATTTATATAATAAATTTTTTCATATTCAGCTCACGCTGTGCCCTCTGTGTGTATACATACATACGTAATATATACACACATACATAATATACACATACATACATACCCACCTATATATATATTCCCTCCAACTACCCTAATACTGAAAAAGGTGTCATGAGTTTCAAATAACATCTTTCCATGTAAGAATGTAAACAGTTCAATTTTAATGAGTTCCTTAAGGCTTCTCTTTCCTTTTTACCTTTTCATGTTTCTCTTGATTTTTGTATTTGAAAGTCAAATTTTCTACTTAGCTTTGATCTTTTTTAAAAAGAATGCTTGCAAGTCTTCTATTTCATTGAAATTCAGTTTTTTACCCTGAAGTATTATACTCATTTTTGCTGGGTAGCTGATTCTTGGTTTTACTCTGTCTCCTTTGACCTCTGGAATATCATATTCCAAGCCCTTCGATCTCTTAGTGTAGAAACTGCTAAATCCTGTGTTATCCTGATTGTATTTTCACAATACTCGAATTGTTCCTCTCTGACTGCTTGCAATATTTTCTCCTTGACCTGGGAACTCTGGAATTTGTCTACAATATTTGCAGGAGTTTTCCTTTTGGGATCTCTTTCAGGAGGTGATCAGTGAATTCTTTTAATATTTATTTTACCCCCTGGGTCTAGAATATCAGGGCAGTTTTTGTTGATAATTTCATGAAAAATGATGTCTAGGTTCCTTTTTTTATCATGGTTTTCAGATAGTCCCATAATTTTTAAATTGTCTCTCCTGGATCTGTTTTCCAGGTCAGTTGTTTTTTCAATGAGATATATTACATTGTCCTTTATTTTTTCATTCTTTTGGTTTTGTTTTGAAATTTCTTGATTTCCAATAAAGTCATTAGCTTCCATCTGCTCCATTCTAATTTTGAAAGAACTATTTTTTTCAGTGAGCTTTTGAACTTCCTTTTCCATTTGGCCTTTTAAAAGCATTCTTCTCCTCATTGGCTTTTTGTATCTCTTTTGCCATTTGGGTTAGTCTATTTTTACAGGTGTTATTTTCTTCAGCATTTTTTGGGGTCTCCTTTAGCAAGCTGTTGGCTCACTTTTCATGATTTTCTTGCATCACTCTCATTTATCTTTCCAATTTTTCCTCCACCTCTCTTACTTGATTTTCAGAATCCTTTTTGAGCTCTTCCATGACTTAAGACCATTGCATATTTTTTTTTTGGAGGTTTTAGGTGTAGAAGCCTTGACTTTTCTGTCTTCTTCTAATGGTACTTTGTTCTTCCTCATCTTAAAGAATGGAAGAAAATATCTGCCCACCAAGAAAGTAACATTCTGTTGTCTTATTTTTTCCCCCTTTCTTGGGCATTTTCCCACCCAGCTACTTGACCATTGAGTCCTTTGTCAAATAGAGGGTATACTCTAGGGACCTGTAAGTCCTCAATTCCTTCAAGGTGGCACAATCAAGGGAGAGGAATTTACTCCTCTCCTGGCTTGAGCTCTGGTCTCTGTGCAACCACAAACACTCTTCTTCTGCCCAGGACCTGCGAGCAGAATTGCCTTTCCACAGCCACTACCAGCTCTACCACACCAGTGCTCCTCCGTACCCTAGGACTTCCACTCAGGGCTGTGATCCAGATCAGCTGCTTGATTTTCTCATGGTCTTTAGGCTGAGGGCTAAGAACATAGGTGCTCCTGCTGCTGTAGTGACTGCTGCCACCCTGGGACTGGGGCTGAAACCCCCCCCCCCCCCACTTCTCACCCAAATGAAAGAGCTTTCTTACTGACCTTTGAAGCTGTTTTTGGTGTTTGTGGGTTGAGAAATCTGGGAACTGCAGTTGCTGCCCATAATTCTGCGCCCTGAAGCCTGCTCCTATTCTGTCAGTGGTGCGTAACTCAGGCTGGGCTGTGTTCTACTCTGAGCGAGATGCAATAGACCTTTCCTGTCAGCCTTCCAGATTCTCTTGGGCTGAAAATCTCCTTCACTCTGTCATTTTGTGGCTTCTGCTACTCTAGAATATGTTTAGAGTCATTTTTTACAGGTATTTTATGAGCTACAGGGGAGAGCTAGAGTAGGTTTATCCTTCCATGATAGATTTTTAAAAGTATTTTTAACTATTAAAAATATTTTATTCAGTTTTGGCACTGAAATAGTAATACCTTGTTTAAAAAGAAATTGATCTAAGAAATTCGTTAAAGTTAATTTGTATTGAAATCCAAAAAACTATTTGGAGATATAACAAAGAGTAAAAGGACAACAGTGATGTAGAATGAAGGAAACTCAGAATTTCAGTTTGGAAAAAAGAAGGATCTCAGTGATCATCTACTACAGGGGTGGGCCACCTGTGACCTAGAGGTCACATGTGGTCCTCTAGGTTTCTCAAGTGCAACCTTTGGCTGAATCCAAACTTAACAGAAGAAATCCCCTAGTCCAATCTCTGCCTAAAGAAGAATTTCTACTCTAACATATTATAAATGTCCATCCATCTTTTGATTTAAGACCCTCCAGTGAGGGGAGATTGAACTCCTTCTGCAGGCAATCTTTTCTATATAAGGCTTGATCTATCTATCTATCTATCTATCTATCTATCTATCTATCTATCTATCTATCTATATTTATATCTATATCAATATCTATATATCTGTATATATATTAAGCTCATATTTACCACTGCAGCTTCTGCCCATTGTTTCTATTCTTGTTCTCTGGGGTTAAACAGAATCAACCTAGTTCTTTTTGCATGGCAGTTTTTCTAATATTTGAAAATAATTATTTTGTCTTCACTGATAGTCTTTTCTACTGGTAAACATCCTACCCCTTCACCATTCTGATTGCCTTCTTTTACATACTTCAGTTTGCTTGTGTCTTTTTAAAAAGAAATGTCAGCAAAACATTCTTAGTTCCAGTAAGTAAAACTCTGTGTTGCTTCACTTTCTGCAGTTAATTGAACAGAGTAGCATCGTACCTTATATAGTCAGTGCTTTGGATATATGTAATAAGGGCTCAATATGCCTTATTAGAGGGTAGAAGAGTTTATCTCAGAACTTCCTTTTAAGGAGGCAGCCAAGAGCAGCCATCCCTTCATTTTCCACTGCACTCCTTTGAACTTCTCGATCATTCTCCCTAAACTTCTCTTTTTAAGATCTTCATTTCTGGAACTCATACTTCCCATGTGTCCTCTGCCCTGGGAGCCTCATGCGAGAGTAATGAACTCCTCCTAGAACAGCCATCTCTTAATTTCCCACCTGGTTATCTTCCTCTGGTCTTTTCCATTATGCCCTCGCTCTGGGAACCCTCTCTTCTTTTCATCTTTTTAAAATGTGTTTTCTTTTCTCATTAGATTGTAAGCTCCTTAAAGGCAAGGACCGTCTTTTTTCCCCCACATTTGTATTTTCTGAGGTTGGTACAGTGCTTGGCACACAATAGGCATTTAATAAATGTCTATTGATAATTGAGTAAGTATTAAAGCAATCTAAATCAATCAGTAAGCATTAAAATCAAGCACCCATTTTCTAGGTATTGTAGAAGATACTGCTGGAGACACAAAGGAAAGCAAAAGATTAATTATGCTCTCAAGGACCTCACAGTCTAAAGATGGAGACAACTATGTACAAGCAAAATATATACAGGATCATCTTGGAGATAATTAATATCAAGAATATAAAAATTAAAATATGAAAATTAAGGTCCTTTATTGAATTGAAGTTGCATAGTGCCCTCATTGGAGTCAGTTATCCTGGGTTCAAATCCCCTTGTTATTATCACTTGTGTCCCCTTTTCCAGGAATGTTTGTTCTCTCTCCTCTGGTTTTTAATTTTAATTTCCCTTATTTCCTTCAAGACTCAGCTCTAGTCCTTTATTTTTTATTAGTCTTCCCCTTCTGTGCCCCTTATAACACTATCCCTTTCATTTTTAGGTTATCTTCCCTCTCCAATTCACTTGCAAATCATGGCATCTGCTTCCTGTCTTAGTCCTCTTTGAGAATGGAGGACAAACAATTAACAGTAACTACAATATATCTTGTATGCAAATAGCTATTTAAGTGTTGTCTTCCTCAGTACAAAGTATGGATCAATTCTCTACTGCCTGTGCTAATTTTTGCCTAATAGTTAACACCAAGAAAACACTGGTGTTCCATCAGCCACCACCACACCATCCATATGTGGAACCATCAGTTACAACAAATGGAGAAGTTTTGAATTCTGTGAATTAGTTCACTTACCTTGATAGTATACTTTCCAGGGATGTACACATTGACTATGAGGTTGACACACTCATTGCCAGAGCTAGCTCAGTGTTTGGGAGGCTCTGAAGAAAAGTTTGGGAGAGAAGTATTAGACTGACTACCAAACTGAAGTTCTACAGAGCTGTTGTGTTGACCTCATTGTTATATGCCTGTGAAACATGGACAGTCTACCAGCGCCATGCCAGGAAACTGAATCACTTCCATTGGAACTATCTTAGGAAGATTCTGAGAATCACCTGACAGGATAAGATACCAGACACTGAAGTCTTGCTTGAGCTTAACTGCCAAGTATTCAAACTATGCTTCAGAGAGTGCAGCTCTGATGGACTGACCATGTTGTTTGAATGTAAAATGAATGCTTGCCAAAAAGACTATTTTATGGAGAACTTGCATGGGGCAAGCAATCAGACGATGGTCAAAAGAAGCAATACAAGGACACTCTCAAGGTCTCTCTCAAGAACCTTGGATTTGATTGTGGGACATGGGAGATACTGGCACAGGACCATTCAGCATGGTGTGCCCACATCAGAAAGGGTGCTGTGCTCTTTGAGCAAAGCAAAATTGAGGCAGCACAAAGTAAATGCAGGATTCACAAATTTGGATTATTCACCCCAAATATTCATGTAGACTATCTGTGCCCAACCTGTGGTAGAGCATTCCGAGCTTGTATTGGTCTGATCAGCCACAGTCAGACTCACTGAAATTTCACTTTTTTATCATGATTATGTCATTTTGGTCCTCTTCAAAGAGGAAGGATGACAGCCAACCAACCAACAACATAATCTCCTTGAGTATGTGAATGTTCTTGCTTTTTATTGCATTCCTAATGCTTAGCAAAGTACCTAGCATATAGCAGGCACTTAAACACTCTTGACTGACTTGATCCTGGGGTGAATCAAGAAGTGAATTGTTTAGAACTGTGTTCAGCCTTGGTCAGGTTGCATCTTGAATATTGTGTTCACTTCTGGGTGCCACATTCTAAGAAAGACATTGATAAGCTGTAGAATATCTAGATGAGACTCAAGATCATGTTGTAGGGAATCAACTGAAGATACCAAAGAAGCTTGGAGAAAGGAAGAGTTAGGGGTTACGGGATATCTGTCTTCAAGCGTTTCCATCTTTCATAGGGAAAGAGTATATCTATCATATGCCCTCCCTCACTCAAAACAAAGTCAAATGCAAGTCATGTCATCATTTGTCTGATGGCATGATCTTCTTTGACAACGAAGGACAAACACAATAGTATATCTATCATATGGAAAAGGAATTGTGCTTGTTTTGCTTGGCCCCATATGGTAGAACTGCAAATAGTGGATGAAAAAGCAGAGTTGCAAACTAAAACTTCATGTTAGTTCTAATTGTTAGAAACTTTTTCCTATCAACAAATGGAATGGACTGCTTTGTAAGGGCTTGGGTGCCAGGCCTAGAGGCCTGTGTGGGCTACCCGAGTCTTCTTACCTCACCTCCGAGGTCTTCGGTTGGCCAAAACCGGATGCTCATATGAGAGAAAGGACGTTCCAGAGTTGAACAAGGGTTGAGCTTTATTTCAGGGTCTCGGTTACAAGTGCAGGGGGTCTTCCTTAGGAGGAAGAGGGGGAGATTTCCTAAGGAGGCTAAGATCTTAAGGGATTGGAAGTAGAAGTACAAGCGGGGAGAGAGGGGGAGGGCAGAGAGAAGAGAAGCGGAGCCTACTGTCCTCTTGGCTCCTCACGTGCTAAGAGAGCTTTCAGGCTTCCTCAATCCTACTTAACCTTCAGCCGCATAGTTTGCATCTGAATACCGTGCTGTTAGGTAACTAGGTGTGCCCAGATCCGGGACAATCTCGAGGGCGGGGAGATCTCTCTCCCATCACGTTTCTCACGGGAAGAGGCGGAATTACTCGAGATAGCTCGGTTCACCTCGATCCCCTGCTGTTTCCTGGGGGGGGTCTCGTGAGAGCTCTAAGATTTAGAAGATCCCACCTTTACCCGCCCGAGACTGTCCACACGGAATTGAGCTTCCAATCCCAACACTTGGGTTTCCCCTTACTACAGTTCTTTAAGCAAAGTTGAATGAGACTCCCCTCATCCTGCCCCATTTTAGTGTAGATTCTAAGTTAGATACAGATTGGACTGAATGTTTTTTGAGGACCCTCCAAATTCTGAAATTCTGACACCTACTTTATTATGTGCCAGCTATTATTCTAGGCACTGGGAATTCAAACAGAAAAATAAAATGATCCCTTATTTTATTGGGGAGATCTGTACACATACAGGAAGTATGTAGTGAATAGTAGTTTAATTGTTTTAATTCTTCCCCAGGATGAATTGTTAATTTTTAAGTATAAGATCAAGGCTGTTCAGACACTTTCAGATGCCTGAAAGTTCCTTACAATCATAATTCCAGAAGCCATTTGAAATGATAAAAGGATGTAAAGCTTTTAAATAGGTTTCCTCAGTTAGTTGGGGCTTGTGTGATTTTGTTCTGGGTAAGATACAAGTGTCTTACCAAGAACTCCATGGACCCATGGTGGACCAGGAAGGACTTTTATTTAATGTTCTTGCAAAGATGGGTGACCACCAAGTAGGCACTTGTGTTAGGACAAAGAGTGCTTTTTATTCCTTGCTTCTGATTGGCAGTTCCCACCCCTATTTCCCCATTGGTTGGGGACTTCAGGGGTTACAGCCTATCTGGAATGCCAAAAACACCCACGTGAGTCTCCACCCCTCTCAAATCTTCCATTCCCCTTATTTTCTTTATCCCTAATTTGGTCACAGTTCCTCATAGCTGTAACTGTAACTGAACATGTTGGAACACAAAACCAATCCAGCCAATCCAGTTCAGTACGTGTTTTCAAGAAGGGACTTTACAGCTGCCACGTAAGCACCTACATTCCATTTAGCAACTTAACTTTTATTCAGAAGCAACAACCTCCTATAGTAATTTCCCACATTCTGTGTTTCTCCATTTTGATTTGTATTCCAAGTGGCTGAATGACTTGTTTTCCCTGTCCATGTTAAATACAATCTGTTCAACTAATGTCATTAGCTTTACTTTAGGTTACCTAAAAACTGAAAAGCTTCTTCAGAATTAAAAGATTAAATCCAATGCCTTGATCTTATGAATTTATTTTTGGTTTTGTTTTTAATAATTCTCATTATGATCAAGAACAGTGGGACCAGAATTTCCAAAGAAGAAGGAAGGGCCATGATTTTGTTAACAGAATTTTACTGAGCCAGTCTCTAACCCGAGAATGATGAAATAGCAGGTCTGAAACAAAGAGCCAGTAATCAGGTGGTGGTTTAATTAGCTTCATTATGAGGAACAGATTTGCAAATCAGGAATTCTCCTGATCAGAATTATACCTTGCTGATGTGAAGACAGATTATATTCATAAATCCTAAATGGGAAGAGAGGGGGGCAGGGAAGTAGATTACAAACAATCTTTCCCAGGGCCTGAGTGGTTTCCCAGGACAAACCGACTCATGGAAGACGGTACTACAATTCTGGAATCCTGTGGGAGCAATATTGCTCTAGTTCTTGTGGGTCATTACTTGGTGAGTCACAAGGCTAGAGTTCTGTGACTGGAACGGGTTCTGTAGTCTTTGATTCTTTCACTTCAGGTAAGCAGATACAGGGATGCTAGTGATTGTGAGCCTGGTCAAAGGTTGATTGATCAATTCAAGCTGCATTGTGAGCTCTCAGGAAAGAGGCAGTTATGAAAAATCTAATCTATTAGTATATTCATTACATATTTCAAATTGATTATTGTACAAATCGGAATTCCCTTCACAAGACCAAGGTCTCCCACTGCATCAGGGGCCATCTCCAGTTGTCCTGATCTATGTCTTGCTACTGAACCCAGATGGCCCTGGCGGAGAAAGTAAGGTGGATGACTTAGTACAACACTCCCTCACTTAAATCCTATTCATTTGCAAGTCATGGTATCACCTTCCTGATGTTTTGGTCATCTTTGAGAACAAAGGAAAAACAACAACAAAATAAAGCTGGTAGAGATCTTTGTGTCTGAATCAGTTAAGAACTGGAAAGACTTTACAGTTATCTAAATTGATTTAGACAAAGTTTCAGTGTGAAATTTATTTTTCCCTCATATAAACAACAAGAAATAGCAGTTAAGTTTATAGTTTAGCCACACTAACACTTACATAGGCTTTTTCATGGCAGGGTAACAACTAACATTTATAACATTGTTTTAATGACCACAATGTTTTCTGGGTTGCAAACTAACGTTAAAAGGAACTTTTTGGAGTATGATCCCCATTATTTTGAGTGCCTGTGCTCTTGTTTCATAGTCCATGCAAAATGAAATATGAAAAATAAATGATGAATAGCAAATTTTTGGAAATATTGTAGAAGCCCTTCTAGAACAATGGACTGTGAAGAACTGATATTTTGTAGATTACCTTATTATGACTCCATGTGGAAAAAGGAAATAAGCAGTTATTACATTTTAAGGCAACCAGCATATATTAAGCACCTACTAGGTATATACCAGG
This sequence comes from Notamacropus eugenii, assembly GCF_028372415.1. Classification (NCBI taxonomy): domain Eukaryota; kingdom Metazoa; phylum Chordata; class Mammalia; order Diprotodontia; family Macropodidae; genus Notamacropus; species Notamacropus eugenii. Next base: position 408,694,919 of record NC_092873.1, read on the forward strand.
AACTTGTCTATAGAGAAAAACACACACATTTTATGGATAGCCCATGAATTATTTATCACTATTGTTAATGCTACAACTTGAAAGTATACTTACAAAGTGTTTTGTGTACATTAAGTAAGCTGTTGACTTTCAGAGGTGATTGACACTTTAGCTATAAAAATGTTAATTTATGTACTGAATGGAAGTGGAAAAGATAGTTTCATACACACTGCTCATATGCATTTCAATAGAATTCTAATTCCAGTTCCATGTACTGTTTGACAGGTAAGGGTTCTGCTCTTCATAATCACCCTTTTTTTCACCTGTAGTTCTGAAAGACTTTAAGACATAACTAGTTCATTCAATAACATTTTGATCTGGTGTTAAGGAAAAAGAAAAAAAAACCCTAAGAATTCGAATTGCCCCAAAGTGAAATAAAGTGATTTAGGAGAAAATGGGTTCTGGGAACCCCTTATTGATAAGATTTCAAATAGAGGCTAGAAACTTTGTCAGGTATATAACAGAAAGATTTCATTTTTTATGATAAGAGTTGGGCTAGAATTGGTTGCTGAAAGTGTTCCAAACTATATTCTCAATAAAGTTAAAACGAGTAGGGCTCTAGTAGAGGCCCAAATTACATATTATTTAGAAAACTCTTTTAATCAATGGATATTAGTGGTCAGTCAGTCTAAAGCTCCTTATCCTCTAGGAGCTTACATTTCATTGTGAAATAAAATATACACGTAAGAGGGGCAGCCAGAATGCCAATCCTAGAGTCCTGAAGACTCATCTTCCTGAGTTCAAATCCAGCCTCAGATACCTACTAGCCTTGTGACCCTGAGCAAGTCACTCTACCCTGTTTGCCTGAGTTCTGTATCTATAAATTGAGCTGGAGAAGGAAATGGCAAATCACTCTGGCACCTTTGCCAAGAAAACCCCAAAAGGGGTCAGGAAAAGTCAGGCACAACTGAAAAACAACTGAACAACAACACAGGTAAGAAAAAATAATGTAAATTTGAGAAAGAGAGGTGGTGTAATAGTAGAGTGTAAGTCGGGAAAGCTTTTTGGAAGAGTAGCCACTTGAGCAAGTCTTGAAGAAAAGATAAAGGATGCCAGAAGTGAGGAGAAGAGGATGCATTTTTAGCATGGAGGACAGATACTATTAATGCATGGAGATGGAATATATAGTTGGCAAAAAACTAACCAGCTTAACCAGAATATGGACAGTCAGGTTGGAGTTTTGTTAAAAAAGGATGAGTTTCTTTTGAAATAGATAAAATACAATTCAAAATGTCAAATAAGCATTTTATGAATTGGACAAGTATAAACTGCCATTTCTCATATATCTCTCAATATAAATTTTTATTAATTCAATTAAGTTCAATATACATTATTAAGCAATTACTTAATGTTCCCAGTAATGTGCAAAGGTAATGAAACAATTCCTATGATCAAGAAACTTAAATCGGATGAGAATGAGAGGGAAATATATGCACACATAAGTAAATAAATGGTAACATTGGTGGCGGGGATGTGTGTGTGGAACACTGACATCTTGCGGAGAGGAGTCAGAAGAAGGAAACCTTAGGTAGGAGAGAACACAGAGCAATTAGATCATAAAGTAATTAATCTAGGATTATTGCAAGATTATTTGAACTTGTATGTGTGTATGTGTGTGTGTGTGTGTGTGTGTGTGTGTGTGTGTGTGTGTGTGAGTATCAACTTACCTTTTATTCTTTCAACACTAGGTTTAGGAGAGACTGTCTGAGGGAACATGTGTAGAAATAACATAAAAATACATTTTATTGATTTCCATTTGTTATTTCCAGTCATTTCTGGGAATGCCTTCTTTTTGCTTCCTTTCCAGCCAATTGGGCCATCTTTTGTGAGAAAGAAAAATAATCAAACAAAAACACTTGAAACAGTGACCCTGTCTAACTGTGTCCAACATTCTGTCTAGGATGCACTTTCTTCCCACCTTTACTTTTGTTTTCCTTCAGGGTTCATCTCAAGTACCACCTTCTTTAGGAGACCTTTCCTGGTCCTCTCAATTGCTAGTAGTTCCTTTTTGATCACTTTGTGTCTGTTGTGTTTATACTTATATATGTATATGTTATTTTCTCCATTAGAATATAAATTCCTTGAGGGCTAGGACTGTGTTTTGCTTTTTTCTTTGTATTCTCATCAACTTGAAGAGTATCTGGTGTTTAGTAGGTACTTACTTAATAAATGTTTGTTGATTGGTTGTTGGTAAGAGGAAGGTCTATTTAAATTATCTGTTCTTTAGGAGGATTTTTTTTTTATAGTCTTTTGTTTCTGTGTATTTCACTTTATTAGTTAATATAAACTTTTACCATGTTTCTTTGAAGACTCATCATTTCTTTTTGTGAAATAATGTTCTATTACTTTCATATACCATGGTTTATTTAACCTTTACCCAATCAATCAAAAAAACCCAAGGATTTTCTTTTCTTTTTTTTTTAAATTAATTTATTTTTAGTTTTCAACATTCATTTCCACAAGATTTTGAGTTCCAGATTTTCTCCCCATCTCTTTCCTCCCCCCACCCCAAGATACCATGCATTCTGATTACCCCTACCCCCAATTTGCCCTCCCTTCTATCACACTCCTCCCTTCCCTTATCTCCACCTTCTCTCTTTTCTTGTAGGGCAAGGTAAATTTCTATACCCCATTACCTGTGTTTCTTATTTCCTAGTTGCTTGCAAAAACAGTTCTCAATGTTTGTTCCTAAAACTTTGAGTTTCAACTTTTCTCCCTTCCTCCCTCCCCACCCATCTCCATTGAGAAGGCAAACAGTTTGATATAGGCTGTACATGTGTATTTATGCAAAAGACTTCCATAATAGTCATGTTGTGGAAGACTTACTATATTCCACTCCATTCTCTCCTGCCCCTCATTTATTCTATTCCCTCCTTTGACCTTGTCCCTCCCCAGAGTGTTTACTTCTAATCATTCCCTCCTCCCCCACACCCCGCTTATCCTCTTTTCTCCTACTTTTCTGTAGTGTAAGATAGATTTTCATATCCAATTGAGTGTGCATGTTATTCCCTCCTTAAGCCAAATGTGATGAGAGAAAGCCTCACTTTTCCCCTCTCACTTCCCCCCTTTTCCCCTCCATTGAAAAAGCTTTTACTTGCCTCTTTTATGAGAGATAATTTGCCTCATTCCATTTCTCCCTTTCTCCTCCCAGTATATTCCTCTTTCACCCCTTAATTTTATTTTTTTAGATATCATCCCTTCCTATTCAACTCACCCTGTGCCCTCTGTCTGTCTCTCTGTCTATCTATCTATATCTATCTATCTGTCTATCTGTATATAATCCCTCCAGTTCCCCAAATACTGAGAAAAGTTTCAAGAGTTACAAATATTATCTTTCTGTGGTATAGGAATGTAGACAATTCTTCTTTAGTAAATCCCTTATGATTTCTCTTTCCTGTTTTACCTTTTCATAATTCTCTTGATTCTTGTGTTTGAAAGTCAAATGTTCTATTCCGCTTTGGTCTATTCATCAAGAATGCTTGAAAGTCCTCTATTTCATTGAATTACCATTTTTTTCCCCTGAAGTATTATACTCAGTTTTGCTGGGTAGGTGATTCTTGGTTTTAATCCTATCTCCTTTGACCTCTAGAACATCATATTCCATGCCCTTCGATCCCTTAATGTAGAAGCTGCTAGATCTTGTGTTATCCTGATTGTATGTCCACAATACTTGAATTGTTTCTTTCTGGCTGCTTGTAATATTTTCTCCTTGACCTGGGAACTCTGGAATTTGGCTACAATATTCTAGGAGTTTTCCTTTTGGGATCTCTTTCAGGAGGTGATCAGTGAATTCTTTCCATTTCTATTTTGCCCTCTGGTTCTAGAATATCAGGGCAGTTTTCCTTGATAATTTCTTGGAAGATGATGTTTAGGCTCTTTTTTGATCATGGTTTTCAGGTAGACCAGTAATTTTAATATTATCTTTCCTGGATCTGTTTTCCAGGTCAGTTGTTTTTCAGTGAGATATTTCACATTGTCTTCTATTTTTTTCATTCTTTTGGCTTTGTTTTAGAATTTCTTGGTTTCTCATAAAGTCATTAACTTCTATCTGCTCCATTCTAATTTTTAAAGGACTATTTTCTCTAGTGAGCTTTTGAACCTCCTTTTCATCCATGGTCAATTTTGCTTTAACATTTTTCTCATTAACTTTTTGGACCTCTTTTGCCATTTGGGTTGATCTGTTTTTAAAGGTGTTATTTTCTCCAATATTTCTTGGGGTCTCCTTTAGCAAACTGTTGACTTGCTTTTCATGATTTTCTTGCATCACTCTCATTTCTCTTCACAATTTTTCCTCTACCTCTCTTACTTGATTTTTGAAATCCTTTTTGAGCTCTTCCATGGCTTGAGACAGTTGCATATTTTTTTGGAGGTTTTGGATGCAGAAGCCTTGACTTTGTTGTTTTCCTCTGATGGTATGCTTTGTTCTTCCTCATCCAAAAGGATGTTCACCAAGAAAGTAACCTTCTATAGTCTTATTTCCCCTTTTTTTGGGCATTTTCTCAGCCAGTTACTTGACTTTTGAGTCCTTTGTCAAGAGGAGGGTATACTTTAGGGACCTGTAAGTTGTCAGTTCCTCCAAGGTGGCAAAATCAAGGGAGAAGTGTTTATTCCTCTCCTGACCTGCACTCTCATTTGGAAACAATCACAAGCTTTTCTGCCCAGAATCTGCAAGTAGAATTCCCTCTCCGGAGCCTCCACCAGCTCCACCACACCAGCACTCCTCCTTACCGCAGCACCTCTCAGAACTGAGACCCAGATCAGCTGCTCGATTCCCCCATGATCTCTAAACTGAGAGCTCCAAAAGTGGACTCTGTTGCCACCCTGAGAGCAGGGTTGTGGCCAGACTGCACACCCCTCTCACCCTGATGAAAGAGCTTTCTCACTGACCTTTGAAGCTATCTTTGGGGTTTGTGGGTTGAAAATCTGGGAACTGGAGCTACTGTCCGTGATTCCACACCCTAAAGCCTGCTGTAGTCCTGTCCTGCCATGCTGCATGGGCTGGGCTGCGCTGTGCTTCGGGCCTGGTGTGATAGACCTTTACTGTCGCCCTTCCAGGCTTCCTTGGGCTGGAAATCTCTTTCACGCTGTCATTTTGTGACTTGTGCTGCTCTAAAATTTGTTTACAGGTTTTTTTATGGGCTATGGGAGTAGAGTTAGAGCAGGTCTGTTCTTCTCCTCTATCATCTTGGCTCCATCCCTCAATCAAGAATTTAAAAAAATTAAATGCATTGTCATTTATGTGCCAGGAAACAAAACTTATAGAAAACAAACTTAATGCATAAGTTTTTAAACACAGAATTCAGTCCCTGTTTGTCCCAAAGAATTTTTTCAGAGTAAATGTATGGTGGAATTTTGAGGCTACTGTAGAGTAGATTTCAAAAAGAGTAGGTTTGAGATTAATCCATGAACATAGGAAAAATAGAAGCAAAAAGAATAGGGACAATTTTTTTGATCAGTATAGTCTCGAAATTTTAAGTTGTTTGAACCTGAGGATCTTGATTCAGGTTTTGTTTCTGTGTTTTACTATTTGTATGACCTTGGATGAGTAAGTCATCTGACCTTTCAGAATTTATTTCTTCACTTATAAATTGGAGATAATAACTTAAGGACTCTAACTCACAGACTTGTTAGGATCAGGTTGAAAAAGCCAGTGAAAAAGCATAGAGATGAGAGATGCAAATCATGTTCAAGGAACTGCAAAAAGACCACTGTAGCTGGACTATAGAGGGGAGTAAAGGGTATGAAGGTAGGAAAAGTTGGAAGGGGCCAAGTTGGGATGAGCTTTAGATGATATGTAGAGGAATGCTCATGTGTATATGTTCAAATTTGAAAATAATTCGGAGTCTGTGGAGTTCATTGGGGAAGGGGAGTGTGGAAGGGAGTAAAAGTGGGATGGGGTGACATGATGGTGATTGCATGGACTTGCCTGTTTTCTTCTAAAACTCTTAAGAATGTCGGTGATGCATATCTAGATTAGTCTCATCAATTAGTCTCATCATTATGTAGAGAGGAAGGTCAGTGGTTATGGATGACATTTTCATTTTTTAAAGTAATAAAATCCAAGGAATCCTTCCCCTGTCTCTCCTCACTCCTGTCTTTCCTCCTCCTCTACCCCACAAATCATCCTTCATCATAGGTTTTGAATTAAACCTTCAATGTTTTCAATTTTGATTCCTGCAGAACTTTTTTGTTTACATTTGGCCATTCTTCCTGTTTCTTCATTGCCATTTCTATATTTTCTGTAAGCATGTCCCCTTCTCTGATATTAGAGGCTAAATATGACTTCTCTGTGCTGGTGGTGAAAAGAGTTTGTTATAAAAATCTTGGAAGCTGTTTTCTGTTTTGCTTCTGTTTGTTGGCCTTCCAATTTCCTTAAATATTCTTGTGAAAAGTAACTAAGCTTCCTTTAAACTGGCTTCACTGTTTCTCCTTTGTGAGCTGTTACTACTTATAATCCTTTGCTTTCTTTTTTTTTCTTTTTTTTTTTTTTATTTAACTTTTAACATTTATTTTCACAACATTTTGGGTTACAAATTTTCTCCCCTTTTATCCCCTCCCCCCCCCAAACCCAAGCATTCTAATTGCCCCTGTGACCAATCTGCTCTCTCTTCTATCCTCCCTCTCTGCCCTTGTCTCCGTCTTCTCTTTTGTCCTGTAGGGCCAGATAGCTTTCTTGACCCCTTAACCTGTATTTCTTATTCCCCAGTGGTAAGAACATTACATTTGATCCTAACATTTTGAGTTCCAACTTCTTTAGCTCCCTCCCTCCCCACCCCTTCCCTTTGGAAGGCAAGCAATTCAATATAGGCCAAATCTGTGTAGTTTTGCAAAAGATTTCCATACTAGTTGTGTTGTATAGGACTAATTATATTTCCCTCCATCCTATCCTGACCCCCATTACTTCTATTCTCTTATGATCCTTTCCCTCCCCATGAGTGTCGACCTCGGATTGCATTCTCCTCCCCATGCCCTCCCTTCTATCATCCCCCCCACCCTGCTTGTGCCCCTGTCCCCCACTCTCCTGTATTATGAGATAGGTTTTCCTATCAAAATGAGTGTGCATTTTATTCTTTCCTTTAGTGGAATGTGATGAGAGTAGACCTCATGTTTTTCTCTTGCCTCCCCTCTTTATCCTTCCACTAATAAGTCTTTTGCTTGCCTCTTTTATGAGAGATAATTTGCCCCATTCAACTTCTCCCTTTCTCTTCCCAATATTTCTCTCTCACTGCTTGATTTTTTTTTTTTAAGATATGATCCCATCCTCTTCAATTCACTCTGTGCACTCTGTCTCTATGTATGTGTGTGTGTGTGCATGTGTGTGTGTGTGTGTACTCCCACCCAGTACCCAGATACTGAAATGTTTCAAGAGTTACAAATATTGTCTTTCCATGTAGGAATGTAAACAGTTCAACTTTAGTAAGTTCCTTATGACTTCTCTTTGCTGTTCACCTTTTCATGGTTCTCTTCATTCTTGTGTTAGAAAGTCAAATTTTCTTTCCAGCTCTGGTCTTTTCATCAGGAAAATTTGAAAGTCCTCTATTTCATTGAAAGACCATTTTTTCTCCTGAAGTATTATACTCAGTTTTGCTGGGTAGGTGATTCTTGGTTTTAGTCCTAGTTCCTTTGACTTCTGAAATATCTTATTCCATTCCCTTCGATCCCTTAATGTAGAGGGTTCTAGATCTTGTGTTATCCTGATTGTATTTCCACAATACTTGAATTGTTTCTTTCTAGCTGCTTGCAATATTTTCTCTTTCACCTAGGAGTTCTGGAATTTGGCCACAATGTTCCTAGGAGTTTCTCTTTTTGGATCTCTTTCATGCGGTGTTCTGCGGATTCCTTGAATATTTATTTTGCCCTCTGGTTCTAGAATCTCAGGGCAGTTTTCCTTGATAATTTCATGGAAGATGATGTCTAGGCTCTTCTTTTGATCATGGTTTTCAGGTAGTCCCAGAATTTTTACATTGTCTCTCCTGATTCTATTTTCCAGGTCAGTTGCTTTTCCAATAAGATATTTCACATTATCTTCCATTTTTCGAATCTTCACGCTATGTTCTGTGATTTCTTGCTTTCTCATAAAGTCCTTAGCGTCCATCTGTACCATTCCAGTTTTGAAAGATCTATTTTCTTCAGTGAGCTTTTGAATCTCCTTTTCCATTTGGCTAATTCTGCTTTTGAAAGCATTCTTCTCCTCATTGGCCTTTTGAACCTCTTTTGCCAATTGAGTTAGGCTAGTTTTCAAGGTGTTAATTTCTTCAACATTTTTTTGGTTCTCCTTTAGCAAGGAGCTGATCTGCCTTTCATGCTTCTCTTTCATCCCTCTCATTTCTCTTCCCAGTTTTTCCTCCACCTCTCCAACTTGACTTTCAAAATTCTTTTTGAGTTCTTCCATGGCCTGAGCCCATTGAGTGGGCTGGGACACAGAATCCTTGATTTCTGTGTCTTTGCCTGATGGTAAGCATTGTTGTTCCTCGTCAGAAAGGAAGGGAGGAGGTGTCTTTTCTCCGAGAAAGTAGCCTTCAATAGTTTTATTTCTTTTCCCTTTTCTGGGCATTCTCCCCAGCCAGTGGCTTGACCTCTGAATATTCTCCTCACACCCACCTCGCCTCCTGGTCCTCCCAGCCAGCGTTTGGGGACTGAGATTCAAATGCTGCTTCCCGCCTTAGGGCTTTTGGCGGGGGCAGGGCTGCTATTCAGTGTGAGAATTAAGTTCAGATGGTCAGGTCGGGGCAGGGCCGCCTCTCAGGCCCAGTTCCCTCAGGGGGTTTATGCACAGACCTTCCACAATGGATCCAGGCTCCCGCCCGCTTGGGGAGCCCCTGTCTGCAGCCGCCTCTCAGCTTCTATCTCCCGGGGGGGCCTGAGCCATGGGGGCACCCCACTCCTCTCTCGACCCTCCAAAGAGACTCTCTCACCGACCCTCGTCACCTGTGGGTGGGTGGGCTTGTGCCGCCGCTGGAGATCCCGTCCCTAAAGCCTGCTTGGATCTGTACCTCTCGGAGCCTCGGCCGCCACAGGTCCGGGCTGGGCTCCGCGTCTGCAGCGCGACGGACCTTTTGCGAGAGGTTTGCAGGTCCCTCTGTGGGTGGAGGGACCCTCGTGGCCGCAGGATATCTCGTCCCCGTAGCCCGTTCGGATCTTTTCCTCACGGTGTCGCGGCCGCTGCAGGGCTGCACTCAGGTCCCAGTCCCGGCACCCAGTCCACAGCGCGAAGGACCCCCCGCGAGAGGTTTGCAGGTCTCTCCGGAACAGAAATCTCCCTCGCTCCAATATTCCGTGGCGTCTGCGTGCAGAATTCACCATGGGTTGGTCCCCTCTAGCCGTTCTGTGGGTTGTGGGTTCGGAGCTATGTGTATGTGCGTCTTTCTACTCCGCCATCTTGGCTCCGCCCCGCTTTCTTTTTTTTTTTTTATAAAATTCTATGTACAGGCTAATATGCCCTTTGCTGCCATATCTCTCTGTTTGACAAGAAAATCACATCCTAGCTTATTAAGGCAATTTTTCTTTTGGTCCCTTTTATCTCAATTGATTGACATTGGTTAAACTTCCCTATGAAATTGCAATGATAATTATTGATGTCTTCTTAACTATCTATATTCCATCTTTTGGTATCAGTAACTCATTTTAATAGTTCACACTAGAGCTATTTTAATTCTATATCTTATGGCTCTATATTACTTTTGATATTACCCCAGCAAGTGAATTGTTTGCACCAATAGCTGATTTGGGAAGGATTTCCATATTATACTTTATCACTGAGTGCTCTATAGTGGTTATCAGATTTTTCGTCCAGTTCCCCCCCCCCCCCCCCAAATAAAATAGCAAAACCACAAAAACCCCAAAACCTCCCATCCTACTTCTCATTTTTGGTCTCAGTTTTGGAGTCTCAAAGGTCCTTGAATCAAGGAAGGCCAAAAGGGTCAAGTGCTAGTCAAGGGAGAATCAGGGCAGGGGAGTTACTGGGTCAGTCTGATTCTTATAATTGGAAGGCAAGGCCTCATCCAGTCCTGTGATGATAGAGAAAGGAACACAGCTTGGGCTAAAAGAAAATTAATGTTTATATTATTCTCTGCAAAAGTAAAATGTGACTTGTTATTATCTTGGTGTAGGAACTGTTAGAGCTTGTGGTCTGCTCCTATGGTCTTCAGGAACAATAGTATTAAAATGTGTATTTCACATCTATATATATTTTAAAAGATCACTTCCATCCTACAGTCAGACCTTAGAGTAGCATTTCAGTGGAAGAAGCTCTTAGGGTACATTTTGTTAAAAAATAAATTGCCTTTTTAATTTTTGTCAAAGGACATTGTTGAAAGGAGAGGTTAGCATTCCCTTTGTTAAAAATGAAAGAGATCCTAGAGGCCTTTACAATTCAATTACTGTTTAAGGCATTAAGAGACATATATGTTTGAAATATTTTTCTTGAAGGGGGAGAGGTAACTTTGAATTTAAGGCCAGAAGACCTTGGTTTGAATTCTATTTTTACTACCTATGACATTTGGCAAGTTATTTAATCTTCTGAGCCTCAGATACCTTATCTGTAAATTGAAGGGATAAACCAGATGAGCTATAAGGTCTTTACAACTCAATTTTTTCTATTTAATCAACTATATGCAAATTTTGTATTATATTTATAGATTATTGTGTATTAGCATATTTATGAATTATTTTGAACTCCTTTACTTTCAACATTTTTCTGAGTTTCCAGTTGATGATAGGATGTAACCAGGAAGGGATTTGGTGAAGTACTGAATGATAAACATCCTGTGTAGTTATATGCATGTCCATGTATCTGCATGAATGTGCATTTCTGTTGTGTGTCAAAATCAATTGTACTTGGGTTTTATGTTATTTAGACTTCTGTTTTAGTATTATTAGTATTTAGTATTATAGGATCATAGATTTAGAGCTGGAAGTCCTAGGAGGCCATCAAGTTCAACTTTCTCTTTTTACAGATAAGAAAACTGAGGCACAGAGAGGTTTAAGTGACTTTGCTGAGTAGTGTAAACATAGTTAGCAAGTATCTGAGATACAATTTGAATGTAGGCTTTCCTGACTCTAAGTCCAGTATGAATCACTTTCATAAGATAAACATTAATTTGTTGCAATTTTGTTAGTGCGAGAGTACTTTCTGAAAGTTTCTTTTTGTTCATTTAAATAATAGGGAAAATTAATTATTTCTGTTTTACCTTGTAAGATGAACTTGTGTTTTTCTCATATCTTCCCTCAAGTAAATCAGCATAATTCCCTCTAAGCCTTAAAATTTTGGATCCCTTGTATCCCTAGTAATTTCATTGGCAAGACTTAATGATTGAGCATTTATTGCGTGTTTAGTATGTGTTTGGCACTATGTTGAGTGCTGAAAATATATAAAAAACAAGCAAGCAACTTAAGTCCTTTTCCTTGAGGAGATTACATTCTTATAAATGAGAGTTAGAGTTGGAAAGGAAAGACTTAGAAGACATGAGTAAAAACTTGAAATGTTCTACCAAGAATATCCTGTTTTAAGAAGTAGGGAGCTTTCCATTCCTGGTGGTATTCAAGCATTTCAACACCATATTATAACCATCACCTTTTCACTTACCCTGTGTTAGGAATAACCAAGAGTTCTATCTGGCCATGAGTGAATTTAGAAAAAAAGAGTTTTATTTCACGGACTGGTAACTTGGCCTGCAAGCCAACACAAATACCTGTAATGCTGGTTACATAAGTCTCTGTAATTCATCCAGATTCGAATTTCGTACCTTAAATCCCATTGGTTAGCATTCCAGAGTTCACTAAACCCCACCCCTTGATTACATCTTCATTTACTTTATTCTTTAAAGGAATCCTCTTAGTCCCTTCCCCTTTTGTCTTCATCAGATAGCATGTTAAAAGGAGTTTTCAATTGCAAAGAGAACTGACAAAAACTTTGAAGTTTGAAGTTCCCAACCCAGGATATCAATAATAAAGATGGGTTTTTTGGCTCTCATCTTTATTATCTGTGGATGAGAGCTGGCTTGGTAGTTGTTTTTGGTTTGCTGGTAGAGGCCTTTCAGGTATACTGATTCTCAGGCAGCCAACTTTCCCCACTGCTCTCTCTTTAAGCAGTTTTTGTCTCTGACATTAGCCATCAATGTAAATTATCATTTTATATAATTTCTGTGGAAACAATTCAGTCATCCATTATCTCTTGTCCAGACTATTAAATGGCCTCCTAATTGATGTTCTTGATTTCATCCTCCACATAGCTGCTAAAATAGTCTTACTGAAAAAAAAATTGGTCTGTCCATTTTTTTCTTGCCTGTTTAAGAATCTTCATTGGCTCTACCATGTTGACACCAGGATAAAATGTAAGCTCCTTAGCTTAATATTTAAAACCTTTCACAATCTATGGCTTACCTTATTTCACATTATTGTACTTTCATTCTATACCTCCTTTATATACTTACTATTGTTGAGGTTAGGAAACCATATGTTGAGGTTTGGGATTCTTGGGACCCCAAAATACCAACACCCCAGACCCAAATGAATTGAACCCAAGCCTTCTTTCAGCCAAAGTAAAACAAAGGTTATTACAGATTCGCCATATTGAATTGACTGTTAAGAAGCCTCACCATTTGTGATGCTTGTATTGACAAGCTAGCCAGATTGAATCTGAGCACCTTATATACAGGATCTTATATACAGAAAGACTGTTGGAGGGATGTGGGGGTGGTCTAGTAGTTTTGGGTGATGGGAGGAGGTGTTTAGGGAGGGTCTTGAGGAGGAGTCCAAGGGGGATCTTAATGGGACTCTGGTGACTACAGGTCAAAATCAAGAGAGTAGGATTCTGAAGTGATTAAAGGTGGGAAACTTCTGGAAGAGATCAGTAAATAACCAAACTATGGAGGGCTGGGGTGAGAAGCAGGTGGGGCAATCCACAGGTAATAAGACATAGGAGGGTCAGGCTAGGTAAAGGGCAACAGATTTGGGTATGAAAAGCCAGATTAAGTGGGAAAATTAAGGACAGTTCAAGGAGGTTCCCAGAGTCTGTACCCCATCCCTACAAATAGTGTCACTCATTCCTTTACTTTTACAAATGCTTAGGACCCTTAGCTCCCTTCATAATTCATTTCATGTGCCACTTTTTACAGGAAGTCTTTTCTGATCCCTGTCGTACATTGGATCATAAATCGAAAGTTGTAAGGAACCTCAGAGGTCATCTAGTTCAACCTATTTTTTTCTTTGAGGAGACTGAGGCCTAAGTTAATAAAGACTTGCTTAAGGTCACATTGTGTTAGAGGTGGGATTTCATTTTAGTTCGTCTGAGTTTCAAGTATATTATATTTTTATGTAGGTTTGTTAGTGTTCTTTCCTTCCTTGAATTATGATGTTTTTATTAATGGACAGGTTGTATTTCCCTGAGGAACATAAATTCTTTGAGAATGGTGACTGGTTTTGGTCTTCATCTTTGTGTCCTTAGCACCTATTAAAGTGCTTTTTACATAGGAAGTGCTAAGCAAGTGGTTGTTGAATTGAATGTACCACACTGATGTTGAATTAGTAAGTAAGTTCTTTGTTATTTCCTCTTAGTGTGTCATAGGAAGTTAGATGTCATTGATTGTAGGGCTGTGGCAAAATAACACAACCTCAGGAAATCCTGTGGCTTGAAAGACTGGTTACTAGATAAAAATCAGGTACCTCATGTGATAGAGAAAAAATTGAATTTGTACTATTTTGTTTAAAAGATGCTATATTTTCTAATATCCTTTACAAAGTTGGTTTATAAAAAACAGTAGCTAGGTGGCATAGTAGACAGAGCATTGGGCTTAGAATTAGGAAGAGGAGAGCCAAGAGGGGAATGAAGGCTTCCTAGCCTAGGGCCCCTCCACAAAGTGGAGGCTCTGTGAGTAACTTGTCAATGGGAGAAACAGATGGGCCTGATGGCAGTATATTCCAGGGTGAAGAGTGAGGTAGGTGGTTGGACGTTCCAGGATGAGAAGACTCCAGTCACTGAAGGAAGTTTCAGGATTAGCCAGCAGGAGGGGCATGATTTTGAAGTCCAGAAAGTAAGGATAAGAACTAGGAAGGAGGTTAGACTAAATGACCTCTAAGATTTCTTTTGGTTCTAGATCTATGATTCATAAGCTTTTTAGCCTTGTACTAAATAGAATCACATTTGATATAAAATATGTTGGAAAGTTATAAATCATTCTCTGCCTTATATAATTCTGATATAAGTGAATAGCTCAGCTCTCACTGATTAGCCTTTCTCTCCCTACTTCTTTACCTTCCTTGTGACCTCAAAAGATAATAGGATTTAGAGGTTATTTAGTTCAACCTCCTAATTTTTTAGGTAAGAAAACTGACACTCATGAAAGGGCAAGTAACTTCCCCTACGTCATATAGCTGATAAGTGGAAGACACAGGACTTGAATGGGATTTTCTGACTCCAAATTGTTATCTTTCCAATATACCACATCCTCTGACTTCCAACACTAGTTCTCCATTTTCACTTTATCCCAGTACCTTGGTTGACAACAGGATTTATGTTCAGTAAGTAAATCAATAGATTTTTAAAATCTGCTTCAATTTTACCTATACTTAGTTTTTAGACCTACTGCCTAGAAAATATATTTACTTCAGTATAATAGATCAGCTTACACAGGAAAGGTATTTTGTTGAGTTACCCTCCCTTCTTTGAAGCTAGGTTTTTTTTTTTTCTTAACTTAATTCTTGAGACTTAGCAATTATACTGTACTCTGACTTAACAATAGAAAATCTGTTTTAGCTGCATATATATTTTTAATTACTAGGATGATTCTGAGATTTACCTGGGGACTTTTTTGTTTTACAGTGGATCCAAACATTGATTCAGTCCCAAAATCATTCAGCCTTAAAGATTCTCTATAAATTTCCTGGAACCCCCCATGAGGAACTACCTTTAGATCTACCTGAGTCTAGACCCATAGTCCTGGAGATGGTTTGCAATTGGACAAACTCACAGAATGAGGAGGTATGTAAAGTCAGTTTTTCCCAGAGTAGACTCAGGAAGGTGGAGAGAGTATATTAAGTTTAACTACTGAGAGTGCGTTGAAGTGCTATAGTGAGCTAAAGGAAGTTGTGTAGGAAGGATGAAGGATATGAACGTAGTGAAACTGTAGTAGACATGGAATTAAGGAAAGAATTGGTTTTCCAAACATGGGGAATTTGTGAACTCTTAATTTAAAGGTAAAATAAATTCTTGGCAAAAAGAAATAATGAATTTTGAGTAACCACTGCTTTTAGTGCACCACACTTAAGCACTTAGGAGTCTGTCATTCTCTTAGTGTGGGCACCCTTTTCATCAATGCAAATGGAAACATCTCTGCAACTTAGGAAGATAGTCTTTGATAATTATGGCCAAAAAGTTAATCATCTTGCAACCAACTTGATGATGAAGGTAAAACATTTTTAATTTAATAGGAATTTTTTCAGTTTAATTTAATATTATTTTTTTCAATTGAAATTAAGTCATTCACTAAGTAGAGTAATTATCCTTACAAGGAGTGCTATTTGTTTAAATAATTACAGTTTTAATATAGCTGTGATGCCATTGATGTGAATGTTCCTTCCATACATTTTTATCCTGTAAAACTCTGGTCCATGTGCATTCATAGAAACTGTATTTTGATTTTTTTCTTCGTTGAGTATATTTAAGCCATTTTTATGTATTTCTGGTTTTTTAAATTTTAATCTTTATTTCTGAATATATCCCTTCCCTGTTCTTTACTTAGGAGAGCTAAACCTTATACAGAGGAATCCTTTTTTCCCTCTGGTCTGTTAAATGTGAAGAAATACAGTAGCTTTTAGAGAAAACTCATGTTGTTTCATTTATTGAGCAATTGAACCTCTTAAATATCTATAATAACTTTGGTGAACAGTACGGTGATCTTTTGTTCTTTCTCAGTTAATAATAACTAACTTTATATAGCATATTAAAGTTTTCAGAGCATTTCCATATATTCTTATTTGATTCTTAAAACCACCCTGTGAGGCAGATGCTGTTGTGATGACACATTTTATAGATGAGGAAACTCAGACTGAGAATAACTAAACGACCTCTCCTGGTCACACAACTATTAAGTGTCTGAGGCATGATTTGAACATTCCTGCCTCCGAAGTCCAGCACTTGGATTTTTGCTGGCTATCTACCATGTCTGGGGTAATCTCTTTCCTCACTCTACTTCATCATTTTATTGCCTTGCTTCAAGTTCTAGCTAAAGTCCCACCTTCTATCAGAAGCCTGTATTGATCCTCCTTAATGCTAGTGTCTTCCTTCTATTGATTATCTCCAATTTATCACACTGTAATGGGAAGGACAACATATAAGCAACAAGGAGCTTCAAGGTACCAGTGTCACTGTATCTCACAGTAAGTAGGATTATGGAGTAGAGTATAATGTAAGAAGACTGAAAAGGTAAGGGGAGAGTGTTTAAGGGCTTTGAATGCTGAACTGAGGATTTATATTTGATTCTGGGGACTAGAACACAGGGTTTCTTGGCAACATCAGGCTCCCTCTCACTTTGTTCATCACAGCATGTTAATATATTTAAAAGCTTTGGAGAACAATTCCACCTTTCTTTACTTTCCTGACAGATTTAATTATCAATATATATTTTTCATATCTGTTTCTTTGTAATTTTCTTCTTTTTTGGCCTGGACCAATGATGTCCTTATTGAAGAGAACACACAGAAAATTCCTTCTCTCAATTGAAGACAAGTTATGTGCCAAAAACTGTGCTAAGCACACAGGTCAGAACCGTTTTGTAATCTATCATCTAAGAGAGTTCCATGGGACTTTGAGTGATTTAGTTGCACTGCTAATAGATTTGTATCAGAAATAAGACTTGTGTCTAGTTCTTCATGACTATAAAATCTGCAGCCTTTCTTTTTTAATAGTTATTATAGTTCTATTAAAAAGACATTTTGTTATTTGATTGACATTGCATTAAATCTGTAAATTCACTAAGAGGTTGATCCATCCTGTACAAAAACATTGAATTTTCTCTAGTTTTAATCCAATCTGTCTTTATTTCTGTGAATAAAACAGTAATCTTTGCAAAGGTCATCATTTTGTTGTTCAAATGGGGTTTATTTTTTAAAATTATGTTTTCTCAAGCTCAATTGATAGGCACTGCTTCAGATTTCAATTCTGTGTCAACTTAAAGAGTTATAAATATTTTTGCATGTCCTTTAGTAAGAATTTATTTTGCTTAGGATAATCTCTCCTAATACTTCCTTTCCATATTTGTCAGCTGAGTAAAATATATTTCTTTATCCAACTGCGTGTGTGTGTGTGTGTGTGTTTTCTTCTCTCCTTTGATCAGTACAGATGAGAGTGAGGTGCAATTTTCAGCTATTTGCCTCTTCTTCCTTGTTCATATAGACTTCTGCCTGTATACCCCAATTATATGATAGAATTTTCCTAACCTTGCTTTCCTTTTCTCCCTTCCTCCCCCAAGTGTTTTCATTTTCCGTTTTCCTTCTATTCTTTTTATAAGATTATTAAGGTATAACAGAACCTCTTCTGGGCTTTTTGCCTAATCAAACACTTTCTGTGACCCTTGATGATTATGACAGGGTAGAAAGGGAGCGTAAATATCATTCCCCATATTAACCTTTTATCATTGTTCATTTATGTTTACCATTTTGTGTTTCTCATAACTTATGTATTTGAACTTCAAAGTGTCATCATAGCTCTTGTCTTTTCATCAGGAATGTTTGGAAGCCCTTTATTTCATTTTTACCCTGTAGCATTATATAAAGTCAGTTTTGCTGGTTAAATCATTTTTGGTTCTAATCCTGTAACCTTTGCCTTTTGGAAGATGTTCTAAGCTCTCTCGTGTTTTAAAGTGGTACTTCCTAAATCATGTGTGAACCTGACAGAACCTCCTCAGTATTTGAATTCTTGTTTTCTGGATGGAAGCTCTGTATTTTGTCTGTAATGCTCCTGAGGGTTTTCATTTTAGGGTTCTTTCAAGGAGGTGACAAGGGGATTCTTCCTTTTTCTATTTTATACTCTGGTTCTAAGAGATATGGACAATTTAATTGTAAGATTTCTCAAAACATGTCTAGGCTTTTTTTTTTTTTGAGGGGGATCATAACTTTAAAGCAATTGAATGTTTTCCTTTTCGGCTTTTATACATCTGTAGTCATGCAAAACATATCCATAATAGTCATGTTGTGAAAGAAAACATAGACCAAAAATAAAACTCTCAAGAAAAATGAAGAAAATAAAAAAAAAAATATGCTTCAATCTGTATTCAGACACTATCAATTCTTTGGGGATGGATAACATTTTTCATCATAAGTCCTTTGGAATTGTCTTGGATCGTTGTATTGCTGAGAATAGCCAAGGCATTCACATCTTTTTACAATATTGCTGTTATTCTGTACACAGTGCATTTCACTTTGCATCAGCCCATGCAAGACTTTCCAGGCTTTTCTGAGAGCATCTTCCTCATCATTTCTTACAGTACAATAGTATTCCATCATAATCACATACTACAACTTGTTCAGCCATTCCCCAATTGATGGATGTCCGCTCAGTTTCTAATTCTTAACCCCAGGAAAAAGCTGCTATAAATATTTTTGTATATATGTATTTATGTCCTTTCCTTTTTTTTTTTAATCTCTTTCAGGATACAGACCTACTTGTGGTATTGCTACGTCAAAGAGTATGCATGATTTTATAGCCTGTAGGCTTAGTTCCATATTGCTCTACAGAATAGTTAAATCAGTTTACAACTCTGCCAACAGTGCATTAATGTCTCATTTTTCCTCCATGCCCTCCAACATTAGTCATTTGCCTGTTCTGTCCTATTAGACAGTCTGGTAGATATGAGATAGTACTTCAGAACTGCTTTAATTTTGCATTTCTCCAACCAGTAGTGAGTTAGAGTATTTTTCCAAATGGCTATAGCTTTGATTACTTAATCTGAAAACTTGATTATAACCTTTGAACATTTATTAATTGGGGAATGGTTTTTATTTTTATTAATTTGACTCAGTTTTTCATATGTTTGAGAAATGAGGCCTTTTTTAGAGACACTTACTTCACAATTTTTTTCCCAGTTACTATTGCTAACTGAATTTCCCTCCATCCTGTTCCCCTCACTTTTGTTTATTCTGTTCTCTCTCTCCTTTTACCCTGTCCCTTCCAATCCAATTTTTTAATGTTATTTTTCACTGAGATACCTTACAGTGTCTTGTCCTTTTTGTCCCCCAGCCTTCTAATGTTGTTTTAATATCTTTGTTGTCTCTCGGAGCCATTGGTTTCTATTTGACCTATTCTGGTTTTCAGGAAGTTTGTTCCTTGGGAAAGGTTTATGTCTCTTTCAGCCAAGCTTTTAATTTCTTTTCCATTTCTTTCTTCCAAAACTCATTTGTGTTCCACCCCTCCTTTTGTGCTCTCACTGAATATTATATTTTAAAATCTTTTTAAAAACTCTTCATCTCTTCCAAGAATTCTAGTTGAATTTGTGCCCAGCTGTGGGGTTTTTTTTTTTTTTTTGCTTATAGTTGTTTTGTAGTCATTCTCTTCTTCTTGGTTTGTTTCTTGAGCTTTCCTCATATCAGAATAGTTTTTTAATAGTAGCAGTATTCTTTTTTCTTCATTTTTTTCACCTCATTTTGAATTTGGATTTTGTTAGGGTCAAGCTCTTCATACACCTAGAAGGAAAGTATAAATTGGTTCCTGTTCCTGCTTTTTAAAAGGTATTAAATGTGTCATTTCAGGATCTCAGGGACAGCTCGTGTTGGGTGCTTCCAAAGTGTTCTGATCCAGTATAAAGTCTCGTCACTGGCATATCCCTTGATTCTGCATGTTCTTAACCTGGAATTGTTCTTTCTGAGCAAAAGACTTAAACTCAGTCCTTATCAGACATCTGGGAAAACTGCTAATTTGAAGTGATAGAATCTTTTATTCACCTTTGGTCTGGGATTCTTGCATAGGTTTATTATTCCTTCGCAGACTTTAGATTATGCCAGAAGCTGGAACTGAAATCCCACTATACTCTTGCAGTCCAAGTCACTATGCTGCTTCTGCTTGTTTCTGAAATTTCTTCCTTACACATCCCGGGACCAGAGAGCTTTCTGTACTTTGGAATGGAAAACCACAGATTTTCTTCTTAATCTGCCTGTGATTAGTTTTGTGATCCAGAACTGGCTAGTGGATAACAGAGTTTTCCAATTGGCCCTTGTTCCTGCACCTTGCATTAGGTCTTAGTGTGTCTGGGTTATGGACCTTTTCGTGTGTACAGCCTTCTCTCTTAGGCTGAAGTGCTTTGATTTGAACTTAGTCCCCAGAGTTAGTAGATCTCTGTCTCACTTTGTGGACCTAGGCTGGACTAGTGACTCACTATGACTATTTTTTGGATTTTCCCATCAGGATTTGGTCTTAGGTTTTTTAGATCTGTTGAAAGAGGAAGGGAGCTCCTTTCTCCTATCTTGACTCTGCCTCTTTTCTAGCTTATTAAACAGTTTATATCTGTGATTTTTTCATATTCAGTCTTTACTAGAATCATCATATTCTGACCGTGGATTTTTGAAGGAGTTTTCCATTATGTTTTAATCTATTTTTATAAAGCTAGTTTTTATCTCCCAGAAATTATGTGACCTTGTGAAACTTAACTTACCCCCCCTTGGAGTGCCACCTCAGCATAGTGCATGCCAAATAATGTTATGAGCATTGTGTTAGGTTTACATCGGTTGTTTTACGACTTCCTTGCTCCTTATTTCTAAGGTAAATTGCTGGGTTTAGATTGTGAGCCTGCCTCCCAGCCAATGGGAGTAACAACTGGCAGGGAGGGTGGGGGATTTCTGCATTAGGACTATATAATCTTTGTTCTTACCTTCTGCAAGCACCTCACGCTGCTGATTACTTATTAGAGAGGAGATGCCTTTTCTCATGAGATTGTAGTAAAATCTTGCTGCTTTGCTTCTACTTTGAAAAGTCTCTGATTTTCATTTGAATCTGTGGTCTCTGACACACACTGTGTTAGTAATTTTAGGATGTGTATTTTTTGTATCCATATCTTTGTTTTTTAAGAAGTATTTATTTTTGATTCACTTTGTCCTCATTCCTGTGAGAATGCTGAAAAATCTGGGAAAATTCCAATTACTGCTTTATAACACGTTTCATTTGACTTTAAGAATTCTTCTTTCTTTGTTTTTTGAAACTTGATAGTTATTTGTGTTAGACACTTGAATTTTGGATATCTCTATGCTGCTGGAATCTGGTGACTTATTTACATCTGTGAAATGTCTTTTTTTTCTATTTTGAGAATTTCCTTCAGTTATTTCTTTTAATCTGGAGCCATGTTTTTCCTCTTTCTGTCTTTTCTGTATTGTAGTTAGTCTAATTTTAAAGTACCTTGATCTGTCTTCCAGGCCTTCATCTCTGATTGTCACTGATATTTTGAATTCTGTACTTTTGTAATTTGGAGCTTGTTCTTTGATTATCATTGTTGAATGATCTTTGTTAACTAACATTTTCCCCTGTTGATTGATTTCTAAATAATTTTTATGTTTTTCTATTCTTTTCATTTTTAAAAGTTCTTTTAACTCTTCCCTTTTTTTGGTAGATAATGAAACCATTGTTTAATTCCATTAACTTGTTTGCTCTCCATTTTATTTTATGTTTGGCATTTCTTTTATGTCTTATGGTTTAGATATATTTTTCAGGTCTTTATTAATATCATTACTTGGTTCTTTTATATTGCAAAAATCCTTTATTTAATTGAAACTTTTCTTTGATTTGTTCATTTTTAAAGGTATAAAATATCTAGAGTTTGAACCTTGAATTTAAAGTGAGAAATCCTTTTCCATGTTCAGTAGCTAAGGGTGGGGAACCTTTTGGTCTCTTATTCTTTCAGTGAGGAAAAAATGGTTAAACTACATCTGACAACCATTGCCTAAGGCCAGCTAATTGTTTTTTCCCCATTACTGCAATGTTATGGAACATTGGGGATAATAGCATTACTCCTTTCATAGTTGTGAGATATTTGTAAAGCACTTAGCACAATGCCTGACGTAATAGTGGGTACTATATAAATATTCTCTTTCCTCTTCTCTTGCTTCTTCTCTGTCCCAGTTTTGGAGTAGCATATGGAGGCAGCTTTCTTAAAAAGTCCTGTTTCATTATTATTTCCTTTTGATGGAGGCTAGAGAGATAGGGGAAAGGAAGACAGACCTCTAGGTTTATTGTTGTTTGGGGTGGGTAAGACAGATCTTGCACTTTCTCTAGGCCCCCACTCCATCTCTTTTTACACTGGTCCTAGGCTGTTGTGCTGGTGAAAGGCACACTGTGACATTAAGATGAGTGTCCCAGATACTTTCTCTTTGACGTTTCCTTCACATAGCTGGCCTTTGCTACCCCTTTTATACTTCAGGACTTAGGCTCTGCTAGGCACAACCACTTGACTCTTCTGGGTCTCTCCTTTTGAGGCCTGTAGGAAGCATTGCTTGTCAGGCATATCATGTCATTGTTTGGTTTCCCTTCCTTTCTCTTTCCCTCCCCATATCACTGGCAACATTTCTTACGGTGTTTGTTGTGGCAGTCTGCGCTTGTTTCCTTGACCTGTGATACTCCATCATTTTCCTAGAATCATTTGATTGTGACTGCCTGTTGACAGGTGTCGTTTATACAAATTCTGTAGGAGATGTTTTAGATTTATAGCTTATATCATGATTTGCATAAGACAGTTTGGGATAGGTTCCTCACTCAGGAAATATATGAGTAGGAAAGGGAGTTGGACCATTCATATATTGGGAGCAGAAGGACAGCCCAAGAGCTACATTTGCATCCATGGCATAAAAAGCCCTTGAGGAAGGCTTCCAATAGCTTGAGTAGACCATCTTTGGATGATCTGTGGGAAAATACAAAGACCAATTATGCAAAATAAGTTGGTAGGTATAGACAATGATCTACATCCATGTAGGGAGTACCCACATTGATGAGATCGTGGTTCCCCTTAAGTATTTATCTTGGACATCATACGTCTTTTAATTTTTGTGGAAAGAGGCATTTTGACCTGGCATTGTGGATTGGATAGATGGCCTTTCTTGGAGTGAGAAAGACCTGAATTCAAATTCTGATTCTGACAAATACTAGTTTTGTGACCATGGACAAGTCATTTAGCCTCACAGTATCCTGGGCAATTCTAATAAAGACTGTGCGTTGTAAACGAGCTACTTATCAGCATTATAGGAAACTTCCACGCTGAAAGTTCCCTACACAGATGAAATCATAGATCTAGACCAAAATTCTTTTTGGAGTTTTAATCCTTTCCAATATCAAAGCTACTATATTTACTATCTTCCTGGCATTCCATTTGAGCTGTATGTGGAGACATATATATATAGTGTATAGGAGAGTAATGAATGTCTCCGATTGAATGACATTCTATAGCTAGAAATTGTCGCCTCTCTCCTTCTTTAAGATTATTTAGAAGTAAGGTGGCTGATGGTAGACTTATTTAATATTGGAAATAAATTAGACTACTTTTTGAATTCTGGGATTGACTTCTTATAGGTAAAGAACCTTTATGTTGATCCCTAATGTTAACCTGGGGTGCTCAGTTTTGAATTTGTATGTATTATAAATGGGGGCCCTCCCCCCACCCGCTGTGGGCATGTAGAGTATGGCTTATACTCTGCCCGATAACAACAAAACTAAAATCTGGAGTGAACGAACGATCTTTAATTGCAGTTCTTACAAGAAGAGGGCCCTCTTCCTCACTATGAGAGAAGTGCTCACGTTAAACAAAGAACAGTACTTGTGAAATCAGGAAAGCTTTCATTCATCTTTACGTTCATTCCTCCTGAATGAATATGTCGCTCCCAAGTAAGGCCACAGGGAGATTTCAGTTTGTTCAGACCAATGCAAGCTCTTTTATATACTGTTCCAAAATTCAAATCTTCCACCTCACTGTCTAATAATGGCTAGAAGCAGCCCTCCTGAACACCTCACTTCATGCTCTCCTCTCTGATAGGCTTTCCCTTAAATAGTTCATCAAATCTGTGCACAAGTTTCTGACCTTTTACCTGACCATGCTAGGTCACAACTCTGAATAACTGCTATTACTTAAAGCTGGGAGGAGTTTTAACCCTATGGAAACAGAACTCCTTCCTTTGTTTCCCACTGTGAGTTTCCCATACTCCTCCCTTTGTTTTGTCCAGTGGAAACAGTTCTTATATCAGTGTCTCAGTTTTTAAGATGATTGAAATATTAAATAATGTTAAGCTAAAGAGCTAAGGCAACCCTTTTATTCAGCTGTGTTCAGCAGAATTAATTCTGGAAGTTCTGAGTAATTCTGGTTCAGTCTATTTTAGACTGCAGTCAGCATTGTAAAATGAAATGGACTAATGTGGAGGAAATTCCATTCATACCTTCTCTAAGCTCTATAGATTGGTTATATTCACTTCAGCTGAAGCAGCATGGTTTGAATTTAGGTATTTATAGTTAAAATTTTTTTCTTTATTGTTCAGATTGCAATTTTTAAAAATCTCCATTTTTTCTGTTTTTTTTTCTGATTTGCAGTTGTTGAAGATTTAAAATTTTTTTTCTTGTTCACTCATTGGCACATAATATCCAAAAAGCAATTTTGAAACAAGAAAAGGAGAAAGTTTTTTATATAGAGCAAAATTAATTCTCTCATTGTTGATTGTTCTTTTATTGTCAGAATTAGTCTGGGCAAATAAATAACTGAGGTAAATAGCACTGAGTTGCTAACTCAAACTTTCTAAGAAAAATAAACTATTTTTTCCTTTCTCACAACTTTCTTGTTTATTTGTGGCTATACTGCTTACATCTCTGCCTTTTCTAAATTTTCTTACCACTTAAAACCCAGCTTAAATGGAATTGCTTTCACAGTCATCTTTTTTCCACAAGCAATTATTTTGCTTCAACAAGCTTTTCTAGTTTTTACTGTTGTAGTTTTGTTTGTACCTCTCTTTTTGTACTTGACCCTTTCTGTTTTGTTCTTGTGTATGTATTTTTTCTCAAGTACTAGATTTATGTTTGATAGCAGGTTCAGTATCCTGTTAATCTTGTTATCTTTCTTAGGTGCATCTTAATATCTTGAATATAATAAATACTCAGTTTATTTAACCAAACATTTATTAATTGTATTTAGATTCAATAAATCTCTAAGTCAACAAGCATTTAATAAGCAACTGTTTTTGCTTATTAGCTGTGTTCTAGGCATTGTAAAGATACGAGAACAATGAAACTTCACTACACTCAAGTTGCTTACATTCTGTTAAGGGAGACAACATGTATAAATAAAAGTACGTAGGGAATTAATATAAAAAAAGGAAAGGTAGGAAGCTACCGGAACAGTAGTTGGTGGAGTGGAGATCAGAAAGGGTTTTATGCAGAAAGTGGTGTTTCAACTGCATCTTGAAGGAAGAGAGATTCCAATAGACAGAAGTTAGGAGGGGAGGGCATTTCAGGTAAACGTAATTACACTGAAGCAGAAAGAACTATACTTATTGGCTTATAAATGACTTGTCTTCAACAAGAACAGCCAAAGTACCTTAGACCACAAAATATCTATTTCTTCTTTAACCCCTCTCCTCAAGTAATCCTTTTTAAATGCAAAGTTTCTCATACACACAAATGCATGATATAACAAGAAAGAATGAAAGTCTCATCCTTAATAACTTTTGTAGATCTGAAAAATGGAAGAATATGGAGCATCATTCCTGTAAAAGAAATGTTTTTGTTTCCTTCCCTTTTAGATATCCTCTTCTAATTAGAGTGTGCAAAAGACTGGATCGAAATTATAAGAAGTAGGAGGGAGAGATCTTGGAAGAGTTAGATCTTTACTATACATGGGATCAAAATTGCTGCACTAGTTCAAGAAGCATTCCTATTATAGAAGTATGGAGGAGTGCCAACATATGCTGCTAGTAACTGCCATGTAGATGTTACAAACATATTGAAAGAAGTTATTTATTCTGCTTCCCCTCTGCTATTTAACTGACCTGAATTCACTGAGAGGAAGAAGCAGACACAAATAATATTTGAAAGCAAAAATTTTTTTCCTGCCATCTTTTGATTGTACTTACAGTATTTCCTTTAAAGTGGAAAATTGTATGCACATTAATTTTTATTCAGTGATTAATCAAAAATTATCTTTGAGTATTTCCCTTTTCCAATCTTCTCTCAAATAAATTCCTAAGAATCCTATTTCTGGCTCAATTAGGGAAATGTAATTATCTAGTAGTCAGTCAGTAAACATTTATCAAGAGCTTACTGTGTGTCAGGAATAGTGCTAAGGGCTGGGAATACAAAAAGAGGCCAAAAGCAGTTCCTGCCCTTAAGGATCTCACAATCTAATAATAATTACACTTCATGTGACATTTGAAGTCAGCTACAAATATTTATTATAGTGATAGAAGTTGACTTCTAAGCATTTATATGTTTATTTGTGTCTAAAAATTAAGGTCTTGATTTTTAATATAATGAAGAAAATAATTTGGTAACTACCTTTCAGAGTTAATTTGTATTAAAATAATAGTTATGTGATTTATTGTTAGCTAGGTATCTGAAGAACTAAAACCTATGAATTAATCATATTAGCTTTCCTGCAAACTTAACTTCTTTTTGCCTGAAAGTAGGAAATGAGGCAGTGCCAATTCTAATGAAATATTACTAAATCACTATTAAGAGAAGACTTTCCTAGGCCTGGAAGAAAATGATCTATTTAATTGATACCATAATCTCTAATTAATATATTACTCTTTAGGTCATATTTAATATGTAAATTTTAAAATGTGCCCTTTGTTTACAAAATTTTTTTGGAAAAAATGTTTCAGAGTGCTTTGTATTTGATTACAGTCCTAGCTAGCTAGCTAGTTACACTGCCTTGGAGAATTCATTTTACTAATATAGGTATTTTTCTCATGATTAAGATGAAATTAAATTAAGTGGTCTTTAAGAGTCTTTCTAGTTCTAACTTAAAACCAAAATTCTGTTGAGAGGACAGCAAAACTCACGTAGACATTGTGATGTTTACAGTCTGCATTGCTGTACAGTAGAAAGACCATGGGATTCAAATTCCAGCTCAACTGCTTGCCATGTACGTGACTGGGCAAGTCATTTAAGTTTCAGGTATCTCAATTGTACAAAAAGTACATTAGGTACATTATCTCTAGTTTCTCACAATCCTTTGTTAATTTATGTCTGCATTTGCAAAGGCAGTCCTGCATAGGTCTGTTTCCTCTTAGGTACCATGTCTGAAATTTGGGTAGCTCTACATAAGCTCAGCGGCAGTGCCTTGGGTGTGTATATATATCTGTGTGAATTGTTTGGCTAGGCTTTCTCCAAGGATTATGTAGAATGAGAACTTCTTATTGAAATGAAAGCATAAAAGGCAATCTCAAATTTAACATTAAGATATTGCACATAGTTTGTAACAATAATTAAGGAAATAAAAACCTGAGTTTAGCTAGTTACTTCTCACAATAAACTTTTACTCTTGACTACCCAAACTTGGTTAGCAGTAGTCATTCTCAAGGCCTAAGAAGAACAACAGCCCTTATTTCAATCTCAGCAGTTTCTCTTACAATTAGATGTTAAGAGTTTAGGCTTAACTTTAGCTTATCTCAGATTCTAGTGTTTTAAGAGCTTCAGAGTGCTTTCAGGTACATCAAAAGCCCTCACTCTCTGTTCAGGTAGCTTAGACAGGGCATTAAATTTTTATCCTCAGTTCTGTTAACTCCATTTTGTCTCTCTTCAGGCAGTCAACAACATTTATTAAACAGCATTTATTTAACACCTAATACCTCTAGGACAACAAAGAAAAAATAAAACTCTCTGATTTTAGGGGGTTTACATTCCATCAGGGAGACAGCATGCAACAAAAATAAACATATTTGACACAAATACAAAATAAATAAACATTTTAAGCAAGGAGGACATAAGCTGTTGCATGTGGTCTTCAGTAATAACTTCATGTAGAAGGTGGTATTTGAGCAAAGTTTTGAAGGAAACAAGGCGTTCCAGGTGGCAGAGATAAATACTGCATACATGACAATAGCCAGTTCAAAGATGAGGAGACATAGGAGGGAATGGTTTTTTGTGAGAAATAGCAGGAAGGCAAGTGTGGCTGGAATGTAGTGTGTGTGAAAGTGACTAGGGTATAATGTTTGGAAAAGGAGGTTGGGCTCATTTTGTGAAGGATAGAAGGGAAAGCAAGGAGGGAGGGCCTGGTGGCATATTCCAAATATTAGTTTCATATTTTGTATATTTGGTTCATTCCTTTTTCTCCTGTGGTTTGTCTGTAATTACTAATGTGTGTTTTCTGTGCTAACAGAATAACTAAAAGCATTTTTGTCATGTTACTAATAGTGATGCAATATATTTTATCGTTTAAAATTCTAATGAACTAGTTTTACAAATCTTGTTTCTCTTTCTAATACAAGACATGTTAAAGCTGAAATGTGTACTATTAACATATAAAAAATTGACAATTTTATTACATAGCTACATTGAGCTGCTGAGATATTTGAAGGCATATTAAGATGTGTGCCTTTACATTTTCCCCAAATGACATAACTGTATAAGAAATAAAAAAATAAACTTTGGTTTTGGTTGTTAAAATTAGTTCCTCTTTAAATTTTAAAGAGAACTTCTTAGGGTCTACTAATGATTATTTGAACTTTTAGCATATAAAAAAGTATAAAAATTTATACTTTATGTATAATTTTTCATCTTCTTTTGAAAAATAATTGATGATGTTCTTTTCTTATAGCTAAACCATTCACTTCTAAAGTGAAGCAGATGAGATTGCATAAAGAAGACTTTGAAATATTAAAGGTGATTGGTAGAGGAGCTTTTGGGGAGGTAAGTTATGAAAATTACTTTTTTTTGTTGAAAATCACATGTTTACTGTGTGGATAAATTAATATTGTTTGCCATTTTATCATGCATCTCAAAGTACAGGAATGAAGAATGGAAAGAAATGATCACTTGAAAATTCTACCTTCATTTCACATTTGAAATTGCTTGTTTTCACAAAGGAAATTTCTCAGGGAATTCCTTGACAAAGCATGAGACGCTCATATACTTATAGAATCTACTGTGTTGGTACAGAAATGTGCTCCCTTGGCTGCTTTACTATCTGCCACAAACTTTACATGTTCAAAATTGAATTTGTCTTCTCTCTAAAACTTCAACTTTCAACTTCCTGGTCCCTATTACTGCACTCAACTTTCTTCTACTTAACCCTGCCTAAAGCCTACATGAATATCTTCTTTTATCTCACTATTGAGTTGATTGTCAAGCCACTTGTTATTTCTTATGAAATCTCCCATGTATCCCATCTTGTTTTCTGTATTCAAAGTTGTAGCAAAGACATTTGGGGTGTCAGACAGGCAAGCACACACTTTGAGGATGGAGAGAAGGCAGCACATAACTCCATGGTTAGGAAATCAAGGATTAGAATTGAGGATTCTAATGGAGAAGAAACCATGAGGGTGGGGAGCTCATGTTATCACGCCACCTAGTGGCTTGCTATTTTTTCTAACTTTTGTTTCTGTGCTGTTGAAGAAACTGCAAGTGCTGTTAGAGTCTTCTAATATGGCACTTGGGGCAAATCCCCAGTTGTCATGAATTATGGCTTACCTAGTCCATATGCACACACAGACACACACACACACACAGAGACACACACACACACACAGAGACACACACACACACACACACACACACACGGACTTACCCTAGTCCAGCATTTCATGCTGCATTCCTGTTTTACTCTAACACCTTCCTAGCTGGCTTATCAGGTTCCAAGTTGTACCCTTTCTAGTCTGTTTGGAACAATTGTTTGATCATTCTTCTTTAAAGCAGCTTTTATAATACTACTCACTGACTTTCATCTTTTGTTTCTGTGTCAATGCCTGATCTTTAAAAGTCTCACTGTTCTCTAAATTTGTGCCAAACTGTAGTTAGACCAGTATCTTATTGTTATATAAACACACCATCTTTTACCCTGTGCTTATGTTTGAATGTTCTTTCTTTTACCTTCTGCACATGCAAATCTTTCTTATTCATCAATTTTCAACTTAATCTCCATCACTTACTTTGAGATGTCCCTGACCAGTCTAGCTCTTATTGTTCCCTCTCCTCTCTGAATTTTCTTGAAACTTGTTAGTATCACATAATTTATCACTTACCTATGATTTTAATGCTATAAAAGACTTTAGATAGGATCCTATTATTTTAGGGATTCTTGATTTGAGGTCAAGTACTTAAAACAATTTTTCAGATAACTATTTCAATACAATTCAATTTTAATTATTCATTTAAAAACTATATTCAGAGGAAGGGTCCATAGGCTTCACCATATTTCCAAAAGGTGACTTTTTGTGCCTAAGTCATGAAAAAGGTTAAAAATCCCTGATCTAATGTAATGGGGAAATTGGGGCCCAGTGAGAATAAGTTATCTTGTGCAAGGTCACAGAGTTAGTAAATAGCAAAGCTATTTACTTTTTTCCTCCTCAGTCACAGATTAAACATACACACACACACGCACACAGAGAGAGAGAGAGAGAGAGAGAGAGAGAGAGAGAGAGAGAGAGAGAGAGAGAGAGAAACTGAAACACCTGTACATATATATAATAGATATTTCAATTTTTTACATTTATCATCGTTATCCCAAGTATCTCTCTTGTCTCTCCCAGAGAGCTGTCCTATGTAACAGACTACTTTTTTAAAGAGGAAAAAACAATCAGCGTAACAGCTGTTACATTTAAAAATTTAGGAAACGTGCAATGTGTAGCATCTGGTACATCCCAACTTTAGGAATGGATGTGTTGTGGGTGATATCTCAAGTCTCTTCATTCAGGTTATGCTTGATCTTTTTTTTTAAGGATTTATTTTGTAGCTTGCCAGTTTACTAAAGCTATTAATTGTTTCACTTGGTGTCTGCTGATTCTTTACGACTTTCCATGTAAATGATCTTATCAGCAAATAGGGATCATTTTAGCCCCTCTGTATTCATATTTATACTTTAATTTCCTTCATTGTATTGTTGTTGCTAGCATTTACAGAATTATATCAAATAATAGTGGGGAGAGTGGGCATCCTTGCTTTATTCCTGTATTTGTTAGGAAAGCTTCTGGTATATGTATTAAACAAGTTATTTGCTTGTGGTTTTAGATGGATGATTTTTAATGATTTTTAAAAAAGGTCCTTCTGTGCTGGTTTTGAGTGAGCATTAATTCACAGGTTTCAGGTTTGTGATTTTTTTTGGGTGGTGTCCTAGATCATGGAGAAAGCTGAAGTTGCTTTATTTTAGCTTATAACTTCAGAGTTGAAGAAGTTTGAGATCAAATATAGGGATCAGATAAAATGTCTAGTTCTTCATCTGTTTGCTCTTATGACCCAGAATTGTGCTTGATTTTTACAATTTTATTCCATTCACTTGATTTTTTAATGTGGTTTTTTCCTTTTTATGTTATCATAGTTATTGCAAATATTGTTTTCTTGGCTTTTCTTACTTTACTCTGCATGTAGATCTTTACGTGCATTCTATTTTTGTCACATATATCATTTCTTATAGCATATAATATTCTATTACATTCATGTTACACAATTTAAAAAATCCAATCTATGCATATCTGCTTTGTTTTTAGTTCTTTGTTTTCAGAAAAAAATGCTGCTATAACTATTTTGGTGCATATGGGGGCTTTCTTATCAATGATTTCTCTAGGGTTTAATCCCAATAATGTAATCTTTGGTTTAAACAATATGGACAGTTTAGTCATTTTATTTGCATAATTCCAAATTGCATGCCATAAGGCTTTTCTCTCTAGTTTTTTACTGATGTTTATTTATTTTCATATATTCCCTTTTGTTCATCTTTCTGTCAGATTTATCCAAAACTCGGAAACAAATATTGAATTATCCTAACACTTTCTTGCTAGTCACTATTTTCTCTTGTAGCTCAATTAATGTTTCCTTTATGAATTTGAATATTAAGGCATTTGGAGCATATGAGTGTATTACTGACATATTACTCTGTTTGTAGTTACTTTCAACATAATGTAATTTTCTTGTTTATTCCTTTTTATTTTTTGAATGTTTATTTTTCTTTTTTACAGACAACATGATCACAACTCCTGTTTTTTTAGATTTACTTGATACAGAGTACATTTTTTCCCCATTCTCTCAGTTTTATTTTATTTATGTCTTTGTTTTTAAAATGTGTTTCTTGTAAGGAGCATATTGTGGGGTTTTGCTTTCTTATCTGGTCTGTCACTTTTTCTTTTTTTGATAGTATTTAATGTTGTTTTTCCCAGTTACATGTGAAGACAATTTTTAGCATTCAGTTTTACAAGATTTTGAGTTTCAAGTTTTTTTTCTCTCCATTCCTACCTTCCCTCTTCTGAAAATGGTAGGCAGTTTGATAGAGGTTATACATGTACTATCATGTAAAACATTTCCGTATTAGTCACAGATGTGAAAGAAGAAACAGATCAAAAGGAAAAAAAAAAAGCATGAGAAGGAATAAAGTGAGAAAAATATGCTTAGATCTGCTCCCAGAGTCCATCAGTTCTTTATCTGAATGTGGATCTCATTTTCCTTTATTAATCCTTTGTACTTGTCTTGGATCATTTTGTTGCTGAGAAGAGATTAGTCATTCATAGTTGGTTGTCACACAGTATTGCTGATACTATGTATCCTAATTCTGCTCATTTCACTTTGCATCACTTCATACAGGTCTTTCCAGGTTTTTCTGAAATTTGACTAGTCTTCATTTCTTATTGTGCAATAGTGTTCCATTACATTCACATACCAAAGCTTGTTCAGCTATTATCTAAATAATGGGCATCCCCTCAGTTTCCAACATTTTGCTACTATGAAAAGGGCAGTTATAAATATTTTTGCGCATGTAGGTCCCTTTTCTTCTTTTATGATCTCTTTGAAAAATAGACCTAATAATGGTTTTGCTGGATCAAAGGGTATATACAGTTTGATTGTCCTTTGGGCATAGTTTCAAATTGTTCTCAAGAACGGTTTGATCAATTCTCAACTCCACTAGGAATTTGTTAGTGATCCAATTTTCCAACATACTCACCAACATTTATCATTTTCCTTTTTTTGTCTTGGTAGCTAATCTGATAGGTGTGAGGTGGTACCTCAGAGTTGTTTTGATTTGTATTTCTCTAATCAAAAGTGATTTAGAGCACTTTTTCGTGTGCATATAGATAACTTTGATTTCTTCATCTGAAAACTGCCTGTTCATTTCCTTTGACCATTTATTAATTGGGGAATGGCTTGTATTCTTATAAATTTGACTCAGTTTTGTATATATTTGAGAAATGAGACCTTTATCAGAGAAGTTTGCTGTAAAAATTGTCTTCTAGCTTTCTGCTTTCCCTCTAAACTTGGTTGCATTAGTTTTATTTGTACAAAAACCTTTTCATTTAATATAATCAAAATGATCTATTTTACATTTCGTGGTGATCTCTATTTCTTGTTTGATCATGAATTCTTCCCCTCCCTATAGATCTGACAGGTAGACTATTCCTTGATCTTCTAATTTGCTTATAGTTTCTCCTTTTATGTCTAAATCATGCACCCTTTTTGATCTTATCTTTGTATATGGTGTGAGATGTTGATCTGTACCTAGTTTGTGTCCTTTTGTTTTCCAGTTTTCCCAGCAAATTTTGCCAAATAGTTCTTATCTCCAAAGCTGAGCTCTTTAGATTTATCAAACTCTGGGTTGCTATGATCATTGACTGTTGTGTCTTCTGTTCCCAATTTATTCTACCAATCCACCATTCTATTTCTTAGCCAGTACCAGATAGTTTTGATGATTACTACTTTATAATATAGTTTGAGGTCTGATATTGCTAGTCCACCTTCCTTTGTATTTTTTTCATTACTTCCCATGATATTCTCCACCTTTTGTTCTTCCAGATGAATTTTGTTATTTTTTTATAGCTCTATCAAATAAGTTTTTGATAGTTTAATTGATATGACACTGAATAAGTAAATTAATTTAGGCAGAATTGTCATTTTTACTGTATTGGTTCAGCCTACCCATGAGCAATTGATATTTTCCTAATTATTTAGATCTGACTTTATTTGTGTGAATAGTGTTTTGTAATTGTGTTCATATAGTTCCTGGGTTTGGCTTGGTGGGTAGACTCCCAAGTATTTTATATTGTTTACAGTTATTTTAAACAGAATTTCTCTATCTCTTGTTGCTGGGCTTTGTTGTCCATATAAAGAAATGGCGATGATTTATGTGGGTTTATCTTATATCCTGCAATTTTGCTAAGGTTGTTATTTCAAGTAGTTTTTTAGTTGATTCATTAGGTTTCTCTAAGCGTACCATCATGTTATCTGCAAAGAATGATAGTTTTTTCCCTCATTGCCTATTCTAATGCCTTCAATTTCTTTTCTTATTGCTATAACTAACATATGTAGTGCTATATTGAGTAATAGTGGTGATAATGGGCACCCTTGCTTCATCCCTGATATTATTGGGAAAGTTTCTAGCTCATTCCCATTACAGATGATGCTTGTTGAAAGTTTTTTTTTTTAGTAGATATTGCTTATCATTTTAAGGAATGCTCCCTTTATTTCTGTGCTCTCTAGTGTTTTTAATAGGAATGAATGCTGTATTTTGTCAAAAACTTGCTTCTATTGAGATAATATGATTTCTGTTAGTTTTGTTATTGACGTGGTCAATTATGTTGATAGTTTTTCTAATATTGAACCAACCCGACATTCCTGGTAGAAATTCTACCTGGTCATAGTGTATAATCCTTGTGACATATTGCTGTCATCACCTTGCTTGTATTTTGTTCAAAATTTTGCATCAATATTCATTAGGGAAATTGGTCTATAATTTCCTTTCTTTGTTTTGGCTCTTCCTGGCTTAGGTATCAGCATCCTAATTGTGCCATTAAAGGAGTTTGATAGGAGTCCTTCATCTATTTTTCCAAATATTTTATATTGTATTGGAATTAGTGGTTCTTTAAGTGTTTGGTAGAATTCATCTGACCCTGGAGATTTTTTCCTGGGGAGTTTATTAATTACTTGTTCAGTTTCTTTTTCTAGGATGGGGTTATTTTTGCATTCTATTTCCTGATCTGTTAATCTAGGTAATTTGTGTTTTTGTAAATAGTCAGAGATTTTACTGAGATTTTCAGATTTATTTGTGTATAATTGAGCAAAATATTTCCTAATGATTGCTTTAATTTCTTCTTCCTTGGTGGTGATTTCACCCTATTCATTTTTGATACTGGATATTTGGTTTTCTTTTTTTTTTTTTTAAATCAAATTAATCACTGGCCTATCTATCTATCTGGTTTGTTTTTTTTCATAAAACCAGCTCCTGAATTTCTTTGTTAGCTTAGTAGTTTTTTTTTTAATTTCAGTCCTATTAATCCTACCTTTGATTTCCAGGATTTCCAGTTTGGTGCTCAATTGGAGATTTTTAATTTGTTCTTTTTTAGTTTTTTTAGTTCTTTGCCCAAGTCTATGATGTGTTATTTTTCTGTTTTGTTGATGTAAGAATTTTTAGAGAAATAAATTTTCTTCTAAATACTGTTTTGGCTACATCTCATAAATTTTGGTTATGTTGTCTCTTTGTTGTCATTCTCTTTAATGAAATGATCAATTGTTTCTATGATTTGTTCTTTGATCCAGTTATTCTTTAGGATTAAATTATTTAGTTTCCAATTAATTTTTCATCTATCTTTCCACTGTCCTTTGTTGAATGTATTGCATTATGATTTGAAAAGAATACATTTAATATTTCTGCCTTTCAACATTTGATTTTGAAGATTCACTTTTTGTGTAGGTACCATGTGCTGCTGAGAAAAAGATATATTCTTTTCTGTTCCTATTCAGTTTTCTCCAAAGGTCTGTCATATCTAACTTTTCTAATATTCT
This sequence comes from Notamacropus eugenii, assembly GCF_028372415.1. Classification (NCBI taxonomy): domain Eukaryota; kingdom Metazoa; phylum Chordata; class Mammalia; order Diprotodontia; family Macropodidae; genus Notamacropus; species Notamacropus eugenii. The sequence goes on from NC_092873.1 coordinate 408,730,881, forward strand.
ATTTACCTTCTTAGTTCCTTTATTGTTTATTTTTTGGTTGGATTTATCGAGTTCTGAGATGGGACAATTGAGGTCCCCCACTAGTATAGTTTTGCCATCTATTTTTTTTCCTGAAACTCATTTAACTTCTCTAAGAATTTGGATATAATACCATTTGGTGCAGATGTGTTTAGTATTGACATTGCTTCATTGTCTGTGGTACTTTTTAGCAAGATGTGGTTTCCTTCCTTATCTCTTTTAATTAGATCTAATTTTGCTTTTGTTTTGCCTGAGATCAGGATAGCTACCCCTGCTTTTTTTTTTTTTTGCTTCAACTGAAACATAATAGACTTCGCTCCATCCCCGTACCTTTACTCTGCATGTAGCTTTCTTCTTCAACTCTGTTTCTTTTAAACAACATATAGTAGGATTATGGTTTTTGATCCACTCTGCTATCTGCTTCAGTTTTATGGGAGAGTTCATCAAATTCACATTTATAGTTATGATTACTGTGTATTTCCCTACATCCTAATCTTCCTCTGGTTTGTTCTCCCTCTCCTTTCATCCTTTCCCTCCTCACCAGTGTTTTGTTTCTGTCTACCACCTCCCCTGATCTATCCTCCCTTCTGTGAGTCCTGCCGCCCAACCCCCTTTATTCCTTTACTTAATCTTCTCCCCTCCTACTTCCCTGTCAGTAAGATAGATTTCTGTATTCAACTGATTCTATATATTATTCCTTCTTTAAGCCAGTGCTGATGAGAGTAAGGTTCAAATGATGCCCATTGCCCACTCTTCCATCTGTCCCTCTACTGTAATAGATTTTTTGCTCCTCTTCATGTGAAATAATTTACCCAAAATTTAACTGACACCAATTAATTACCAGTCTTGTGACTTTAATTTAGTCAGATGTGCATCCAAATTGCTTTACGAAGAAAATCATTCATCTCATCACCATTAGTATATTGATTACATCTAAGAAAACCCATATAAAGTTACCAGTATGAAGCAATTATATTTAACTTAAACAGTTAACATTCAGATGGCATTTGTTCTATTCCAAGCATTATGCCAAATATTTTACAATCATGTGATCCTCACAACATCCCTGGGAAGTGGGTGTCACTATTATCCCCTTACAGAGCAGTAAATTGTGGTAAGTAGTACTTTCTTGGGGCCATACAGTTAATAAATTTCTCAGTGCCAAATAATATTTTTCTGTACCTAATCCTCATAGGAAGAGCACTTTCAAATGCTGTTCTTATTCCTCCAGGATAAATTTTGACTTAAATCAAATCTGGATTTATAATTGCTAATGGTAAACATTTTAATTATATATACACATACATTTTTTTAAGTCCAGTACTCATAGACCTTTAAAAGGAAATATTAGCCATAAATTCAGATATTCCCTTAAAACAACACATGGTGACAATTCCTAGCTCCAAAAACTTTTTCCTCTACTTCCTTAAAAAAGCTGAAGTCCTGTTTCCTTTGAGACATCAGATAAAGAGCTGCCTTAAGTATTCCAGCTCCCCATTCCCATTCCTGGGAATGTTTTACAAACAGTTTGAAATTATCTGTTGTGATCAGGCTAGCTAAAGGGTTTGGCCCAGGCAAAAAAGACCTAAGGAATTTGAAGTAATGATGACAGAATGTGGTCAGTTTCCCCTCCAGAGCTTCCAGAGTTAACTTAATAATTAATTAAACAGTACAAAGAAACATTTTAAGATTTTTATATAATAATTGCAAATCACAAACCAATATCTTTACCCTACCCAATATTTATGTAGTGTTAGATTTAATAAGACCTTTGTACAGATTTATCCTGAAAGGTGAGTGAACATAATTCCTTCTTACCCTCTGTAATTTTATTGGTTTTCAAATCAAGCTACAAAATTTTCGTTTTCAATCCTACTCAAAATCAAACTCAATCCTCCCAACATGCTTCTCAAACCTTTTTGTTTTCTTCCTAATCTTTCAAACCCATTAATTGGACTACTTCCACTTTCCTTTATATTCCAAATTTTAAAAAAATTCCACTCATCCCAGTTTTGTCCTGCTTCTCTTCATCTGTTGGAATCTGGAGGAAGTTAATGCCTAACAGTTTACAAATCAAGAGAGGTATATTTGTCCCACACTCTTCCAAACGGCTTTTATAATGTTAATGTTTTATAATGCTTAAAAGATAGAAAAACTTATTTATGCAGTTTTAAACACATTGCCCCATATCAGATAAATTGATGGAAGAAGTGTAAAGACTGTTTTCTAGATTTAAATAAAACATAAAGTAGAAACTCTAGCTTTTAGGATCTAATTAAACCTGAGTTCCAACTCACAGCTTTCTTTCTCTCTCAGCTCTTGCTTTCTCTGGGCTGCCTGGTTTAGATTCTTATCAGTCTAAAGGCTGCTTGCTAACTGATTCTACCTTCCACTACACCTGACACTTTCTAGCTTTGTGACCTTGGGCAAGTCACTTAATCCCAGTTGCCTCATCCTGGGTCATCTCCAGTCATCCTGATGAATATCTGGTCACTGGATTCAGATGGCTCTGGAGGAGAGGTGAGGCTGGTGACCTGCACAGCCCTCCCTCACTCAAAACAAAGTCAAGGGCAAGTCATGTCATTATTTCTCTGATGGCATGGTTTCCTTTGACAAGGAAGGATGAATACATACCCTCCACTAACATCTGGCAGAGTTTCTCCCTGCTTTTGAATTGCATTACTTGATATTTAACTTTATTCTTGTATCCCATTTTGACCAGTGTTGGGACTTCCCCCCTCCCCCCCAAAAAAAGAATCTTAATCTTCCACTGAAAGCCTAAGGTGGGAGTTCTTTTCCACTGTTCTCTTTCTAATTACAGACCTTAGAATTTCCTTAGAAGTTGTTCTGGCTACAATTTAAATCTTTTACCACAAACATGAAACATTGTTTACAAACAGACACTTGACAAGACAAAGTGCTCATGAATCTGATTTTCTTGTTGGCTTTTAAGGAGATAAACCAATTTAGAATTAGAATTAAACTGGTCAAAATTCAGAGTTAGCACATGCTAATTTACTCTGACTGACTTCTAGCCAATTACAGAGGATATCCTTCTGAAGGCCTTCAAAGTGTAGGTGTTTCCAAGGGGTGCCAGTCAACTCTGATTGGTCAACATGCTCAGATCATCTTTTTCCAGTATTTCCACATCCTCCCTCAGGGACTGTTGGAAGGAATGTCCATGGGGAGAGTCTCATTATCCTTTTATTTTCCTTAAACTTTGTATTCTTATTTCCCATCCTGTATCTTTTGTTCAAGACCTCTTGCATCACATGTTCAGTCTCAGAACCCCATACGATGTCCCAGCCACCAGGGCAATACTTAACATCTGTTCTTACCTTGATCTGTGCACAAAGTTGCTTGGTTGCCATGGTGCCTAATTTTTTTTACTTCTCCCCTTAGTTCCTGTCCACAGTGGCCTCTTTCATTAATGTGGTCCTGAGATCCTGAACAGTCCATGAGCAGGGATGCCCATCGACAGTTCACGGGACTGTTTAAAGTGAATGGGACATGTCTCCTTGTCTTTTGGTGGTGGCTGCCCCTCACTCAGGATGTCAGGATCCTGGATAAGTCCCCATCTGTAAGAAACAAGTGTCTTACCAAGAACTCCACATGGCCATTAGTGAATCTAGGAAGGACTTTTATTGCAAGAATAGGTGACCCACCACCAGGCTCATCCATTTATCACAAATACACAACTTTTTATCCCTGTTCCCAATTCGAATTAACCTCCCCTGTTCCCCTTTGGCTGGGTATCACAGGGTTTACAGTTTATCCAGAATGCCTAAATCACTCACATGAGTCTCTACCCCTGTTTACATCTTCTATTCCCCACATTGCAGCCCTCCCCCCCTTATTTTTTTATACCTTGTTTGGTAAAAGAATGATGTGCCTTAAATACTTTTTAGCAATTGAAAATACTACCCTAAATATCTGTGTTTCCTTTACCATTAACTTAAGAAAAGCCTCATTATTCAAGATAGTGTCTTGGGTTAAGATGCCTCATCTCCAATGGAGCTTCATCTGGCCTTGTAGTTGTTGACACAGGAAGAGGCATTCTTTGGGTTTGCTCAGAGAATAAGAAGGGCATGTCTGTTCTTAAAATGATTATCATTTCCAAGTGTGCTGATACAGAATGTCCACATCCTGATGAGTGATATGCAGAAGCAACATCCCCAACTACATTTTCTATAGTCACCATCTTAGTTCAGGGCAACCTCTTTACCTTTTGTCTGGAGTCTTACAACAGCCTCTTTGTTGAAATTGTAGCTTCTAGGCTTTCCCTTTTCCGTTCTCCATGTAACTGTCAAAATAATCTTCCTAAAGATCAAGTATAATCTTTTTTTTTCTTGAGGTGGGAGGCGGGGAGCTACTCTGGAAATTTTGTAGGCCTTTTATTGCCCTTAGAATGTAATACAAACTTTTGGGTATCTTTTCATCAGTCTGCTTTTCCAAGGCAAACTGACCTTTCTCTTCCTTGAAGTCATTTCATCTCGTTTCCATTCTTTTGAACAGACTGTCCCCCAAACTTGGAATTCATTCCCTTCTTACTTATGCCTTGTGGAATGCCTAGTTTACTTGAAAGATCATCTTGCTTGCTGTTTCCTAGGAGAAGCCTTTTCAGTCTCCTTAGCTATTACTTTTTCTTTTCATTATTATGTATATAGTTATCTATTTATATGCTGTATTCTCTGTAGAATATAAGTTTCCTGAGGACAAGGACTATAACTTATTTTGTATCATCTGCTGGGGAGAAATCTAGTTTTTTGAATCTGCCCCCTATACTCAGGCTATCTTCCTCAAACTCATCTCACCAGAACTTAGACTTGTTCCTAAGACCCTGGCTCTGTTTTGGCCTTATTGTTTCAGGAATCAGGTCTCCATGTTGTTTCCTGGCCATTTCCAAGCTTTTCTAGACTTCTTTGTTTCATATCCCTCTGGGTTCTGCTGGGTGAACTTTTTACCTTATCTTACTTAGAACCTGGGCCTCCCTATCATCTGCTGTCATAAGTACTGCTTTGGGTTATGTATATATCTTCTTTTGCTTTCTAGTTCTCCTTTATGTGTTGTCTTCTTCCATTAGGATGTAAATACCTTGAAAATCAGGATTATCTTGCTTGTATTTTTATCCCTAGCACTTAACACATTGCATGGAAAATCATAATTGCTTAATAAATGCTTTTTCATTCATTCTTTCTTTGAATGCCTACTGCATAGCATAGTCCCTTTAATAGAGCAGGTGCTTGTTTTGTTCTACCTTCCTCTCAAGGTATCATCCTATGCTTTTCCTCTCTTTCATAGCCAAACTCTCAGAGAAGTTTGTGTTTGTCTGATTCTCTTCTCCCACTCACATCTCAACTTTTATAACTTGACCTCCATCCACAACTTTCTACTAAAACTGTTGTCTTCTAGGTCACTAGTCATCTTTCTTTGCTAAACCAAGTCTTTTTTTTTTCTTCAGTCTTCATCCTTCTTGAACTTTTGGTACTATTTGACTTTTTTTTGTAGATGTGCTTTTTCTTCCCAGGTCTTCACAACACAGCTCTGACATGTTTCTCTTCCTTTTTGTTGAATTGATTCAGTTTTCTTTTCAGGTTCATCATTTACATCTCTCCAGATGCATGGTTATGTTTGAAATTTTAGCTGCAGGTCAGATTAAAAGGCATTCTGATCCATAGGATATAGCATCAAAATAGATGGAAGTGCTTGTTTTTAATGTCATTTCCACTGAAAAAAATCACATCAATTTCTAATGTCGAACCATTTTCTTGTGCTCAGGACTTTGGTGTCAAGAACTTTCTTTTCTGGCCTTTTTGTAGATGTGACAAACAGCTGTATCTATAATCTGTACCTACAATTTTCTTTGACTATTGCTTTTAATGTACTCATCTGTGAATTCATCATTTAGTATAGGCTGTGGGAGGAAGACCATATAGGAGTTAGACTTTATCATTATTTCTTTATTGTCATTGCTTTTCCATTGTCATTATTGTTTAGCAATGATACATATAGCAGTTGAACTATATTAAATGTTGTGGGCATTTGAGAGGTAACTTTAATAGATTGAAAATCTGCTCTTCTATTTAACAATGTAGCCCATTGTTCTGAGGACAAATTGTGAAGAATTTTAAAAATCCTCACTTGGTCCTGATTCTTCAGATCATATGGTTTTTACATTATATTTAGGGTTTTAGTCTTATTGCTACTTAAGGCTCCTCTTACTTCCCAGATTCTTTTCTGTAGGAAATAAATCTAGCATCTTTTGTTTTTCTGAATACAGTTATCTATGGGCTATTCTTGTTGTAATACTATCTTCTTTTTTGAATGTCGTCTCTTTAGCTTACAGTGAACATACATTGTTATGAGATAATTGGAATCTAATTGCTATACTTTACTTTGAACCATTTGGTAGCAAAAGAAAACAATATAATAAGAGATGATTCGGCAAAAGCCAGTGATAAGCATTGAACAACCCATTGCTGCCCCATTGGTATCCATATATTGTCAAGAAAAGGATAAGAAACCTCACTCCTACTCTCCCAGCACACTGAGTAGACCCTTATACCAGAGTTATGGAAAGATGTGGACTAGAGTGGCACTGAAGAGTCGAACATTGATGGTTATGATTTGCATCTTTGGAGGGAGTACTCATATCAGTGAAATCACAGATCAATCAAGCATTTATTAAGAGCTTTCTATATGGTGGTCACTGTGCAAGTTGCTGGGGATATAAATATAAAAGTGAAACGTTTCCTTTCTTCAAGGAGCTTGGGATATATAATGTGTACACATATAAACATCTACAAAACAAAATTATTTGGGATGTGGAGACTAACAATTGAGGAAATATAGAAAGAGATCTTAAAAGAGGTGGAACTTAAGTTTAGGTTAAATATCCTACTTGAATGGAGCTGGAAGTTCTAAGAGGTATAGGTGAGGAACAAAAAAATTCTAGGAATGGGGGGGCAGTCTATGCAAAGACTTGGAGGAGACAGCAGGAGGAGAGAAGTTATGTAAAAAGAATAACTGATAAGTAAATTTGACTGGAGCTTAGAATGCATGAGGGGGTTATAATGTATAACCAGCATAGAATGATAGCCTGGAGTTAGAATATGAGGCTGAACAGAGTAGTTTGTGTTTTATCCTAAGAGTAATAGAAAGATTCTTGAAGGAGTGACATTGTTAGACTAGTAGTTTAGAAATACCAATTTGGTAGGTGTTTAGAGGTTAGATTGTAGAAGAAAGAAACTGGCTGCAGGGAAGATCAATTAGAAGCTTGGTACATAAGGTAAGAAGTGATGAGAATGTGGTGTAAATAAAATGGGGAGCAGATATGAAAGATGCTGAGTTGAAATCAACAAGACTTGTCATCTTATTGGACAGGAGTAATTATGGTGAATGAGAGTGAAAAACCAACTTATGGATAACAAATCTGGGTGACTTGAAAAATGGTGGTGCTCTGAAAATAAAGGAAAGTTAAGGGAATGTGTGGGATTGGGGAGAATGGCTGTGAGTCCTGTTTTGGATGTGCTACATTTGGAATGTTCGTGAAGCATCCACTGGAATAGCACATAATTGAAAAATATCAGATCAGCAGTTAGGAAGATGCCTTGAGAATCCTAGAAATGATATCATAACCTACTGGATTTCTTGTGTAATGATCAGGTCTTTGTTAGCCTTTTGGAATTTTCTGGGTTCAAATCCAGAGTTTGCAATTTATAACTTTTGTGACTTTGGGCAAATTATTTAATCTTCCTAGGCCTTAGTTTATATTCTAGATTTATACCTCATAGGGACCTTAATGGTTATTTATTCCTATCTCTCCCTGCCACCCCTTTTTTAAAAATTAGAATCTATTTAAGATAGGTGATACAATAGAGCCCTGGATCTGGAGATCTGAGTTCAAATCTTGCCTTAGATAATTGTTAGATGAGTGACCCTAGGAAAGTCACTTAATGCCTGTCTCAATTTCCTCATCTGTAAAATGTGGATACACCAACTTCCCAGGGTTGGTTTTTAAAATTCTTTTTATTTTTAACATTTAAAATAATTTTGAGTTCCAAATTCTCTTCCTCCCTCCTTCCACTGCCCCCACTCATTGAAAAGGCAAAGCAGTATGATATCAATTATATGTGTGAAGTCAGGTAAAATATGTTTCCATATTAACCATGTTGCAAAACAGCAACAGCAACAAACCACCAATTCATCTTCCCAGAGTTTTTGTGAGGATTAAATAAAATTATACGTAAAGTGCTTGTAAACCTTAAAGTGCTTTATAAATATTGTCTTTTAGTATTATTATTATAAAAAATGATAAGATGATAGTAACAGTAATGAGGAGGTATAATGGCAGGCAAAGTAGGATCTTTTGCTTTTTTTGTTTTGGTATAATCAAGTGTCTCTGATTGAATCTTGCCTTTATCAACCAAGAGACTTTACTTGGAGTAAAGCACAGAAACAAGAGTTTCTTTAACTATAAACAGTAGATATATTTGTATTGTTAATTATTTTAATGTGATTAGAGATCTTCCCAACCCGTGAATGGACCTGGGAAGATTTGTAGGAAGCCCCCCAACCCCCACCCCCCGTATATGCTGGGGTGCTTACTGTTACAGGAGGGAATTAAGTACCAGAGAGATTGTGACTTCCTCAATGTCCCATATTTAGTAAGAGAAGTAGCATTCATCGCTGCTTCCAGTCAAAAGTAAGGACTTCCAAAGAGCCAGATTTGGAAGTGAGCAATTGGTTAAAAGATGGTGCATGAGAATGTGATTTTGATTTATGGATCATAGCTTAAAATATTGGAATGACAGGCTCCTGCCAGGTCTGGGGTGAATTGCACCAAACAATTCTGGTTAGATTGTAGTTGCCTAGAGTCTTATGAATGTAAGCAGAAGAGTTTTGAATTGAAAAGAAAGGAGGAGAACATTGTCACCAAACTGGACACTAATATAGAATAACTATAGTGTAGGAAGAATAAGAGTAGAGATGCTGGGAATTTCACAACAAGTAATCCAAGGAAGGAACCAACAATATATTTTATAGTTTCGAGCTCTATTCACAAATGTCTCCAGTAGGTGACATATGTGGTCAGTCAAAGGTTCATCTCTAAAAAGGGCAAATTTCGATATTGTTGACACACTCCTGATTAAATATGACTCTGAAACAGTATTTTTTTTAAAAAAGAAGTAGAATAGAGGTGGAAGGTCAGAATATCATCGTATATTAAGAAGATATACTCATGTGAGAAAACCTAAGAATCAGAGGGAGGGAGTCATGAGGGAACCATAGTATAGAAAATTTGGGTGAAGATGAACACAGTTAGAAATAGAAGTGATGCTGTTTTTGTTTTATACTTCAAACCACTTAGATGAGAAGACAATAGATGTGGAATTTTGAAAACATTATAAGTCTTGTACAAAAATATGATAAAATGCTACAATAAAATGACCAGGGGATTTGAGTCATTCAGAAATTTACTAGAGTTCTCTCTGTTGCAATTAAAACAAAGAAAATTTCTTGACTTAATTATAATTTCATTCTTCAAAAGGTAGAGGAAGCAAGGGAAAATTCTGTTCTGAATTTGATTTTTAACAGTAAAGAGCATGATTGTTGTGGAGGAAACGATGGATGGGGAGGCTGACCATTCTAGGATGGCTTTCTCAAGATCATGCTACATACATGCTAGGTTCATTGCCTTTTTTGATGGGTCTTTTACATCAGTAGAATGCCTTAGATAAATAGTTTATGTAGATTTTAACTTTGATGTCATCTCTCATGCTATTTTTGTGGAGAAGATGGAGAAATGTGGATTAGCTGATAACAGAAAGTTATTTATTACATGTCAGATACACTGTGCTAGGCACTGAAAATATAAAAACACAAATAAAAAAACCTTCCCTTCCCTAAGGGAATTTGCATTTAATTGAGAAAACCAGTATGTATACCTAGAAGTAAATAAAAATATGTTAATGGTAAATAAATAAATATTTTTGGAGGGATGAAGATAACTCCCAACTGTTGGGAAGAGAATAGACCTCAGATGGTGGCCCTTGAACTAAGCTTTGAAGAAAGCTAGGAATTCTAAGGAGGTAGTATTGGAGGGAGAGTCTATTCCAGGTGTGGCACAGAGAAGAGAGGTGACATGTCAAGTCTGAGGAAAATAAGAAGGATAATCTGTCTGGAATATAGAGTCCATGAAAGGGGGCTAATGTATTAATTAGCTTGGAAAAATAGGAGCCAGACTATGAAGGACTTAAAAATAATAAATGCTTGCTCTTGATTGATTAAATGCCAAATAAAGAGTTTGTATTTTACCTTAGAAATTTTGAATACTCTCTGAAGTATTTTGAGTAGGCAAGTAACACTATCATATCTGTCTTTAGGAATATCATTATGGCCACTATGACTCATCTTCCTGAGTTCAAACCTGGTCTCAGACACTTACTGGCTATGTGACCCTAGGCAAGTCACTTAACCCTGTTTGCCATAGTTTCCTCATCTGTAAAATGAGCTAGGGAAGGAAATGGCAAATCACTAGCATCTTTGACAAGAAAACCTGAAATTGGGTCACAAGAGTTGAACATGACTGAAAACAACATAACAGCAGCAACAAAAACTGAAGATGAATTAGAAAGGGAAGAGATCTGAATCAGAGTGATGAATTAAGAAGCCATTTCAGTAGTCCAGATGAATGGCAGTTTAGGACTGAGCTAGGGTAGTGATGGTAGTAAGTGGAGATAATGGGTCAGAGAGGGATGCAGAGATAGAATTGACCTGACTTGACCCTTGAGTGTATATATAGGGTGAGGGAGAGGGTAGTGTAAAGGATGACTATGAGGTTGCATTGGGTGACCAAAAGTATGGTTGTTTTGCCATCATAAATGATGGTTTAAGGGAGGTTAAGTGTGGATTTCCGGGGTAAGATGAATTTTATTTTGGAGAAATTACATTTGAGTTTCTCATGGGACATTTGTTTGGAAATGTTCAATAGGCAATAGATGATGTGGGAATGGAGCTCAAGAGGGAGACTAGTCCCATTACTCTGGGAGGAATCTGAAACTAGACATAACATTTAGGTGAGTTTTGTAACTAGTTGAATGATCAATTATGTTGTGCCCTTCTTGCAAATTATACATTGTAAATAAATCCTAGAGCCTTGTGTTTGGTGCTTTGCTATTTTATTTATCTGTTAGATAAGAACATATAGATGGCATTTTTATCTATGTCATCTGTCCATTAAATAAGAACACATAGATGGCATTGCAGAAGACAGAAAGCTGGAAAGTATGGTTAACACACAAGTTGACACTGGAATTTAAGAAATGGAATTCATAAAGATCTTGACAAGTTAGTTGGGTAAATATAGTAAGATGAAATCGTGTGTGTGTGTGTGTGTGTGTGTGTGTGTGTGTGTGTGTGTGTGTGTGTGTAGGTGTGGGTGTAGTCTTATATTTAATTTCCTAAGCACAAGATGGGAGAATGTACACCTAGACAACCATTCATCTGAAAAACATCTGGGAGCTTTATTTGAGTGCAAAGTCTTGATATGAGTTAACAGTGATAGTCAAGAAAGTGAATGTAGTTTTAGGGGCAGTGTCCTAGACTAGTGAAATGATCTTTTTCCTAACTATGCACCAGTCAGATCACCTGTGGAGTACTGTGTTCCACTTTGGGCACCACATTTTAGAAAGAATATTGAAAAACTAAAAGCATGAAAAGCTTCTAAACCAGAAGCAGAGAAATCATCTAGATTAGGGCGACCAGATCTTGAAAACTTGTTTTGAAGATCAATCGAAGGTGATGTTTAGCTTAAAGAAGAAAACAACATGATTACTTTCTATATGGACTTCAAAGACTGTCCTGTGAAAGATGGATTAAATTTGTTCTACTTGGACCTAGAAAGCAGAACTAGGAGTAATGGATAGAAGTGGGAAAGAAAGAAATTTATGATTAATTTAGGAAAAGTTTCCACTAAATTAGATCAATTGAAAAGTATAAATGGGCTGACTTACATGGAAGATTCCCTCATTGGAGGACTTTAAGAAAGCAAAGAATTGATGATCACTTGCTGAATATTTTGTTCAGTTATGGTTTAAGGTAGATTATAAAACAACAGGGTAGTTGGAAGTAGTAAAAAGAGAACTGGCTTGCTAGTCTAGAAGACCTGAGTCCTGTTCTTTCTCTCACACTAACTGGCTACATGATCCTGGGCAATGAGATGTTCAGGGAGGACTAGCACAGGGGTGGGGAACCTTTTCATGTTGAAAGGCTGCATTAATATTTAGCTATAATCAAATAAGGCTGCGTTCAAAAAACTTCAGTAAGATATACTTAATATAGATTGTTATTATTTTTGTAAAATAATGTTTTTTAAAATAACTATGATATACTTAACAATTTCAAAAAATGGAAATTATTTGTTAATTTCAAAGTTAATTATCTTTTTAATAACTTTTTTGTGGCTGCTTTTTATTGGAAAGCATTTGAATAGTTGGTTGCAGCATGGAGGTACACAGTTTCAGTTGATCCTCTAGATAGGGATCAGTCATTTGTAACCTTAAGAGTATCTTGATTTGTGTTAAGTAGGAGATTGCAGATTCGCAGCAGTAAATGGTTGAAAAGCAAGAAAGCATTTTCTCTGGCATGTTGCTGAAGCTGTGGGTATTCTATTGCATTTTTCCATCTTTCTTTCTTAGCATGAAAAGATTTTTAAATGTCATCTGCTTGAGAGCTCAATCAATTACATCTGTAGTGCTTTAGAAACCTTTAGGATATCAGCTAGGTGAGGCTGAAATGCTAATTTGAGTATGATGTCATGATTCTCAAAGTCAGTGAACTTTTTATTGTATTCTCCAATTAATAGGTTTATAGCAGCTCTACATTCTTCAGATGATTCACATATATTATCCTGCTCATCAGTGACCTTTGCTAACTGGGAAAAATGTTCATCTGAAATTTCCTTTTGAAGAAGTGTTTTGAAAAAAGGTAGCTTTTTTTGAAATGCTTGGATTTTTTTTGGCCACATATCATATATAGACTTACTTTTACTTTGCAAAGAAATATTCAAGTTGTTTTGATTTGACATGATATCACTCAGAAATGTAGTATTCCTATAGAAATCTTCTTTCATTCACAATTCATATTACTGATTCTGGTCTTTATAAAATTTAACTGTCTGTTCTCGCAGAGATAAAATTTTTGTTGACACCCGTCCCTGTGATAGGCAACACACTTTAGAATGATATGGCAAATCCACCCAGAATACCTCATTGTTGAACTTTAGTATGTTACAAAACTGATGATGACATGTTGCATTTGTACCTAAAATATAGTTAAAAATACATAACTTGTTGCAAAGTGTCACTTAAAATAGTAACTTTAGCACAGAGCTTTTGCTAATGCAAGATATAATGAGAAGGAATGAGAGTACCTGGATCTGTTAATACTTTTTTTTAAATCTGTGCAACAAACCCTTCGTGTTTTCCTGTCATGGGAGGCGCACCGTCTGTACACACACTCACTAAAGTTACCAAATTCAGTCCAGCTTCATGATATTTATCTTGAAAGTTGTTGAAAATTCTGTTCCCTGTGTTTTGTTTGCAAGCGTGCCCAAAACGAATAATGTTTTGTAGCAAGGAAAATCTTCTGTTACGACCCAAATATAGTATAGAACCTTTGCTGAGTCAGTAGTATCAGTTGATTTATCCAGAGTGATTGAATAATTTTTGAGGTATTGTGTAAAGTTGTTCTGTTAAATTGAAGGCTAATTCATGGGGCTTCTCAGTTACGATTCTCCTTGAAGGAAGCAGTTGTTTGTACTTTGTTTCAGGGTCTAAACAGCCTACAACTTCAATAATGCATTCTTTCACAATTTCTCCACCACTAAATGGCTTCCCTTTTTTCCCCCAAGTATATAAAGCTACTTTATAAATTGCTTCAGTGATATTATTTCCAGGTCTTATTGCTGCTTGAAAGAATTGTCTTTGTTTTTGCTTTTGATCTTCTAATTTCTGCAATACAGTTCATGCCTCTCCCTGCAGTTTAAAATTTGTGGACCTTATGAGTGGTATAATGCTGATGAGCACTGAATTTTTTTAATTTTGTTATCACAGTGTCACAAAACAAGCAAATCATCTTATTTTTAGCAGAAAGAAGATAATATTGAAATTCTCATTCCTCATTAAAAAAAAATCTGTTTTCTTCCTGTAGCATTCTCTTGGTCTTGTTTTGACATGGTAGGTTGTTAAGCAGACTGAATTAAAAAATCCTGTTGAGTTATGCAACTATTAAAACATTCTACTTCAAACAGAAATTCAGTGCATCATTGTCAAAAGCTGATAACAGACTGGCGTACTTAACCCCCATACACTCTTGCCAACCAGCCTCATGCAGTAGTGGTGCCAGTCAGGTGGGGGAAGTTAGAGCTAAATAATGATTGTAGCAACTGTCACTTTAGCCCTTATTGTTTACTAATATTCCCTTTGTGCCTGTCAGTCTAGGAGGATTATTTTGTTGAAACTTATTTTATTCCTTGGTATTTTTAATAAATCACCTAAAAAATAAAAATGTGAAAAATGAATAAAAATGTATTAATAAAAAGAAAAGGATTTGTTTTGTAAAATTTGAATTCGGTCAGAAAGCCACACTTAAGGACCTTAGAAGGCCACATGTGGCCTTAAGGCTGCAGTTTTCCCTCTGATGTGAGTGCTGTTTAGGACTGAGCATCAACATTTGGGTATCTGCATGGCATTAGTTCTCATCTGTGACTCTAAGAAGCTGTAGCATATGCACAAAAGCCACACTTTGGTAAACTGCCTTGGCAGATGGGTTAAAACAGGTTGAGGGTAATTGATGGCCTCAAACCCATAGATGAGTTAGAAGGGTGACTACCCCAAGCTTGTGAAAATTTTGCTCAGTGGAATAAGTTGACAGGAACAGTTTGTTCCAATGGCTATGAAGCTGGCTGAAACAGGCAGCGTAAAGCACTTAGATCCTGGTCAGATATCAAAGATGCCAAGGTCATCCAGTGCATTCTGGGCCATCTTCAGTCATCTTGACTTTTATCTTGCCACTGGACTTCAATTATACTAGAGGACAGTTTGTGGCTGACGACTTTGTTCAACACTGCCTCACTTAAATCCAGTTCAGGCTCAAATCAAGTCATTACCTTTTGATGTCATCGATTCTTTTTGAAAATGAAGGACAACAAGCTCTGGTAACTCTTTGAGATTAAGTCAACAAATCAATAAGCATTTCTTAGGCTCCTACTATTGTGCCAGGTACTCTGCTAAGCATGGAAGATGCAGAGAAACTCAAAACAAGTGCTTTCTCTCAAGGAGCTCACAGTTTAATAGTAGTGACAACAGTCAATCAACTCTATGTAAACAAGATATATACAAGGTGAATTAGAGATAATCTCAGAGTGAAGCCACTAAGATTAAGAAGCACTGGGAAAGTCTTCTTGTACAAGGCAGGGCTTTAACTGAGAGTTGAAGGAAGCCAGGAGGCAGAGTTCCAGGCAAGGAACTACAGCCAGTGCAGGATGGATGGACTGAGAGGTAGAGAGAATGGTGGTCATGATATGGATAAAGAAAAGGTTTAAGGTTTGTAAGATGTAAGGAAAGATCAACGATAAAAGATCATGATCAAATATAGTAATTTTGAACTTCATGAATAAAGAAGGAAGTGCCTGGCACTGTGTTAAGTGTTGCACTTACAAAGGAAGGCAAAAACACAGTCCCTGACCTCAAGAAACTCATATTCTAGTGGGGGAGACTTGCAAAAAGTTTTACAAAATATAAATGGAAGGCACTGGCTGTTGGAAAGATTAGGAAAGTCATTCTGCAGAAGATGGGATTCGTGCAGAGGTTAGAAAAACCAGGAGGTAAAGGGGAGGTGACAGCACATTCTGAACAGGAGGGACCAGGAGTGCAAAGGTGTAGAGATATGAGATGAAGGGTAGAGTGTGAGGAACAACAAAGAAGGACAATGTTGCTTGATTGTAGAGTATGTGGAGTAAAGTGTAAGAAGAAGAGAAAGGTAGCATTAGACCAGGTTATGAAGAATTGTAAAAGCCAAATAGAATTTTAAATTTTGGAAGCTGAGTGGAGAATGGATTGGAGTGGTTGGAGAACCATGGAGACCAGACAGCAGACTGTTGGCAGTAGTGTTGAAGACTTAAGGAAATGGGGACCTGGTGACTGTGTGAATGTAGAGAAGATATGTACAGTAGATGCAGTAAAAGTAGAAAATGACAAGACTTGGCAAAAATTAGTTATGTAGGATGAATGGAAATGAAGAATCAAATATGATAGACCCTGGATTGCGAGCCTGGATGGTTAGGTGAATGGTAGTGTCCTTGGCAGTAATAGGGAAATTGGGAAGAGGAAAGGATTTTGGGGGAATGATAATAAATTTTGTTCTGTTTCCTCAAAGTCTTGCCAAGGTGTCACCTTCTAACATTAAATCTTTCTTCGTCTATCTGTAGCTGCTAGTTGCATGCCCCATACAATTATTATCTACCTTGTATTCATTTTGTATCTTTTAATCTATTATCTACGTACATATTGTTTTCCCTAATATAATATAAGCTCCTTGAGTGCAGGGGCATTTTTATTTTTGTCTTTAAGTCTCAAATGACTGGCACATAGTAGGCTTTTTTCCCTTTTTTTTTTTGGAGTGAGGGAATCAGGGTTACAAGACTTGCCCATTTTACACAGCTAGAGAGTGTTAAGTGTCTGAATCAAAATTTGAACTCAGTTTCTCCTGACTTCAGGGCCAGTGTTCCATCTACTGTACCACCTCGCTTCCCCTCATAGGAGCAAAAGGCTAATTGACTGATTGTGAAATTGATTATTTTTACCTCAACTGTAAGACTTAATGATTTTGTTGTTGTTATTTCAATTGGGGGGACCTGTGGTCTTTTTGGTATGGGAAACTCCTGGTGAGGAAACTCCTTCTACCAATGCAGGTTTGCACCTGTCCTGCAGTGTATAATTTTAAAGAGTTACCTGGGATAGTGAGAGGTTAAATATCTTGACTGAGGCCACCACCTATTTTGTATAAAGCAAGGTACTTGCATTTAGTTTTTCTTGATACTGTACCACACTGCTTTTTTTTTTTTTTAAAGACTTTATACTTATGTATGTCAAGTTCATTTTATTAGATTTCTCCTAACATTATAATGCAATCAGATTTTTTTGAGGGACTTCTTATGCTTATCCAAAATTTTAGATATCTTTCTCAGCTTCATTTAGTCTCCAAATGTGATAAATATACGATATATATACCTTTATCCAAATCAATGAACATTGTTAGATTTGGCAGAATGGAATGTTTTTGAACCTCTTTACTAGTCTGCTTGATATCAGATAAATCAGCTATAGCATGAGTGTTCACATCCTGATTAATAAATGGTAAAGAATTGAACATGCATTTAATTTTTGATGAATATATCTGGCCTGGTAAGTGCCACTGGTATATAAAAATAAAAACAAAATAAAATTAAAATAAAAAGAAACAAACAGATGAGTATGTTATAAAATGAGGGACTTCATGAGTAAGGAGAAAAAACAGTATTACACTTTGTGAGAAATAGACCAAACTTTTTGAAGAATAAGGGGAAAAATATGATACAACTGAAACCAAAATATTTATATCAGCATATAATCAAGAATTTTTCACTGGATCATTTTAAGGGCAGGAGCAAAATTAGAAAATGTTAAATGCTAATTTTTAGTAAGTTCTAGTAACGTGATATTTTTGAACCAAGGTGGATTGTAATTTTTTTATATACAACTTTGTGTATTCTGAAAAAAAAGTGAACATAGGACAACTTTCTATCCTTATTTAATAAAATAAAAAACTACATTTATATTGGGCTGTACATTTACATGTGTTTTAAAAATTTTTTTATTCATTTTAGACATAAATACAAAACAAGAAAAGGAGAAAAATTTCCTCGTACACAGCAGAATATGAGAGGATTCAATATAAAAAAATTTCTATTTCATAAAAACCTGTGTAATAAATCTTACACATTGTTTTGAAAGCAACCCAGCTTTTCTGTGCTTCTTTCTAGATTTTTCTGCCTTGTACTTTTAGTTTTATTTTTCTTTTTCCCCCACCCTTCCCTCATCCTAGTGAAGCCTACAATTAAACATGAATACACACACACACACATACATACATATACACACATCTATAAACATACACACATATTCATATTGTAGAACCATAATATGCATATTTCTGTTTGTCAGTTCTTTCTTTGGAGGGGGGTGAGCATCTTCCTTCATAGGTGCAATTCTTTCTATGTTTTTCTAAATCAACCAGCTCATCATTGCTTAGTAGTAGTATTCCATCATAGTAGTATTCCATCACAATCATATGCTGTCTGAGAGATTGTTTATGAAAGTTTCCCCCGCCCCGCATTTTTCTGCTTTCCTTCTAATCTTGGCTACACTGATTTTATTTATACAAGAAATTTTTAATTTAAAATAACTGAAACAATCCATTTTGCACTACAGTAATGCTCTCACCTTAATATAGTTTAAGATCTGGTACTGCTGAATTTCCTTCCTTTACAGTTTTCCTCCTTAGTTTCTTTGAAATTTTTGACCTTTTGTTTTTCTAAATGAATTTTGTTAGTATTTTTTCTAACTCAGTAAAATTATTTTTTAATAATTTAATTGGGATGGCATTGAGTAAATAGATTGGGTAAAATTGTCTTTTTAAAAAATTATGTTGGCTTTACCTACCCATGAACAATGAATTTAAATCTCACTTTATTTGTATAATTTACATATTTTTAAATGAAGTTTCTTATGTATATTTAAAAAATATTGGGGAATCCTATAAATCCTATAAATATATTTTTCTTTATTTCTGTGTATTTGGATTATTCGTAGGATTAGTTACTAATGTATCATCCTCCCAAGTTCAACACAAGTGCATTTCAGAAATGAAAAGAATGTTTTGGGTTTTATAATATAAATATTATTATAAATAACATAAATTATAAATATATATAACAAATATATATACACATTTATATGTGTACATTTATAGTTTATAAATAAAACATTTTTCCACATGAGATACAGTAAATTACTTTACACTTTTAACTAAAAGGCCGCTATGATTTCAATGATATGAGTATTCCTTCCATTGGTGTTCTGAATCATTATTTCCTTTCCAAATTCTTATCTAAGTCTTTGGATATTATATCAGAAATCATCTATGGAATACACTGCCTTTAATATTCCCTCCAATATTTTAAAATATTTTCTTTGTGGATATCAATTTAGAAACTTGGTCATACCACATTGATGTTTCTTCTTAATTTGTAGCACTGTCTGTTGGTTGTTTCAATCTCACTTTCCTGATACATCTCAAAATTAAACTATCTGAAACAAAACTTGTCTTTCCCCCCACACCTGCCCTCTTCTGAGCTTACCCTTCCTGCATTGTCGTCTTATTGTTTATGTTGCTGTAGTATTTCTCAAAATCGGTTCCCTTCTTACCGTTCATGGAGCCAGCACCTCTTGCCTGGATTATTCTAGTGGTTTCTTGTAGGGTATATAATAGATGTAAAGCTTTTAGCTAAAGTGCCTGGCACACAGTGGAGCTTATTCCCTTCCTCTTGCCTTTCCTTAAGTGTTTCCCCATGGTAGTTCATTCTCTTGATAGCTACCAAAGTGATTTTCCTAAAATGCAGGTTAGCTTTCTGTTTACCTCTAGGAGCGAATATAAACTTCTCTGTCCATTAAAACTCTTCACAGTTGGCCTCTTGTGCTTTTCCAATCTCTTTATACAGTGCTTCCTGCCATGATCTCTGTAGTCCAGTCATATTCTTTGCTGGCTAGTCCTTCTCAGTCTCCCATCTCCTTGCCTTGGGATGGGTATCCCCTTCTTTGGAATGCTTTCCTTATCCACCTTCTGTTTCTTGGAGTATGTAGTTTCCTTCAACACTCAGCTCAAGTGCCTCCTTCTACAAAAAGCCTTTTCTTATTTCTCTGGCTGCTAGTTTCCTCATCTTTAAAGTTACTTTGCTTCTCATTTGTATGTATCTATATATGCCTGTAGATGAAAATATTGTTCCGTTCTTTGAGATTTTTGTGAGATTTTTGAGAGCAGTGACTATTTCACTTTGTATTTTTATTGCTTAACACAGTTTCTGGTACAAAGTATGATGTTTAAAAAATGTTTTTGGAAAAAAATTTTTGAAAAATACTTTGATTATACTACAAATAAATGTCTTTTTAAAAAAAATTTGATTATACTACCTCTAGTATTAAAGCCATTGCTGCTTATATGTAATAAACCTGCCCTCCTTATTCTGCTGAGTTCTAGGTCTAGCTCATTGTTGTGTGTAGTATTTGTCCAATATGTATGTTAGTATATTACTAATGCTGTGTAATCCAAAGGGCATTTTATCCTGTGGTAGTCAATCCTCATTCTCTTTGTGTGTTTCTCTCTGTCTCTCTGTCTCTTACTCTCTCTCTGTCTCTGTCTCTCTCTGTTAATGAGTAGATTATTTGATTGATAATTCTTTTGAGTGGTTACTACCCTAAACAGGGGGCAAATATTTAGATTTTATGGTATAGGTTGATGATGTTAAACTCAAATAGAAACAGGGGCCTCTAAACCATAAGTGATTTCTGCAGGTAGCATATTGACTTAGCCATAAATTGATATATTATTTATGTCATTATATATATGCCATTATATCATATATATATATATACACATATTTTTTTATATACTATATATTTTTTAAAAAGTGCATAAACATTTAAATCAGATAGGAACTTGTAACAGCAAGAACCCTGGCATACACCTGCTGTACAGGTTCTTAGATCTGCTTTTCTAAAAGGAAGCAACTTTTGAGGGATCAACCATCTTCTTTAATTACTTTCACCAACAGAGAAAGTACAAGCAGAGAAATAAGGACCAAAAGACAGGGCTTCCAACTGTCTGACCATAAGCAATAGGTACATAGTTACCAGAGAGGGAAGCACCAACATCTGGGTTTTTAAAACCTGGGGTCTCCTTAAACTGCTACCCAGAGTCTCCTCTGGTGGCCAAATAAACACTTCTAATGAGTAAGTTCTGAAGTAAAACCTTACCTCAGAGTATTTATACACTTTTCTTAGCCAGAGGGCATGACCCTCTGACCCAGTGCCTCAATAGAAATGAAGAAAAGGTACCTGAGGCCTATTAATAGGAGGGGGAAAATCTTTAACTCTTCCCCGCTACCCCCTCCCCCCCCATTAACCTAGCATTAATATTACAGAACTACATTTTAATCTGGTTTGGGCTGCAGCTGGAACTGTTGTGGGCAGTATGTGACCAGAGGCTGCATGTTTGACACCTCTGGTATAGGGTACATAGGATTTAGAGTTAAAAGATTTCTTAAAGACAATTGCTCTCATTCTCTCACTTAACAGAAGAAACTTTCTAGTTAGCTCCCTAAATTTTGATGAATAGTTGGCATTGAAAAATAGGCAAGTCTCAGTAAAGAGAAAGGATTAAAGTTTTTTCAGAATGAGATATTTTTAATTTAATTTTAAGTGGTCCATTGTCATTTGCCTCTCTCTACAACCCTAGGGTTTGGGGTAGATAATGATTATATTTTGAAATTTCAATTCTTATTTCTTTGTACTCTGTTGCCTTTATTTTGTCATCACTTTTTCAAAGCCAGTATTGGACTACTCCAGAGCAGTTGTGAATTTACCTAATGATTTATGAACTATCCTGTCTTTGTTGTAAGGGATGGTCTTTTCTCATAAATTCTGTGTCTTATTGTTGGCTTTGTTCACCACTTGTTTGGAGTACACATTTTAACTGACATCCATTTAAGGCATGACCCAGATCTGGGACAAATTTCATAGGATCTCTCTGACCAGAAAGGTTCCCCATGGCCCATGTAATAGAATGAGAATGGGGGCACTGTTGCACCAGTCTTGTGGTTTCATTGGTTTATCTTTCATCACTGCCACTAGTTTGAGGTTTGCCAACAGTTTCACTATTACTGGATAAGAGATCCAGTAAGAGATAAAGGCTTTCTTTTTATAATCAGGAATAAGACTTGGTAAACAAATACGTAGTCGTTAACATATTGATATAAATGATTTTGAGGGAGTCTATAAATAGCTATCTCAAATAGAGAGAAACAACACTGAAAGCGAAAAGGAAACTCAAAAGGGAGCCTAGAAACTAATTTTTCTGTGGAATAGGAGTGCATTCTCTTCTGTTTATATTAATGTGTGCACAAATAGGAGTTGTGTTCAAAGGTACTTTATATTCTGTAGAGCCTCATACTTTTGTGGAACTATGTCACTCAACTGTATGGTTGTGTGTAGGGGTTAAATATTAAAATTTTCTATTTCCTTGAGGTAATATTGCACTATTTCCTTTCTTTTTACAGTAGCAATATTGATCTCTATTAGTAAGTACTTTTTTGTTGCTGTCATACCACTCTCTCCTTTCCCATGTTCTGGACAATACTTATGGAGTCAGCTATAGTCTTAGAGTGTTGCTACTTTTCAAAGGAAAGAGGTTTTGAATTGGATTTAGCCTGGCCAGAAACTGTTGTGTAAATAAGTCTTTTATGGCTCTAGTCCCATTATTAGATAAGGAAACTTCTGGATATATTGTAAACTCTTGGCTGTTGAGCCCAGGTAACTTTATTAACTGTTTTCTTACTCTTCTAATATAGGTATAGCTAAATCTGTAATTTAGATCTCTAGCTTATCTTTTCAAAATAACTTTAACACGAATGCCAGCAAATCATTTAGAAGCAGTCAATAATTAACCAAATAATTAATTCCAATTAAGTTATAATCAGCTCTTTACTATATTTCAGGCACTGTGCTAAGTGTTAAGTACACAAAAACAAATTCAAGAAGCTTACATTCTTATGGGAAACGGTATGCCAATATTTACAGAATATGTATACAGTGAACACTGGACAAGGTAGTTTTCTGAGAGAGTCCCCTAACACCTGAGTGTCCCCAGAAAGGCTTCATGAAGAAGGTAGAATTTAAGCTTGAAGGAACTAGGTTATTCTAAGAGGTGGAGATGAGGAAGGAATGCATTCCAGGCACAGAGAATGGACAGTCACTGCAGGAAAACATAAATGGGAGGTGATGGAAAAAACAGCAAGTAGTTTGTGTTACTGCAGTACAGAGTATGAGATAGGCAGTCCTATTAGAAGACTAGCAAGGTAGAAAGGGTCAAGTTGTGAAAAGTTTGTATTTTAACTTAGAGAAAATAAGGGGCCACAGAAGTTTGCTAACTAGAAGTGTGATAGGCTCAGATCTGCCTGTCATAAAAATCATTTTGACAACTCTGCTGAGGATGGATTGGAGTGGGAAGAAGCTTGTAAAAGGAAGACAAAAAAAGGAGTTTATTGCAGTTTTCTAGGAGAAGTGATGAAGGCCTGAACTAGGTGGTGATCTGTATAAATATGGTTCCCTCACGTGATCTTTTTCTTTATAGAAGGAAGTAATTATAAGCTCTTTTGGTCATGGGGCAAAGGATGGAAATATTGTTTTCCCTCTTTATGCTCTCCCCTCCCTCTTTTAATTACAGATGGAAAAGGAAAAGAAACAAATTTACTTTTTCGACATAAAGGGATAGAGAGGTACATGAGCATTTTGGAGATAATTATGAGTATAAGGAACTTTGAAAGAAAGATATAGAGCTGGAAGGGACTTTCCTAGTCTATCCTTCTCATTTTACAGGTGAGGAAACTGAGGCCCAGAGAGATTAAGTGACTTGCTCAAGGTTCCACAGGTATTGAGTAGCAAATCTTTGATTTGAACCTCTTTGACTCCAAAGCCAGTGTTTTTTCTTTCCATATCTCTGATAAGGTAAACAAACAATTAAGGATTTTTGACTGTTACTCCAAAACCCAAGTGATTTGGACAAATGAAAGCAGGGGAAAAGTGGCCTTCAGTAACAAATTTTCATTAATAGTAGACATTGTAAGAGCCAACCCTAAGTTATTGTTTATGTTCATGTAGCTTAGAAGCTCTTTTACCTTAAGAAGAGAGTGTTACTTATGTCTGATAATTAAACTCAGAGTTATTAAGCAGCATTTGAGAACAGTTGAGACATAGTGATAGTGTCAGCATGTACTTAGATGTGTCTGTTTCTTTAAATCTTGCTCTATGTTGTAACTTAGATTTGCAAAATGAAGATAACAATGGGTGATTTTAAGGATCTATGCAAATATTTTAATACAGAATTGTATTTAAAAAGTCAGTTCTGTCTAGATTTTGTTTAAATATATATTTTTAGTTATCTATTCCTGAGAAAAACCTCTCTATTGGGCTTATATACATATCCCATGGCATTTACTGTATTTAATAGGTTTGTAAATGACAGGGCAATCCTAGAGAGGTCAAATAGTTCTTCTATTCCTATAATTCTGTAGCTTCCACAAGGTGAAAAGTGAATACTGTTAAAACTCTTATATATGTATATAGACACATAAATATATACATATGTATAGACAGATAGTTTTAGCATTTATAAGCCCCAACAGTCATACATAATTAAGAAAAATATTTGTATTTTCATTTTGATATGAAAGTATAAATCTATAGTGTAATGGTATGTTAAATACTATAAAATATACATACAATATTACCTGATGGAGCAAGATTCAAAGAGATATAAACATCTAGCTTATAAGTACCTTCCGTCACTACACCTCAACTGTTACCATTCACTGCTTAACTTAACTTTGGGTTTTCCTTTTTGCTTTCAGGAAAACCTTTAACTTGCGCTCTGGGCGTTGCCTGTCTGCAGCTTCCCGGTGGCTCACCGCTTCTGTCTGCTCCAGCCTTGTTCCAGCTGCTTCGAGGCTTCTGGGCTTCAGAGCTCGGTGTGAAAGCTTGCCTTTGGCCTATACCCCTTCCCCCTGCTTCAGGTGTCAAAAACCTTTAATTAGCTTGCTTGCTCCAGTTTTTCTAACTAGAATTTTCTCTGCATCTTGCTAGCCCTTAGACCTGAAGTCCCAGTTCCTTTCATGCCAGTGGAAACTACTTTTTCTCCACATGGCTTCTCTCTGTAAGTAAGCCCTTGCATCCTTTTGTTTCTGTGATCTGTGGAAAAAGATTTACATGGAATTCTGCTGTATGATTTCCCTATATTGCTTTCCTTTTAATTTGGGAGGTTTAATCTGACAGCTGCTTATATCATTCATTCATATACCTCCTTCTTATTTGTTCCCTATCGGTATAGAATGGACCTCTTACTGAAGCAAAGACTCACAGAAGTGTTGTCAACCTGCTTCTTAAAGGAGCTATGCCTTTAAAGCAAAACAGAAACTCTTTTCAGCTTAGGCTGAACAGCTTTTAAACACACTCTTTTTCATATACATGTTGACCTACAAGCAGCTAGGTATAGGGCAGGTATAGTATCTAGGAAGACATAATCAACTTCTGTAGGACTGATGTTGCACTTTGAAACTTCATTAAGTACTAGCAAACATTAGACAATTTAATAGCCTGGCATCCCCCCAGCTCAAGGGAGGTAGAAGGCAGATAGTTTATTCAGGTTAAACAACAATGACAAGGCTAGTATATAATCAGGGGACAAATTATGAGACAAAATTCAAGGGAAAGACCTTTGTGGGATTGAACAGTGTGAAACAAAATAGCTTCAGAATTCATATGCTACTCTATTAGCCATAATCACATATTGCTTTTTTATTTTGAGTCGTGCATTTCTATAGAATGGA
The DNA here is from genome assembly GCF_028372415.1 of Notamacropus eugenii. NCBI lineage: Eukaryota > Metazoa > Chordata > Mammalia > Diprotodontia > Macropodidae > Notamacropus > Notamacropus eugenii. Next base: position 408,756,655 of record NC_092873.1, read on the forward strand.
TTTCTAAATGCAGCCAAGATATATAGCTGTTCCTTTTTTTTTTTTGCTTTTAAACATAATCTGTAGACTCAGAGGTAATTTTTTTATTGATTTTAGCAAAACTCTTAACAAAACTTCTGCTGTTCTTGAAGAAAAGATAGAGAGATGTGGGTTTGAAAATGTTATAATTAGATATAGCTAACTTTATATTGAATGATCAGATCAAAAGATTAATTTTCTAATGGTTCCCTGTTAGCTTAGTTGTCTAGCATAGTTCTATAAGCATCTGGACTTGACTTTTTCCTACTGAATTTACAATAATGAGTTGAATAAAAACATAGATATTTATTAAAGTTTCAGGTAATACAAACGTTGGGGGAAGAGCTAACATGTTGGATACCAAAATTAAAAAAAATTTCAGTGGACTAGACTTATTGTTCCATCTGTGAAAACTGACTTTGAAGGGTAAATGTAAACCCTAATATTTTGATTAAAGTTATTTCCCAACTATAATATGAAGAAGCATGGCTAGAAGGAGTTTACCTGTTAGATCATCTGGGACTTTTAGTGGTCTGTCTGCTCATTTGGGCTAAAAGTGTGAATGGCAGACAAAGCAGCTAATTCAGTTTTAGGTTGTATTGAGAAGTATAGTGTCAAGGACTGAGACTGGGTAGCAGTCCTGTTCTACCGCATCTGATCTTGTATCTTATGGAGAACATAAAAAGGCTAGGCATGTGCTCATAGTTCATATAGTGACCTAGATGTAGAGCTAGAAGCAACCTTGAAGAGATAACCTGGTCCAACCTTCTCATTTTACAGATGATGAAACTTATCAACTTGTCAGAGGCCTTACAAGTTGTGTTACAGCCAGGGTCTGAATTTCATGGTCTGTGTCTTCCAAGTGTGGCACACTTTTGATTATACATGTTCCTTCTAGTACTGGATAACCAGTATGGAAAAAAAGCTAGCCTCATGAACATGCCATATGAGAATCAGATATAAGAACTGACCAGGCTTATCCAATAAATTATAAAACATAGTAGGCATGTGTTCCATTATTTGAAGGGCTGTCATATAGAAGTCCTTATAGTCCCTGAATACCAGAATTGGAAACAGTGGATGAATTTTCAGAGTTAGATTAAATTTGAGTTAAGAAAAATTTTCCTAACCATTGTAGCTGTTAACAGTAACTAACATTTTTGTAGTGCTTTAAGCTTTCCAAAGCTCTTTATATAAATTATTTAATTTTGACAACAGCTCTTTTTGAGGTAGGTGCTTTTGTTATCCATTTTTAAAATGAGGGAACCAAGCTTTTATTAAGTGCCTATTGCAGACTACTATAGAAGGAGTAGGGGACCAGGACTGCTCTGTAGGGGCCCTCAATACATTCTGAGCATGGTGTGGATGAACATCCAACAAAAGAGACTAAGGAGTGACCAGACAGGTAGAAGCAGAACTAGGAGAGAGCAATGACATGAAAACTCTGAGAGAAGAGAACATCAGGGAAAAGAAGGTGGTAGGCATGTCAAAGACTTAGAGAGGTTAAGTTATATGCCCAAAGTTTTATAGCTAGTAAGTGTCAGAGATGAGAGTTGAAGCTGACTCTTCTTGACACCAAACCCTGTACTCTACCTGTAAGGCCAAGCAAAGTAGGATCTTGTGCTGTTTTTGTTTCACCAAAAGTACCTCTGAATAGTGTTATTACGGAGGACCTTTCCCACCCATTAATGGGCCTGGGAAGATTTGTGGGAAGGTCCACACCTTTTGTTAATGAGCTATTGGTTCTCCAGGGATGTGATGCCCTCTGGCTCTGAAAAGTGTATAAAGACTCTGAGGTGTGGTTTTATTTTGGGGGCTTAATTTGTGGAAGAAGGTTTGTGTGTCAGATGAGAGACTCTGGGAAGCTGCTAATCAGCCCCCTGGCTTGAAAAACCTAGATGTTAGTGCTTCCCTCTTTGGCAACTATGGTCAGACAGTTGGACCTGTCTGTTGATTTGTGATATATGTATTGTTTGTGGTCAGACAGAGGAAACCATGTCTGTTGATCTTTGATTTCTCTGTATTTTCTCTGAAGTTCAAGGTCCTGACCTCTACCCCCTCGCCCCCACTAATTGAATGACACCTGTTCTTGATTAAAGTGATTGTTAGCCCCTCAAAAGTTGCCTTTCCTTTTAGAGAAGCAGATCAAAGAACCTCTGATAGCAGGCCCCCCTGTGTATTTTAGGGTGTTTACTGATGATAAATATAAAACCAATAAAACCAGCTAGCTGCCAAAAGTCAGATATACTACCATGTTGTAAAACAGTGAATTCCTTCTTCTTGAGAGTCTGCAAGCAAAGTCTTGATTGATCCTGTGGTAGAAAAATTTCTGATCATTGCATACAATGTTTCTTTGAAGTATGTAGGATGTTTATTTGTGTTGCTGAAAGGAATATGGTCAGCTGAGGTTACTGGGGTTTGTTACAGTAGTTAGTTTCTCCCAGGAATGTAATTGTGAACAAGCACTGCCATTTTTAGTTTGTTAAATAGCATTTAAAAACCCCATTCTTCCTGTAATTTGAGGCAAGACTTACTACTCAGTCAGTTGTAAAGCCTGGCCTATTGGATTATGGATTTGTAGCTACAACTATACTCTTCTTTTAGTGTCACCAGCATTTTAAAGTTATAGATCTTACAGAGAGGTGATGTGACCTTTCACATCTCACCATAATTTCATTTGCTATGGTGAGAAGAACTATATACCTCCATTGTTTCTATGGTTCCCTAGTCTTCATGGCCACATAGATTTTCTTAGGGTTTTTTTCTTTTTTTCTTTCCTTTTTCTCTTAATCATTCAATATAGACTTATAGTGACAATAGTCAGTCATGAGATTTCTGATGAGGGATATTTTAATTTGTCACCATAAAAAACTGTTTTGTAAGATGTTAGAGGATTGCAGAGAACTCTACTCTCCTAGGAAAATTGGCAAACAAAAATCAACGACACCAAAGAGAAAAGAAATGACTAAAAACTCTACCCCAAAAAGTTGATTACATTTAAAAAATGAGCAAAGCAAAATGCTGATAGAATTAAAAATGCAATGATGGTGCAACTATATCAGCTAGACAAGTATCACAAACAGCAGGATTGGGAAAATTAAAAACACAAGAGATCCCTAGAGACTTCTTCAAGTGGATAAATTATATATTCCATGAAAATAAATAGGAATTAGAATGTTGAAGCAATCATAAGACTAAATAGCAGGTCCTAAAGAAAGTATGAAATTTTTTGTGGAAATTAGCAAAAAATTAAAAGGGAATTACAATATTAAAAAAAGAAAAAGTTAATCAAGAAAATAACTAGTGTAGATAATATAGTAGAAAATTCCTTAAATGCATAAAAAAGTAACAATAATGCTGATGTTAATAGTTCACATTTTAAAGTTTGCAGAGCACTTTATATATATTATCTCCTTTGATCTTGAACAACATTTTGAAATAGGTACTCATTTAACATTTCCATTTATAATTTAGGAACCTAAGTTTTAGAAAAGTTAAATGATTTGTTCAGGCCTGGACAGCTAGTCATTTTCTAAAGAGGGATTCAAGCCCAAGTCAGTGCTGACTTTTCAATACAATGCTCTTCCTTCTCTTAATACTTCAAGCTACTACTATAACAAACAGCTGAATTACTGTTGTACATGATAGAATTCCACATAACACATAAGATCTGGAAATGAAGGTTAAAAAAATTCTGTAATTATAGACTTATTCTGACTATTTCACAACACACAGACCCAAGTAACAGATGTAAAATATAGTTGACAGTATATTGCAGATGACTTAAAAAAATGTAGATATTATGTTTAGGGAAATCATTAAAGAAAATTTCCTCAAAGTGGTCAATAAAAAGATATAAATACAAAATAACTTATAGAATCCATTAAAAGTTCCCCAAAGAATGACCCAGTCTTTATTATGTCTAAAGTAATAGTTTAACTTAAAATATTACTATTAACGATAAAGGAAGAAATATCATAAGCTGTCAGAAGTCAAGTCTTTTACTGGTGAACTATAACTAGAATCACAGTGGAGTTTTGAAAGACTTAGGGTGCTGGCTGAAAATAGACTAGAATATGTACAAAAACTGGCAAAACATAGGATCTATGAAGTCAAGAAATGGATATTTGAGAAGCATATATTAAAAAGACATTTGAGGTGAAATAAACTCACATCTGCTTCATCTATGGAGAGCAATAAAAAGCCTTCCAAGTGAAGATATTATTTTTAAAAAGAATGGTAAGAGTTGCTAACCAAATTTGAAAATCTTAAAACAAGAATTCTTAACAGTTTTTTGTATCATAGATCTCCTAAAGTAATTTAATTAACATGTATTTATTAAGCTTCTTCTCTATGCCTGGTGCTTAACTAAGAGCTGGGGATACAAGGAAAGGAAAATATGTGGCTTATGTCTTCAAGGAGCTTATAGTCTAATGGGGAAGACATCATGCAAACAACTTTGTACATTCAGGTTGCATTATAATGTAAATGGAATTGTCTTACAGGGAAGGCACAAGAACTAGGATGGAAGTGCCTCATAAAGGTTTCTTGTAGAAGGTGAATTTTGAGTTGAGTCTTGAAGGTGTCCAGGGAGTAGCAGGTGAAGAGGGAGAGTATTCTAGCTATTGGGAACTGCTAGTGAAAAAAGCAAGGAATCAAGAGATGGAGTATCTTGTGAGAAACAGCAGGAATTCCATTTTTGCTGGATCTTAAGAATATATGAATAGGAATATAGTATCAGGAAGACTGGAAAAGTAATAATGGGACTGGTTATGAAGGAGTTTAACAGCCAAATAGAATTTCAGATGAATGAATTAATAGTAAAGCACTGTACTAAGTGCTAGCAATAAAAATAACAAACTAAGATGACCCTTATTTTCAAGGAATTTGCATTCTAATGAGGGAGACAATACCCATGGAAGATTTCAGCTTTTAATCAAGTGGAAAGGTCCCATTATTCCTAGGGTATAGTGAAGCAGTTGGTAATGTCTGTACTTAGGTATTTTAAACTAGGTCCTGGAGCTAATAGCAAGTCGTGAATTTATTGAGCTGTGTGTGTGTGTGTGTGTGTGTGTGTGTTTGAGACACACACACACACACACACACACACACACACACACACAGACTTGGGGAGACCTGGTCAGAACTGGCAGGCAACTTTTACAGCTCTGTAGAGGAAGATGAACTGAAGTGGGGAGAGACTTGACCTAAGGAAACAAACCAGAACCCTCTAAAAGGAGATAAGGCCCTACACCAGGGTATGGATTGTACTGGGGAAAGAAGGGAATACACAAAAGAAATGTTGTGAAAGTAGAAACAATAATATTTGGACGCAGATTGGATTTGTTCAGTTGAATACAAGTGAGATGACTGCAAAGTTGAGAGATTGAGTGAAGAAGAGAATGGTGATGTCCTCCAAAGTAATATAGAAATTGGAAAAAGAGGAGGATTTGGGGGGGGGGGGGAGAATAATTAGTTCTGTTTTGGACATGCTATGTTTGAGATGCCTACAGGACATCCAGTTTGAGATGTCTAATGGACAGTTGGTGATGGGAGATAGGATCAGGAGAGACATTAGAGCTTTATAAATATTTCTGAAAATCAGTTGCATAGACATGATAGTTGAACCCATGGGAACTCATAACATTACCGACCAACATAGTGTAGAGGGAGGAGAGAAGAGGATCCAAGATAAATCCTTGCGCAGTACTATGGTTAGTGGATATGACCTGGATCAAGATCGAGCAAGAGATTGTACAATATAGAAAGAGAACCATAAAAGTTGTGTCATGACAATGTAGAAAGAATATCCTAAATATGATGCAGAGTTTCCCAAAGTGAGAGATTCTACTTGCTGGTGGGTGCTGGAACTATACGGGGTGGGGGGGGGCAATAGTAGCCTGGAGTGCAATTGGGGTGCATTGAATAAAACTAAGGGGGCAGTGGAAGCATAAGGAAAGAAAAGAGAATTTTGGAAAACCCTTTATACTTATTTCATCAGTTGTATAACAGTTAAAGTAGTTAAAGTCATAGTGATTACATTATTTTCCAAATAAACATACAAAATGCAAGTTATAGCTGATTAGTGGTCAAGTCTGCTGACAGGTCTTAACAAGCAAGTGTTGGTAGTCTAGCATGTCTCTTGTTGGATAGTCTAGCATGCATTGGCAGGAATATATATGAGTAATGACTTGTTTACAATACGATACTGTATGGTTATGTGAGGCAATATTGTATCATCAAAATTTTGATGTAGGAAAAATCCCACAAATTTACAATAAATTACTAAATTTAGGGTGCATCATTTAAGAAATATTTTTTAAATGATGCAAATTTCAGAAGAAACAAACAAACATTAAAAGATTAAAGAAAGGGGGATGTTGAGTAATTTTTTTTAAAAGGGGGTGGTAGGCCAAATAAGTTTGAGAACTACTGAGTTAGAGGTCAGTGAAAATAAAGACATTTTTTCCCATCTACATACGTGAACTCCTTGAAATCTCTCCAGTAGCACTGTGTGGTCAGTGTTGGCTGCTAGAGTGTCATCCCAAAATATGATGGGACAATGAACAGCAAAGGGCCTAGAATCATAATGAGGCAGGCTGCTTTATATGAATTCTACTTACCACTGCAAATTTCCATTGATTTTTAAACCTTGTTTCCTGATGGAGTGATCTACAGGAGGAAATAAGCTACCGGGAAGGGATAATTCACCCAAATTTACTTTCAAATGTTTTAATAAGTTTACACACCATTAAATTTTCAACACAGACCTTAATATGAGATGGATGGTTTTTTTCTTTTTGTAATTGTTTAAGAGTTTCAACTTTAAAATACATTTGCTAAATTACTAAAGGTTTCAGTAGGCTGTTTTAGAGAGAAAGAAGAAAAGAATACTTCAGGTGGGGACAGAGTAATTCTAAAGAGATGCTTCTATCTTTGATAAAGGGAAAATAGTTAAGTTAAAATAGCATGTAGTTATTAATATAAAATAGAATATTTTTGTCTAGAGTAATTCTATTATATTTAGATTAATAATAAGATAAAAATAAGATAAGAATAAAAAAGTATCCATTCCTTGCTCATAGAATGATCAATTGGCTTTGTGCTATTTAACATTTTTATAAGTGACTGGAATAAAGATATAATAGAATATTTTTCGGATTTGCAGATGTTGCATATATCTAGGTGGGATAAACTGATTTAGTAAATGAGAAGATTAAAATGTCATTTACTAAATAACTGGGTGAAAAAGGAATTTGTTTAAAAATGGATTACATCAAACAGATTACATAATTAAGACCCCAATACATTAAAAACAAATCTTTGGAATGCTGCTAAAGTAACATTCAATGAGAAATTCTGAATGCCTTTATCAGTGAGAGAGAAAACTAGGGAAATAGAGCATGAAAACATTTTTAATGTCATGAAAAAAACAAACTGAAAATGGAAGAGGAATAACTTGGATTAGAGATCAACATAAGGGAACAAAAAATTACTGATAAATAGATAGATAAATCTAGGAGCTGTTTTTGGAAAAATCTAGAAATTGATAGCCTATTTTTTAAAGAGCATAAATCCAAACTATCAAAATTAGAATGAGAAAGGAATGATTGCAATAAGAACAAAATAAATTTTTAAAAATGATCAGCTACTGTGCAAAGTAATGTGTTAATAGACTTAAGAACCTGAAAGAAAGGAATGATCATCTCATGTGTGTACCTAGTTATTTTGTCTCCCCAGTTACTATGAGTGCAGGATTTTTTTTGCATGTGGTTTGCTTTTCTTTGTATACCCTCTGCTTAGCACAGGGCCTAGAATATGGTAAGCACTTAATAAATGCTTGTTGATTAATTGATTGTATCGCCTTCTGATCTTTTTGTGGTTTTTGTACATAAAGATTTTTTTGATGTTTTTCTTCATAGCTATTGCTACTCACTAATTTGAACTACAAGTCCTCCCTTGTGACAAATTGATGTAGTCAGGTTTAAAACAAATCACCTTTTTGGCCTTGTCTAAGAATGTACGTATTACTGAATCTGTAATCCTATAATTTCTAGTCGATCACTTATGATGAAGTTGTGATTGGTTTTTGCTTTTATCAGAATTCTCACATATTTTAAAGTTGTTTCCTCTCACATTATTATTGTGGTTGAGTAAATTGTTAAATTGCTTCTGATTGTTTCATTCTAGGGTCCGTGATGTCTTCTGCAGAAAATGATAACTTTCTTTCCTTTTTACCTGTGGTTTTTCTCTGAGGTGCTTTTCTTGCCTTATTTCAATAATTAGCAATACTAGTACTGTACAGCATGGCAGAGATATTCCAGGGTCAAATTACACAGAGTTTGATGGATATTCCAGGGTCTGACTGCTGCTGAGGCATGAGGTTGAAATCTGGAAAGTCAGGAGCATTGCTGTAAGGAGAATGAAGCCCCAAGACTGTTTCACCAAAAGGGGAAAGGAACTTAGAAACATTTCTGCTTTTGACATAAAGGAATTTAAATGAAGTTTAAATGATAAGTTCATCTTGTCTTTAGTTTTGATACAATTGGAGTATTGCCATCATTTGAAGTGGAGTTGTGGGAAAAAAAAGTTGCCCTACCATTTGTTTCTTAAAATTCATTTAGCTGCTTAAATGGATCTGTGATCTCACTGATACAGGCGGTTCCCTCCAAGTGGCAGAACATTATTACCCTTCCATGTCCCTCATTCGGTGTTTCGGTTATCCATGTGTTTCTTAAAGTTTGTTTCAGGGAGTCCACCCAAAGTAGCAGATTCATTACTTCTTATTTCTTTATAACATGAAATACAGGAGTCCCAAAATTCTTATTGTAGTTTTAAACTTTAATAGTTTAAAACTGTACTAAGACTTTTGGTACATCCTATACATGAACTGTCTACTTGTTATTCTCAACTCACACCATATAATTCTCCCACTTTTTTTTTTTTTTATCATACATTTAGTTAATGATATTCATTAGTTCTTTGTAGTTCTTATTTACTTGTTGGACACCTATACATTTCATTCTGTGTGAAATTTAATTCTAACTCTTTATACTGTAGGGTTTTATTGTTTGTGGTCATTTTAAATGTAGTTTTATTAATCGTTTGCTTTTTACGCTATTATCTTTTAAAATATATATATATATTTAATATACTGTCTCCTACCCAGCAAAGCATTCTTTGTAACACATTCTTAAGGAGAGAAAAAACAGTACAACAAAAACTAACCAACAGTTAAGCATTGTTTTTTGATTCCTTCCACCTTCCTCCATCCACAATATGAAAGATAAAAAGAAATACAGAACTCCTGAATCACATACGCAAAATAAAGTAAAACAAATTCCTGTAGTGGTTACATCCAAAAATACATTTCTTATTTTGTATATTAATTTATTCTCCTGTCATGAGTTTGAGAATATTCTGCTTTGTCATTCCTCTCTGGAATCCTAGTGATCACTTAGTTGATCAGATTTATGTAATTTTTCTGAATTGTTTATGTTTAAGGTATAAATTATTCTTCTTGCCCAATCATTTCAGCTTTTATCAGTTCATACAAGCATTTCCATTTCTCTTTGAATAAGTCTTTTCCTTCATTTCTTATAGCACAATCATATTCCATTACATTCATACAGACAATACCATCTTTAGGGAAGTCCATCATCTTTTCATTTTTTTCTGGATTCCTTTCCTTGATTGATGAATACATTAGGCAAAATGTTTTTTGCTTTATGTCTTGCCTCATATTTATGATAAGAAGTTAATGAAAAAGTTACCTTCAATGTAACTTTCAAATAATCTAATATTTGGATTCTCTTAGGTGGCGGGAGCCACCTTGTTGAAAGGAAACTTTTAAGATTATATTTTTGTCTTCTAAATCAGATGCTTTTGAAATAATTTACAAATAAACATAGCTGGATCTTGTATTCCCTTTGTATTTTCTTTTAGATAATTGTGAATGGATAGAGATATGAGCCTCTGTGGTATGTCAGCTTGTTAAAGCCTCCCTGTTGCTTGCTAATACTCTCATCAAGGATGTTAGGTTCAGGTCTGACAATGTCACTCCCTTTCTCAATAAACTTAAAATGGCTCTCTATTATATATAGAATTGATACATATCATTTTTATGTATATATCATTTTTATGTATATAGACATTTTATATCTATATCTGTACGTATCGTATGTAGAGATATAAGCTCCTTAGTTTAATTTTAAAAAATATATTATTTTTTTCCAATTACATGTAAAAATAATTTTGACATTTGTTTTTTTAAAAAAATTGAGTTCCAAATTTCCTTCCTCTCCTCCTCCTTCATTAAGAAGGCAAGCAGTTTCATATAGTTTATGTAAGTACAGTCATGCAAAACATATTTCTCTATTGGTCATGTTGTGAAAGAAAACACAAATGCACCTTCCCCTCAAACCTAAGAAAAATAAAGTAAAAAAAAGTATAATTCAATCTTTATTCATCCTCCATCGGTTATTTCTCTTGAGGTATATAGAATTTTTCATTTTAAGTCCTTTGGAATTGTCTTGGATTACTGTATTGTTGAGAATAGCTAAGTCATTTACAGTTGATATCATGTAGTATTGCTTATTGTGTACAGTGTATTCCTGGTTCTGCTCACTTCACTTTATAGTATTTCATGTAAGTCTTTATAAGTTTGTCTGGAAGCACTTTCCTCATCATTTCTTATAATGCAGTAATATTCCATCACAGTCATATACCACAACTTGTTCAGACATTCCCTCGTTCATGGGCATCCCCACAATTTCTAATTCTTTGCTACCACAAAAAACCTATTATAATATTTTTGTAAATGTAGGTCCTTTTCCTTTTTTTAAAAAAATCTCTTTGGGATATAGACCCAGTAGTGGTATTGCTGGATCAAAGGATACACACAATTTTATAGCCCTTTGGTCACAATTCCAGATTGTTCTTCAGAATGGTTAGGTCAGTTCACAATTCTGACAATGCGTTGATACCTTAATTTTTTCCTATCTTCTCCAACTTATGTCATTTTTCTTTTCTGTCATATTAGCCAGTCCTGATAGGTATGAGCTGATACCTCAGAGTTGTTTTAATTTATATTTCTCTAATCAATAGTAATTTAAAGCATTTTTAATATGATTACAGATAACTTGGATTTCTTTTTCTGAAAACTTTCTGTTCATACCCTTTGACCATTTATAAATCTGGTAATGACTTGTATTTTTAATTTTCTATTTTAAATCTGTTTCCACAGTTTTCTATATATTTGAGAAATAAGGCCTTTTGTCAGAGAAACTTGCAGTAAAGTTTTCTCCCAGCTTTCTGCCTTCCTTTTAATCTTGGCTGCATTAGTTTTGTTTGTGTAAAATCCTTTTAATTTAATGTTATCGAAATTAACCATTTTATATCTTATAATATTCTCTTTGTCCTGTTTGGATATAAATTCTTCCCTTCTCTATTGATCTGATAGGCAAATTATTGCATACTCTCCTAATTTGCTTATGGCATTACCCTTTAGGCCTAAATCATGTACCCATTTTGACCTTATATCAGTATATGATGTGAGATGTTGGTCTAAATCTAGTTTCTGCAAAACTGTTTTCCAGTTATCCCAGTGGTTTTTGTTAAATTGTGAGTTCTTTTTGCAAAAACTTCGGTCTTTGGTGTTTATCAGACTTTAGATTACTGTGGCCATTTACTACCGTGTCTTATGTAACTAATCTATTCCACTGATCAGCCACTTGATTTTTTTTCTCTTTAAAATGTTAATTAATTTGGTTTTAGTTTTCAACAATCACTTCCATAAGTCTTAAATTTTCTCCCCCTCCCTCTCCCTTCCTTCCCTGAGATGGCATGCAATCTTGTATAGGTTCTACACATACATTCTTATTAAAAACACATTTTCACCTTAGTCATTTTGCAAAGAATTAAAATGAATGGAAGAAACCATGAGAAAAACCAAACCAAAACAAAACATAACACAAGAGAAAATAGTCTGCTTCATTCTGCGTTCCAATTCCATAGTTCTTTCTCTGGATGTGGATGGCATTTTGCCTCCAGAGTCCTTTGGGAAAGTATTAGGTCCTTGCTTTGCTGTGAAGGGCTAAGTCTATCAGAAACAGTCCTCGTACACTGTGGCTGTTACTGTGTACAATGTTCTCCTGATTCTGTTCCTTTCACTCATCATCAGATCATATAAGTCCGTCTAGGCCTCTGAAGTTCTCCTGTTCCTCATTTCTTACAGCACAATAGTATTCCATTACATTCATATACCACAACTTGTTCAGCCATTCTCCAGTTGATGTGCCCCTCCATTTCTCAAGCAGTACCAGATTGTTTTGATGATTATTGTTCTGTATTACAGTTTGAGATCTAAGCTACTTCCTTCACATTTTTGTTTTCATAGATTCCCTTGATATTCTTGACCTTTTGTTCTTCCAGATGAATTTTGCTGTTATTTTTTTCTAGAACCATAAAATAATTTTTTGGGAGTTTGATTGGTATGGCACTGAATAAGTAAATAAGTTTAGGTGGAATTGCCACTTTTATTGACTCAGCCTCCTCATGGGCAATTAGTACTTTAGTTGTTTAGATCTGACTGTGTGAAAATAGTTTTGTAGTTATGTTCATATAGTTCCTGGGTTTGTCTTGGCAGGTAGACTCCCAAATATTTTCTGTTTTCTATATTTATTTTAAATGGAATTTCCTTCTCTCTTGCTGCTGGATTTTGTTGGTAAATTCTGATGACTTATATGTGTTTATCTTATATCCTGCAACTTTGCTAAACTTTTTAATTTTTTCAACAAGTTTTTTAGTTGATTTTCTAAGATTCTCCAAGTATACCATCATATCACCTGCAAAGTATGATAATTTTGTTTCTTCATTGCTTATACTAATTTTTTTAACTTCTTTTCCTTCTCTTATTGCTATAGCTAGCTTTTCTAGTACAATATTGAATAATAATGGTGATATTCTTGTTTCACCCTAATCTTATTAGGAAGACTTGTAGCTTATTCCCATTACAGATAATGCTTACTGATAGCTTTAAATGGATACTAATTATCATTTTAAAAAAGCTCTATTTATTCTTGTGCTTCCTATTGTTTTTAATAGAATTGAGTGTTATATTTTGTCAGAAGCTTTTTTGTTCATCCTTTGAGATAATCTTATAATTTGTCCTGATTTTGTTGTTGATATGGTCAATTATGCTGATAGTTTTTCTAATATTGAACCAGCTCTGTATTCCTGGTATAAATCCCACCTGGTCATGTATGATCTTTGTGGTGTATTACTGTAATCTCCTTGCTAGTGGTTTAGTTAAAAATTTTGCATCAGTATTCGTTTGGGAAATTGTTCTGTGATTTTCTTTCAGTATTTTTGTTATTCCTGATTTACATATCAGTGCCATATTTCTATTGCAAAAGAAATTTGGTGGGACTCCTTTGCCTATTTTTCCAAATATTATTGAAATTAATTTTTCTTTAAAGTTTTGGTAGAATTCATTTGTGATCCTTCTGGTCCTAGGAATGTTTTTTCTTTGAGAGCTCGTTGATGGATTGTTCAATTTATTTTTCTAAGGTAGGCTTATTTAAGTATTGTATTTCCTCTGCTGTTATTCCGGGCTGTTTATGTTTTTGTAAATATTCATTCTTTTCATTTAGATGGTTTGATTTATTGGCATATAATTGGGCAAAATAGCACCTCATAAATGCTTTAATTTCATCTTCATTGATGATGAATTCATCTCTCTCATTTTTTGATACTGTTATTTGGTTTCCCTTTTTTCCCCCTATCAAATTAATGACTGGTTTATTTACTTTATTGTTTTTGGCATAAGACCATCTTCTAGTTTTATTTATTAGTTCATTGGCTTTTTTACTTTCAATTTTATTAATCTCTCCTTTGATTTTCAGAATTTTCAGTTGGTGTTTATTTGAAGATTTTAAATTTGTTCTTTAGTTTATTTAGTTGTACACCCAATTCATTGATTTATTCTCTCTCTATTTTACTGATGTAAGCATTTAGAGATGTAAATTTTTTCCTATGTACTGCTTTGACTGTATGCCATAAATTTCAGTATATTGTCTCATTGTTGTCATTGTCTTTAATGAAATTATTGTTTCTGTAATTTGTTATCTGATCACTCATTCTTTAGAATTATTAATTTTCTATTTTAAATCTGTTTCCACAACCCTTTATTGAATGTAATTTTCATTGTATCATGTTATGAAAAGAATGTATTTAATATTGCTGCTTTTTTTGTACTTAGTTGTGAGGTTTTTATGGCCTAATACATGGTCCATTTTTGTGTAGGTGCCATGTATTGCTGAGAAAAAGATATATTCATTTCTGTTCCTATTCAGTTTCCTCAGAGGTCTAGCATATCTAACTTTTCTAAAATTTTAGTCATCTCCTTAACTTCTTGAGGAATGGAGAGAAGCCAGGAAGTTGTCAGAGTTATCTCTGAAACAACATTAAATCAAACCTCTAAGTGGATTCTGGAATTACAGAACCTACAAGAAAGACAGAATGAAACAATTTTCCAGGTTAAGATAACTTGGAAAGACTTCAGGAAAGTCTTGTCTCACTTGTGTAAAAGGGAGGCACAGCCCAGTGCAGATGGTGTCTGGACAAGTTAGATCCAGCTCTTAGCCACAGCACAGATCAGCAACCAAGACCCCTTGATCCTGGCTCATCAGGTCGGTGGCATATCAGGCCAGCTATGAGGCCTCCAGCCTCATCACAGAAGGCAAATTGCCCACCCTGGAACCCAAACAACAACAGTCTGGACTAAACCAGGCTATCCCAGCACAGTAAGCAAACTGCCAAGACCTGATCTCCAGCACATAAAGCCAGTGACCAGGCCCCTGGCCCTCAGCATATAAATCTTGGGACTGTGCCCCAGGAACAGAGCTTAACTTTAAAAGCCACAAAATAGGTAAGAGATGAGTAAGAAACAAAAAAGAGCCCTAACCTTAGAGCATTACTATGGTGACAGGGAAAATCAAAACATGTACTCAGAAGAGAACAACATTGTCAGAATATCTTCATGGGAAACCTCAAAGGGAAATATGAGTTGGTCCCAAGACCAAAAAACCTTCTTGGAAGAGCTCAAGAAGGATTTTAAAAGTCAAATAAGCGAGGTAGAAAAAAAATTTGGGAAAAGAAATAGGAGGTATGCAAGAGTCAACAGCTTGGCAAAGAAAGGACAAAAATCAAAGAAAATGATTTATCCAAAAATACATTTGACCAAATTGGGGGGAGGGGGCAGGGAACCACTGAAGAAAGCAGCTCCTTTAAAAGAAGAAATGGCCAGTGGAAGAGGAGGTACAAAAGCTAGTTGAAGAAAATAATTTCTTAAAAATTAGAATTGGACACTAAATTAGAATAATGACTCTATGAGACATCAAGAATCAGTCAAAAAAAGTAAAAAGAATGAAAAAATAGAAAAAAATGTAAAATACTTCATTAGACAAACAACTGATCTGGCAAATACATCCAGGAGAGGTAATTTAAGAATTATTGGACTACCTTAAAGCCATGATGAAAAAAAGAGCCTATAAATCTTTCAAGAAATTATTAAAGAAAACTGCCCTGGTATCCTAAAATCAGATGATAAAATGGTCATTGAAAGAATCTACTAGTCACTTCCTGAAAGAGATCTCCAAATGAAAACTGCAAGGGGTATTGTAGCCAGATCTCAGAATTATCAAGGGAAGGAGAGAATTCTGCAGACCACCAGAAAAAAAAATAACAAATTCAAATACTATGAAGTCACAGTCAGGCTTAGCATCTTCTACATTAAAGGATCAGAGGGCTTGCAGTATGGTTTTCCAGAAGGCAGAGGAGCTTGGATTACAACCAAGAATCAACTACCCAGCAGAATTGAGAATAATCTTTCAGGGGAAAAACTGGGTATTCAGTGAAATAAGGGACTTTCAAACATTCCTGATGAAAAGACCAGAGCTGAACAGAAAATTCAGTCTTCAATTTCAAGACTCAAGAGAAACATAAAAAGGTAAAGAGGAAAGAAAAAAAAAACTTCATTAACTTTAAACTGTTTATGTCCCCATATGAGAAGATGATACTTGTAACTCTTGAGAATTTTATTTTTATTAAGGCAGTTAGAGGAGGTACTCATAGACAAATGGTGTGAGTATAAGTTGACTTTGATGTGATGATATAAAAAAGGGATGAAAAAAGGATTCTACTGAGAGAAGAGAGCAGGAGGCAGAATAGGGCAAATTATATCACATGAACAGGCACAAAAGACCTTTTACAGTAGAGGAAAAAAAGAGGGGGATGAGTATTGTTTAAACTTTTCTCTCATCAGATTTGTCTCAAAGAGGAAATAGTTGGGTATCGAAATTTATCTTATTCTATAGGGAAGTAGGAGCAGAAAGGGGAAAGAAAAAGGGAGGAGGAGGGGAAAGGGGAAAGAAAAGGAAAGGGGGCTTATAGAAGGGAGGGCAGATTGAGGGAGGTAGCAGTTAGAAGCAAAACATTGGTGAGGATGGACAGGGTAAAAGGAGAGAGAAAAGTATAAATGGGGAAAAATAGGATGGAGGGAAATACACAGTTAGTAATCATAACTATGAATGTGAATGGGATGAACTATCCCATAAAACAGAAGTGGATAGCAGAGTGGATTAAAAACCAGAATCTTACAGTGTATTGTTTACAAGAAACACGTTTGAAGCAGAGAGATACACACAGAGATGCACAAGTAAAAAGCCAGAGCAGAATATATTATGCTTCAGCTAAAGTAATAAAAGCAAGGATAGCAATTCTAATCTCAGGCAAAGAAAAAGCAAAAATAAATCTAATTAAAAGAGATAAGGAAGGAAACTGCATCTTGCTAAAAGGTACCATGGGCAATGAAGTAGTATCAGTGCTAAACATATATGCATCAAGTGGTATATTATCCAAATTATTAGAGGTGGAGTTAAATGAAGTACAGGAAGAAATAGACAATAAAACTATATTACTGAGGGACCTCAACCTCCCCCTATCAGAACTAGATAAATCTAACCTTCCAAAAACAAAAACAAGAAAAAAGAAGGTGAATAGAATTTTAGAAAACTTATATATGATTGATTTCTGGAGAAAACTGAATGGAGATAGAGAGGAATATACACCTCCACAAAAAAAGTGACCATTTATTAGGGCATGAAAACCAGTGAAGAAAAGCAGAAATATTAAATGCAACCTCTTCAGATTATGATGCAGTAAAAATCACATGTAATAAAGGGCCATAGAAAGACTAAAAATTAATTGGAAACTCAATAATCTAATCCTAAAGAGAAGTCACAGAAAAATAATTTTATTAAGGAGAACAACAATAATTGGATGAGATGCCAAAACTTATGGCCTGCAGCAAAAACAGTTCTTAAGGAAAATTTTATATCTCTAAAGGCTTACATGAATAAAAGAGAGAAAGAGGAGATAAATGAATTGGGCATGCAACTAAAAAAGTTAGAATAAGAACAAATTAAAATTCCCAATTAAGCACCAAATTAGAAATTCTGAAAACAAAAGGCAAGATTAATGAAATTGGAAGTACAAAAACTGTTGAACTAATGAAACTAAGAGCTGGTTTAATGAAAGAAACAATCAAAGAGATATATCTTTGGTTAATTTGATTAAGAAAAAGAAAGAGAAAAACCAGATTAACAGTATCAAAAATGAAAAGGGTGAATTCACCACCAGTGAAGAGATTAAAGTAATAATTAGGAGCTATTTTTCCCAGCTGCTTGCCAATAAATCTAAAAAAAGTGAAATGGATGAATATTTTCAAAAATATATATTGCCTAGATCAACAGAAGAGGAAGTAAAATACTTAACCCCATTTTAGAAAAAGTAATTGAACAAGACATAAATCAACTCCCTAAGAAAAAAATCTTTAGGTAGGGCCAGATAGATTCACAAGTGAATTTTACCCCACATTTAAAGAATAGTTAATTTCAATAGTATGTAAACTGGAAAAATAATTATAGTAGTTTTACCTGATTCTTTTTATGACACAGATATGGTGCTCATACCTAAACCAAGAATAGCCAGAACAGAGAAAGAAAATTATAGACCAATTTCCCTAATGAATATCATTGCAAAAAATTTAAATAAAATATTAGCAAAAAGATTATAGCAATTTGTCACCAAGTTAATATATTATGACCAGGGGAGGTTTATACCAGACATGCAGTCCTGGTTCAATATTAGGAAAACTATCGGAATAATTGACCATATCAGTAACAAAACTAACAGAAATTATATGCTTATCTCAATAGATGCAGAAAAAGCTTTTGACAAAATACAGCACCCATTCCTATTAAAGACATTAGGGAGCGTAGGAATAAATGGAGCTTTTTCCTAAATAATAGTATGTTTCCAAAACCAGCAAACATTATCTCTAATGGGGATAAGCTGCAACAGAAGTTCTCAAACATATTTGGCCTAATGTCCACTTTTCAAAAAAATAAATTACTTAGCTCCCCCTGGAAGTCTGATTTTTAATCCTTTAACAATTTTTTTAAAAATTACATCATTTTGTAAAAATATAGATTTTTAAAAAAATGATGTGTCTTAAATTTAATAATTTATTGTAAAATTGTGGGGGCATTGAAATTTTGGTGATACAATATTATGTCACATAACTATATGGTATCGGATTTGTAAACAAGTCATTACGTTTACATATTCTTGCTGATGCATACTGGACTTCCCCACAATGTGCAATATAGTAAGTAGCCTGTCAACCCTTGCTTGTTAAGACCAGTCAGCAGACTTGACCACTGATCAATTATAACTTGCATTTTGTATGTTTATTGGAAAATAATGTAATCAATCACTGTGATTTTAACTCTGTTATATAACAGATGAAACATGTATGAAGGGTTCTTCAAATTTTCCTTTTCTTCTTTCCTTGTTTCTATTACCCCCTTATATTTATTTAATTCCTCCCAATTGTACCCAAGGCTATTATTGCAACCTCTCTCACCCAAATCATTCCAGTGCCCCACAGGGGGCAGTATCATCCATTCTGGGAACCTATGAGCTAGAAGCTTTCCCTGTGAGATCAGTAGTGAAACAAGGATGGATGCCTGCCATCGCTATTATTATTCAATATTGTACTAGAAATTTTAGCTTTACCAATAAGAGAAGAAAAAGAAATTGAAAGAATTAGAGTAGGTAATGAGGAGATAAAACTATCCCTCTTTTCAGATGATCTGATGATATACTTAGAGAATCCTAGAGAATTAACTAAAAAATTACTTGAAATAATTAACAACTTTAACAAAGTTGTAGGATATAAAATAAATCCATATAACTTATTGGCATTTCTATATAATACTATCAAAGCTCAGCAGCAAGAGATATAAAGAGGCATTCTATTTCAAATAACTGCGAACAATATAAAATATTTGGGAGCCTAACTGCCGAGACAAATACAGGAAGTATATGAACAGAATTACAAAACACTTTTCGCAGAAGTAAAGTCAGATTTAAACAATTGAAAGAATATCAATTGCTCATGGGTAGATTGAGCTAATGTAATAAAAATGACAGTTCTATCCAAATCAGTTTATTCAGTGCCATACCAATGAAACAAGAAAAAAAAATTTGATAAAGCTAGGAAAAAAAATGACACAATTCATCTGGAAGAACAAAAGACCAAGAGTATCAAGGGAATCAATTTAAAAATTGCAAAAGGAGGTAGTCTAGTTACACTCGATCTAAAACTATATTATAAAGAGGCAATCATCAAAACTATTTGGTACTGGCTAAGAACTAGAAGGTGGATCAATGGAATAGGTTAGGTACATAAGACAAAATAGTCAATGACTATAATAATTTAATGTTTGATAAACTCAAAAGACTCTACCTTTTGGGAATTCACTATTTGAGAAAAATTGCTGGGAAAACAGGAAAATAGTATTGCAGAAGCTAAATATAGACCAACATCTCACCCTGTACACTAGGATAAGGCGAAAATGAGTACATGATTTAAACATAAAGGTCAGTACCATAAGCAAATTAGGAGAGGAAGTAATAGTTTACCTGTTAGCTCTATAGAGAAGTGAATAATTTATGACCAAACAAGAGATAGAAAGCATTATGAAATGCAAAATGGATAATTTTTATTACATTAAATTTAAAAAGTTTTTGCATAAACAAAGCTAATTAAACCAAGATTAGAAGGAGAGCAGAAAACTGGGAAACAAATTTTATAGCCAATATTTCTGATAAAGGCCTCGTTTCTCAAATATATAGAGAACTGAATCAAATTTGTAAGAATACAAGTCATTACCCAATTGATATGAACAGGCAGTTTTTAGATGAAGAAATTAAAGCTATCTCTAGTCATATGAAAAAGTGCTGTAAATCATTATATATTTGAAAAATGCAAGTGCAAATTAAAAACTCTGGCGTACCACCTCACACCTATAAGATTGGCTAATATTGACAAAAAGGAAAAATGATAAATGTTGGAGAAGGTGTGACAAAATTGGAATGCTAATGCATTGTTGGTGGAGTTGTGAACTGGTCCAACTATCTGGAGAGTAATTTGGAACCATGTCCAAAGTGTTACAGAACTGAATACTTTTGATTCAGCAATACCACTACTAGATCTGTATCACAGAGATCTTTAAAAAGGGGAAGGAAACCACTTGTAGAAAAATATTTATAGCAGTTCTTTTTTTTGGTAGCAAAGAAGTGGAAATTGTGGGGATGCCCATCAGTTGGGGAATGACTGCTTCATTATCCCCTCTGAGAATCCATTCAAAACTCTGTAAAAGCATCACTTTCTACAGGAAGCTTTTCCTGCTCCCTTGAGCTATGAATGCTCTGCATCCTCACCTTCCCCCATTCCTTTGCATTTATTTTGTATACAATTATTTATATACATATTGTTGTCCTTAAAACAGTACAAGCACCTTGAAAGTAGGGACTATTTTCATTGTAATATTTTGAATTATATACTTTAAAGAATAAGCAATATAGAATGGTAAATTATGATTTTGGGTTGGTATTTTTTCTTTGATTTGGAAGCTCTGGATTTTGGCCAATTTGTCATAGGGACTTTTCATTTTGGAGTTTCTTTCAGGAAATGATTGGTGGAGTCATTGTTTTTCTGATTCTAATAAATCTTTTATAATTTTTCGAAATATTATTTCTAGGTTTTTCTCTTGATCTTGGTTTTCAGAGAATTTGATGATTGTAAAATAATTTCTCTTTGACCTGTTTTCTAATTTTAAAATTTAATTTCAATTATGTATTTTTCCTCAGTTTTAATTTTAATCTTTCTTTTTATTATACAGTTATTGATTTCATTTTGGTCTATTCTAATTTTCACAGAATCCATTACTTATTGAATAAGTAAGTGTTTATTAAGTGCCTACTATGTGCCAGGTACTGTGCTAAGTGCTGGGGATATAAAAAATAGCAAAAGACAGTCCATATCCTCAAGGAGCTTCTGTCTCCTTGCATGCAAACATAGGTACACATACATGTACATATATATGTACACACACATATATATACAACATACATATATATCTATATGTCTCAAACTATATATAGGATAAATAGGAAAAAAATTAATGGAGGCAAGGCACTAGAATTAAGAGGGGTTAGGGAAGATTTCCTGTTGAAGGTGGTATTTTGAGACTTGAAGGAAACTAAAGAGGTCAGTAATTAGAGCAGAGGAGGGAAAGTACTCCAGGCTTGAGGGATAGCCAGAGAAAATGACCAGAGCCAAGACTCGAGGCCAATTTCACTGGATTAGAGTACGTGTTGGTGTTTTCTATATTATTTTTCTTCTAGGTCTTTCCTCAAGAGCTTTTATTCTATTTTAAAAGTCCATTTCTTGTAGGTATTCATGTATTCATGGTAGAAAATACATTTTTCCCTTTGAATCTCTGCTTGCAGTTGTTAAGATTGGATTTTTGGCCATTTCTGTATCTATATTAAGCTTTTAGAGCCTACCTTAGGTCCTTAACTGGGGTTTAGTGCCAAGGTCAGAGTGTGCACCTTCCTGAACTTTTTTGGGATTATTGACCCTACTTGTTCTTGACCTAGGTTACCTAGGTTTCTACTGAAAACTGTGTAGCGCATGGTTCCTTCACACTAAGAACAGCAATAGGTTTTATTCCCTTCTGTCTCGCCCCTCCCCCCCCCAAGAAAATTCTTGATTTTTCAGAATATTGTATCTTTAACACACAGTATTTCAGGGAAGATCACTAGGTTCTTTGGAGCTTCTGGACTTGAGGGATACTGGTCTGAGTACTATTACTCCCCAATGTGTCTCTGCTTTCTCATTGACTTTGAAAGTTCACACTTAGGGTTTCTGTACACCCCTGAGACTTTCTTGGTAGACCTCTCTGTTTTCACTGCATCTGATAATTTTGTAGGCTGTAAGTGTCTCTAGTCACATTGGGAGGTTTCTGTGATATTAGCCTTCACCAGCACTGACATTTCTGGTGGTTTCCTTTTCAATATAGTCCTTGAGTTTCTGGTTTACTTTCTGTGCAATTCTCAAGGTGGATCAAGGCTCTTAATGTATTTTCTCATTTGATTTTTTTATCATTATTCATTCTGATTCTTTTTTAGATTTTTGCAGGAGTAGGGAAATATGTGTGTGTATCCATAAAATATATGCAGTATGTATATGTGTGCACATACATGTGTGTATAAAGAAAATGCTTTTATATGCTCTTGCTTTAGGGTTTTTAGAATGAATGTTATACTTTGTCAAAGGTGTTTTCTGTACTTAGGATATAATTATATGAGTTTTTTTTATTTTTTAAAAATGTGATTAATGACAATTTACTTTTATTGATTAAAATTATATATGAAATTATTGTAGTCTTTTGTCTGTGGCCTTTAGTCTGTCCATAGTCCATTTTTTGTTATCAGTAATTCATTTGCTTGGTTCCAGCATATTTTTCTAGCTTCATTGTTCATTACTTCTTATCCTGTACTCTGTAACAGCCAAATTACTCTTCTTTCTGTTCTTCACACCTGACACTCAGTTACCCTCAACATGCATTTTCAGTAGTCATCCTCTGTGCCTGGATATCACTTCCTTTTCAACTCTGCTTCACAGAATCCTCCTTTTCCTTAAAAGACATAGCTTAAATGTCACTTTCTATATGGAGTCTTTCCTCATCCTCCCCCACTCCTCAAATTACTTTAGTGTCCCCTCTCTCAAACTATTTTGTGTAGTGATTTGTACTTATTCTGCATGTACTTAGGTATATATTTGTCTTGCTTATTAGTTATATAGGGGAAAAGGATTGTTTAATTCTTTGTACTTGTATTCCCAGCACCTAATACAGTGCCTTTTAAAGAGGTGTTTAAATTTTTTTTGTTGATTGGCTGTTAGGCTACAATTATTTTCATTGTAGTCTTTTTGCAAATACTTTGGAGCTCTGCAGTGCAAAGTGACTAAATATTCAGTGAAATGTTATTTCCTGTTGCTCTCAAATGCACAGTAAACCCCACTCTACCAGCTGTTGTGAGCCATAATGGCATATAGTTTCAACTTCCTTTGTTTTTCTCATTTCATTTATCACAAGAGTCAGGATTGATTTTATTTAGTTTCTCCAGTATTATTTCCACTCTTTAGTCATTTGGCAAAGATCTCACATTGACTGTATCCAAGTTAAAGTTTATATATGATCTAACAATTTAATAACTGTGTCATTCTTATTACCCCTTTTCCTACCCCACCCCCATTCTTCTATCAGTGAAGAAGCATAAAGTGGCTGTATAGCCCTGATATCCATTTTGTTATTTTTCTTTATTTCTGTGTTGCTATTATCAAATAATCCATCATCAAGTGACCTGGCTGCTAGTGAAATAGCTAGGCTTACCTTAGACTGGTCCTCTGAAACATTCTATGGATGTGTAGAGAAGAAAGTATATGTATTCAAGTCTTAGAAAACATGTGATATATTCAGGGATATAATTTTAAGAGCTAGAAGGGATCTTAGAGGTGATTATTTTAACTTTCTCATTTTATTGAGGTCCTGAGAAGACAAATGATTTACCCAAGGACACATTGCATGTTTGTGGTTGAAGTAGGCTTAAGACTTAATACTTGATCATGATGATGATGCTAAGGCTTTAAGATTTGCAAAACCCTTTCAAGATCACATCTTTGTAAGAATCATGTAGGGCAGACATTAATATCGTCCTTTTTACTTATAGGTTAAATTATTATTATTTGGCTCATGTCTTTCAAGAGTTTGAACTCCAACTTGAGTCTTCAGATTCTAGTGCTCTTTTCCCTGTGTTCTCACTCATTCATATATGAATGTAAATGTATGAGTGATTCTGTATTTATTTTGTTTCCAGATGGGTGGTAGGTTGATGAGTATTTTTGTTGCAGGAGACAGGTATAAATCTTGCCATTTAAAGGTATTATTTTTGGAGTCTATAATAAACTTGAGACATCTAGTTAAATTACATTCTTCTGAAAGGAATGTCTGTGCTTTGATAGCCAACTGAAAATTGTCCATTTTTTGTAGAATGTGAAAAATTGGATTTTTTTTGTTTATTTCGTATCAATTAAAATGCCATATTCATTAAATATACTTATTTTGACTGCTGGCATTTCCGCTTAAATTTGTTAGAATTTATTGTTCATACTTAATTTTTTAATATTGTAAATTTTGGTTGAAGTCCACGTTGTAATAGAAGTTATTTGATGTAAATGCAAAATATCAGGAAACCTGAAAGAGATACTTTTGTTATTTTTATTTTATTTATTAATGACCACTTTCCAAATGCAGTACCTTTCCCCTCAGAAATATTACTACTGATTAGCCAATGGGTAATATAGTCTAGTATTATACTGTTGTGACTGTCAGAAACATAAGGTCCTAGATCCTCTGCAAGACTAAAAGTTTAGAGATATTCTACTTATTTCTACTTATATGTAAGGAAAACAATGACTGCCCAAAGTATATATTTTCACATATTTTTAAAAATAATATTTTATTTTCCCCAATTACATGTGAAAACAATTTTTAGCATTATTTTCTTTATGTTTTGAGTTCCACATTCTATGCCTCCTTGCGTTTCCCACTCCCTTTCGTGAGATGGTAAGCAATCTGCTATAGGTTATACATGTAGTCATTCTGTGGAAGAAAGATCAATAAAAGAAAATGAAAAATGGTATGCTTCAGACTGTATTCAGCCACCATCAGTTCCTTCCCTAGAGGCCCATAGCATTTAAAATCACAAGTCTTTTGGAATTTCTTGCATCATTATATTGTTGAGAATAGTCAAGTCATTCACAGTCATATATTTTCATATTTTTAAATTCCATCCTTTATCTTCTTTCCTAGGTGGCTGTCGTAAAACTAAAAAATGCCGATAAAGTATTTGCCATGAAAATACTGAATAAATGGGAAATGCTGAAAAGAGCAGAGGTAAGATTCCAAATATTTGAATATTTATATACTATCTTAGGAATTTTTTTAGATGATGATTTCTTAAATAAGGATGGGAGATTATCAAATAGGAAAAACCAATATTTATTTGTACTACCACTTCAGTCACATACTCTTTATTTTACCTCTGGACCCTTTTGTTTTGTTTTGTACTACCATACCTGTCCGCTGATGAACCACCATAGGCAGACTTCACCATTGGACTTAGTCACTTCTTTTTAGCTGCCTGATGTTGCTAGAGGAAATCATGAGACCATGCTGACCAGACCTAGACAATTTTATATTAGCTACTGCTGGTTGGCCTGTCAGTGAGAGGTGGCATTCCCTTCATTGATTTCTTATCAGTTCTCTATTATATTCTTAGTATTGATTGTTATAAGCTATTAATTTCTCATAATCCTCAGCCCTCATCCTACCTCTCTTCCTCCTGATAATTGTCTCCTACTTTATGAGGGAGATTGAAGCATTAAAGCCTGATCCTCAGTTTCCTTTCTACTATACCACAAAACCACTCCAAGACAAATGCAAATTAGAGCAACTTTGAAGTTCCATCTCACCACACCTACCAGACTAGTAAAGGTGACAAAAAAGGGAAAATGACAGTTGTTGGAGAGAATTTAAGAGGACAAACATACTAATAAACTGTTGTTGATGGAGCTGTGAATTAGTCCACTTATTCTGGAAAACAGTTTGGAATTGTGCTCCCAAAGTTGCTAAATACTACATCCTCTCTGAGATACCAGGCCTGTAATCCCAAAGAGATTAAAGACAAACTGGAAGATAAGGAGATATCCAACAACTGAACAGTAACCGAACAAGGCATTGTTTAGTCTGGGCAGCTAGGCAATGCAGTCAGGTGCTGGGGCTAGTCAGAAAAACCTGAATTCAAATCCAGTCTTAGATACTTAATAACTTTGTGATCCTGGGCAAGTCACTTAAAGCCGTCAGTCTTAGTTTCCTCAGTTGTAAAATGTGGATAATAATAACACTCTCCTCTCAGGGTTTTGGACGATAAAATGAGGTAATATTTGTAAAGTGCTTCACGCGCCTTAAAGTGCTACATAAAGGTTAGTTATAACTATTACTACTAATAAGAAATTATGTTTCATGGCTGTAATGGAATATTAGAAATAATGAAAGGAATGGTTTTGGAGAAACCTGGAAAGACTAGTATGAAGGGAGAAGTGAGTAGAACCAAGAAAATAGTTTATTCAACAGCACAGTAAGGCAAAGCAGCTTTAAAATATTTAAGAATGCTGATTGACCAACCGTGTTTGTAAAGAAAGGATGTTAAAGCATGCTGTGTACCTCCTGAAAGAAAGGTCATGGACTCAGGTGCAAAATGACATGCAAATTCGTTGGACATAACCAGTGTGGATTTTTATTTTGCTTATTTCTATGCATATTTGTTATAGCAATTCTGATTAGACTGTAAGCTCCTTGAGGGCAGAGATTTTTTTTTCGCTCCTTTTGTATCCCCAATGTTTAGTACAGTGTTTGACATATAGAAGATACTTGATAAATATTAACTGAATAGAATTTTTGGCCTCCCCTTCTCCCACAATGGAGGGGGTTGTCAGGGATGGAAAATAAGGGCTATGGTAGCCAAAAACAAGAAAGAAAAGCATATTTTAAAAGATGCAAGTAGGGAATAAAAAAAAAGCCAGAAAGAATAGTAGACCAGTAGGGCATCTTTGAAAATAATTGGTTGAACTTATTATATAAACAGTATATATCTAAATAGAAAGACAGCTATATACAGTAGAGGCCTGCAGTTTTATGTGCAAACATCATTTTCTGTTCTATTATGTGTAAGGAAATGCTCATTTATTCTGGTGTTTAAGTTCAGAATAAAAAAAATTACTGAAAAATTTATTCTAATAATTATTGTTAATCATTATACCTAATTTGTATATGGCATTTTAAACTTTGCAAAGTACTTTCTGCATGTTATATTATTTGATTCTCATGGCAGTCCTGGAAGGTAGGTACTATATTATTCCCATGTAACTTATAAGTATCATTGATCCAGATTTGGGGAGTGGGTGATAAGTCTGCCAGTTGTCACCTGTTCCCATTTCATGCCCTGGTATGGGTTTGGGACCTCATCTTTCCCTGGTGTACAGACTCTTCCTGTGGGGGAGTGCTCTACTCAGTCACTCCTGCCCAGAACTTGCTCCAAGTGCCTAGAGACCTCTCTGTCTCCCTATTCTGACCTTGGTTGGAAAGATAAGCCACTGTGACTTCTTGAATTTTACTATCAGAATTCATTCTAGTGCATTTTTAAAAAAGAAAGTGGAGCAGGGGAAGCTAGGGTGTGCTTCTTGCTATTTTTCTGCCACCTTGGCTCTGCCTCCTATATTTTCTTTTTCTAGGGGAATATTGAGTATGTGTGTAGATAAAGAGGAAGAAGAAAGTGCAAATGCGTTGATTTAAGAAGACTGATGAATCAGTGTCCTAGAAATAGGCAGCTGGAGGGTTGTGGTTAAGGATGTGGATGAATGAATCAGTTTGCTAAGGAAGAGGGCTGTTTCATCCTTTAAATGTAAAGGTAAAGGCAAAAATGATAGAAGCAATGGTTGATGATGGTTGTGGTGGAAGGGGAATGAGGAAATTTTTTTAAATGGCCATAGTTTTCTTAGTAAAATAAGTGAAGTTTCCTGCTTAAAGAGCAATTTTAATAGTTGGGAGGAGAGGAGTTTGAAAGAAATGCAGCAGCTACTGTGGGAAGTGTGGTGGAGAATCAGTAAGAAAAGAAGAAAAGAATTTCATTGCAACCATGAGGTACCAGCTACTATTATATAACATAATTTTACAAATATGAATCCAGTCATTGAGGTTTCATCATTTACTGCAGCAATCCTTGCAAGGTGGTTCCTGGGCAGATTATGTTTTCTGCTGCTGAAGAACTGCAGGTGAAAATGAAGTTAGTGGATGATGGATTCCATGGTATAGCAGAGTGATCTGGTAATATAGTTGATCTACATATGATCTACATATGTTGAAGGGAGGGAAACTGAAGCTACAACATGGATGATGGACTAGAAGAGTAGAAAAGGATTGAACAACTGAAAGTAATGATTTTAATGAAGAAAATTTTCAGAAATGAGTCATGCAGGTCAAAGGACAGAAATTATGGTTAGAGAGAGGAAATTACCAGGAATATGATTGTGGAAATGGAGCAGTTTTTTGTCATTGACTTGTAGTATCATAGGTGTAGATATAGAAGGGACCTTAAAGGACATTTGCTCTAACCATCTCATTTTGCACATGCAGAAACCAATGCCACCCAGTGGTAAGTGATTTGTCCAAGGTCATATAGTTGATCTTGTAGATTTCATTGTATTTGAATGTAGTATTTGAATCCAAATCCTCCGACTCCAAAGTCATTCATTTTTCCACTGTACCATGCTGCTTTCTGTAAGAGCATTTTAGTTTTGCTTCTTAGAAAAACATTTTAAAATGGCAGTGTAAATTGTTTATCAATCAATCAATAAACTTTCATTAAACACCTACTATGTTCTAGGCAATCTGCTAAGCACTGGGGATACAAAAGGAGGCAAAAGACAGTCCCTTTCCTCTAAGACCTTACAGTCTTGGGAGAGACAGTGTGCAAATAGATACAAAGCATGCTATATACAAGGTAAATAACACATTATTGCCAGAGGGTAGGCTGATTGGCTGGTTGGCTGGTTGTTGTCCTTCCTCTTCGAAGAGGACCCAAGTGACATCACCATGAAAAAGTGAAATTTCAGTGTGTCTGGCTATGGGTGATCAGAACGACAGGAGCTAGCAATGCTCTATCACAGATTGAGCACAGATAATCCGCATGAACATTTGGGATGAATACCCAAATTTGCACATCCTGTGTTTCCTTTGTGCTGTCTCAATTCTGCTTTGCTCAAGGACAACAGCACCTTTTCTGATGTGGGCACGCCATGCTGTCTTAGTCTCTCTTTCATGGCTTTCAGGTAGTCTGATGATTCTTATTATCTCTGAATATTTCAATCCATTTTCCATGTCACTTGTTTTTCTTATGAGTTATTTTACATTTTCTTCTTTTGTTTTATTTATGTCTTACAGAATCATTAGTTTTCATTTAGCTAATTTCTATTTCAAGGAGTTATTTTTCTCCCATAAGTTTTTGGAGCTCTTTTACCAAGGTGTTAATTCTCTTTTCATATCATTCTTCCAGACCTCTAATCTGATTTTCAAAACCTTTTTTTAAACACTAATGCTTCAAAGTATTCTTATTGGACTTGTATCCAACCTGCATTTTTTTTTGTAGCTTTGCTTATAGGTCTGTGGTTTTGTTTTGTTTTTGCTCATTCTTCCATCATACCTTGGCTTTGGACATTTTGTTGGTTCTGGGCTCTGCACACTTTGGGGTGATATCTGGCTTGACCTTTTGTCCTTTCTGCTACTTTCCCACCTCAGTTTGGGGACAGCCACATTTTCAGTGCTCTTAATATTGTTGTAATCTGGGAATCGGATTGTTCATGTCCTTCAAGTCTAAGCTCTACAAGTTTCTGACTCAGGTTTGGATCTATTTGTGTATATTTGAGTTTCAGTTGACTGCTGCTAGATGTAGTCACTGTTAGTCCTCTAAGTTTCTGCACAGAGCAGCTAAACTGCTGTTTTCCCTTTGATCTGAAACTTCTTGCCTTGATTATTCCACTTCAGGCTCAGACACTTGGTTAAAGGCTAAACAATCTCTCCTGCTTTGCTTCTGGGCTCAGTCACCTAGTCTACCTTTCTCAGACCTTAACTTGTTCAGTATGTTGCTAGAGTGGGCCTTCGCTCCTTCATAAATGCTCTTTTTCCCTGGGATTCATGACTGGAATCTGGGCAATGTATGATCGAGTTGTGAAATGCCGCTTATTCTTATGCCCACCACTAGTTCAGCGATTTCTCGGGATCTCTTTCTCTTCTGTTGTTTCCTGCCCCAAGACCTTGTCCTGGTCCTTTTTCTGTCACTGGGTATGAGAATGCTCCTTGATTTTGCCCCTATGCTATGCTTCTGGCATGCCCTGGTTCCAAGTATCAGCAAACCTCTCTGTCTTCCTAAGCTTCCTTTGGCTGGGAAAACAAACAAACAAAAACAATCTGCTTTTACTTTTAAAAAATTTTCCTGCTCAGAATTCAGTCTAGTATTCTTTTTGAATTATTGTGAAGCAAGGTATGCTGAGCTATCTGTACAGAAATACTACTTGTTACTCTGCCATCCTGACTCTGCATCCTTCATTTGGTTTTAAAAATCTTTTAAGAACTCTTCTAGGAATTCTTTTTGGTTGGTGTCCAATTTACATTTTTCTTTTTGTGGCTTTCCTTGTAGATTTTTTCAAGTCATTCTCTTCTCCTGTGTTTGTGTCTTGAACTTTCCTATCACCATGGCCAAGGAACTTCTTTATGGTGGGCTTCTTTTTTCTTTTTACCTCATTCTTCCTTTCTTCTTCTTTACTCTGGCCTTTATGGTGGACTCTGAGCACTTCTGGGGAGGGGGGAGAGGGATATCTTTCCTGAGCTTCTGGCATTTTTTTTCTTCTTCTACTGTTTTCACAGCCCAGTCTGGGGACCTGCAAAGTTTTCAGTGTTCCCAAATTAGTGTGATCTGGTGTGAGAGATCTGTTCAGTGCCTTTCTAGTCTGAGCTGTATAAATTCCTGACCCAGTGTGGGTCGCTTAACTTTTCAGTGGTTGAATTTCAGTAGACTGTTGCTAGATTTAGTCACTCTTGGTTCACTGGGAGGCTTTGCAGGTTTGAAATGATTGAACTGCTTAACTCCCCTTTGTTCTGGGACTCCTGCACTAAATTATTCCATTGCAGAATTAGATTTTAAACCAAAGGCTAGAATTGAGTACATGCTGCTCTGTTCTTGGGCACGCAGCTATACAGCTGTGTTTAACTTTTTTCTTACTCAATATATAGCTAGAATGGGTCTACACTTGAGACTGCTCCTTTACCCCTGGATATTGGGTAATGGACAATAGAGCCACCAGATGACACCAGTTCCTTCCCCTGCAAACTTCTCTGTGTCTTCAAACTGCCCTGTATTGGAAAAAAAATGACTCATTGTGATTTCTTCTTGACTTTCCTGATCAGAATTTGGTTTGGTCTTTTGTAGTGTGTTATGGAATAGATGTATTGGGTGAGCTAGGCAAAAATGCTTCTTCTCACGGTACCCCAAACACTTATTATGTTATGAAGTGAACTTTTAGTAAAGGTGTACTGGAGTCAGCTCCAGCTAGAAAGCTGATGGTTAAATAATTGTCTGGGAGCATTTACACCTTAGAAATAAAATCAGGGCTTGATTTATTATTTTGTTGTTTATCTGCTCTGTACTCAAAGTGATGGAGAATAAGTTAATAATGCAGATTAAACTTAACAGTGTGTTGTACCTTCATTTTTTTGGAGAAGCTAGTTATTAAATCTTTACAGCACGGCTCTGGCTTTTATTGTAAGGAAAGCAAAGAGTGCAGAAAAAGTAACGTAATATTTCCTTTAAAAAATATCCTAAAAGTGGGCATTTAAAGGGTATAAATCCTTATATTAGATACCTGGAAAATCTGTTCATTCATTAAATTTCATTTCCCCGAGATATCATATTGATGATATATAATAGTTTGTGATACAGATTTACCTATATATCCTATATCTCATCATTACAGATACATACTACTCTGTAAAATTAATTTCATTTTCACTGTTTTCGGACCTTATATTCCCTGTATTGATTCACAGCATTTTGCTCAAAAAACTTTAGTGCTAAATCTGAAAGAAATCTTAGGAATCGAAAAATTTAATTTTTCCCAACTGACATTGTACTGTAGACCAGTCAGTTATCTAAATTCTTCTTGGTGCTCTCTTTGTCCTCTGAAACCTCCATATGTCACTGTCAAGAATGGCGATCCAGGGAGAATGGAGTAGAAGAAACAGCATGCAGAAGGAAAGAGACAGAAGAATATGTTTAATTTATAATTTTTTAGAAGTAAGAAACTTTTGTAGTAAATATTGTGCAAACTGGTAAAAATCTGCAAGCAATTTTTGTCAACCTATGGGTCAATGGATTGAAGGACCGGCAAACAGATCCTAGCCTGCCCCTCTCATTTTAAGAATAAGGAAATAGAACTCCAGAGAAACAGTCAACCACTATTTTATTATCTACTATTTGTCAGGCACTGTGCGAGTACTGTTACAAAGAGTGAAACAATCCATGTTCACAGTGTGCTTACGCTTTAATCAGAGGGATCACACACTATATATAAAAGTAAGGACTACACAAATAAAAAGTGAATCCATATACATATAAAATAGTTAAATAAAGGATAATTTGGGAGGGAAGGCATAAGCACTTGGGAGAATCCAGAAAGACTTCACTTAGAATATGGTGGCTGATCTTTGTCTTAAAACATCAAAGGAACTCTGTGAGGCAGAGCTAAAGAGGGATTTTATTGCAGTCATGTAGGACAGCCTTTGAAAAAGTGCTGAGATGGGAGATGGAGTACTTTGAATGAAGGGGAGAGAAAAGATCAATTTGACTGAATCTCAGACTAAGGGAGGGGAAGGAATGTATAGTGAGTGAGGCTTCGGGTAAACACAAAGTTTGTATTTTATCCTAGAAGACCATAGGAAACCGTGTGAGTTGAGTGAATAAGGGAGTCAGATGATCAGATCTGAAGTTAAGAAACATTACTTTGGCAGTGAGACTTAAGGTAAGGAGACCAATCGAGAAGCTGTTGAAATAATCTAGGCAAAGGGTAATGAGGGCCTGAACAAAAGGGGTAATTGTGTGAGATGTTGTGAAGGTAGAAAAGGCAAAGTTGAGCAACTAATTTGATGTTTAGGGCAAAGAAAGTGAGTGGTCAAGGACAAAGTCAAGTTCATGAACCTGAAGCACCAAAAAGATTGTGGTGCCTTCTTTTGTACAAGGCCACACAGTTAGTTTCAACCACAACATTATTATTCTTTGAACTGTAACGGCCCTTTCCCTCTCTCTTAGCTGGCATTTATAGAGTTCCATTGTGACTCTATCAGCTATAATTTTTACATTAATCTTCAAGAGCAGTGGTTCTCCCCCCCTTTTTGTCACCCCCCTTTTTGTTTATTTTTGTGGTCCATTTGCTTTTCTAGAACTTCAGTAGGAATTTTTGACAGCTTTTGTATTTATATCACCTCATATCCAAAATTTTAAAAAATTCAGCAAAACTAACAACGTTCCAACAAACTCTAGAGTATCATACACAGTGTTCTACACCAGCAGGCCCACATCTCTCCTTTAAAAAGCAAGAAGTCAATATTTTCATGTCTTCTTTGGGATTCGTTTTGTTGTTATAATTGCGCATTATTCAGTCCCATTGTTCTTTGCTATTCATGTTCTTTCCCATTCGTATTGTTGTAGTGATGATGTACATTGTTTTCATTGTTCTTCTTCCTTTACTTTGCATTAGTTCATATAAGTCTAATAATATTCTCAAGTTGTACTCCTCATCCTTAAAAACCAGTAATTCCCTGCAAATAATATTAACCATATAGGAACTGGAATTTATTTTTTGGCTATTGGATTTTTAAGGGAAGTGATTTTTAATAGGGAAAAAGTTTAATTTTTCTTAATGTATAGCTGTTGCTGAGTTATGCTGCTTAACTTCTGGTATAGAGTAGGAGAAAAGAATTTAAGAAATTCAATTTGAGTACTTGTTCAAATTGCAAAGATTAATAAAATATTTTATGATGTATGTTAAGCACTTTTGAATTTTAGAAATCCATTTGAAAAGTATCAGTGAAGGAAAAAAATAACCCATTTAAGTCCTTACTTATCTGCCAAACAATGTACTAAACATTAGACACAAGTAGAAAAAAAGTTTCTTCTCTCAAGAAATTTATGTTCTAGTTAAGGAGAGACAACACATATGGCAGAGCTTGGCTGCGGGGCCAGGAAACTTAGGGTGCTGTGGCAGGGTGGATGACAAGTCCTAGGAGCCTTAGAGTACAACAGGTCTGGAGGGTAGGTCAGCAAGGCAGATGGCATGGCATGATGGACCTTACAGTATCTTCAGTATCTTACTTGAAGGATTGTACATACTGAGTCCCTACTCTCATTCAGGTGTTGTTAATAGCCATGCTTCTGATGTGTGTGTGATTTTTGATTTCTAGGGACTGTGGATAACAAGAGTGCCATTTTGTAGCTGGGGCAGGGGACACACAATGCTTAGTGGAACTTTGGCCATGGGGAGTAAGGAAAGGGCTTCCTGGGGCTTGCTCATTCTGTGTCTTCAGGCCGCTCTCTGGGATCTGAGTAGGTGGGCTAGAGAAGGTAAGGGGAAGGTCACATTTTCCTACAACACCGGCTTTTGCTGGACCATTTGTTCACAATATTAAATTTCAGTGGTACAGTTATACAAATTTATATGTTTGGTTAATGTTAAAGCTTATAAAGAACAAAGAAATTTCTGATTTTGTCAGTGAATTGTTAAGACTAAAGCAGACTATAGTATGATAAAGAAGAAAAAAAAGGTACAATTAAAGTTCTTAGAACAGTAAGCCAGGAAGGCTTTAGACAGGATATGAGTTATGAGAAATAGTATACCATAGAAGACAAAGATGTTGCTTCATATTGAGCAAGACTTGGGTTCAGATCTTGTCTCTATGAACACAGACAAGTCATTTAACATTTCAGTGCCCTAGGCAACTTTCTAAGGTGATCATTTGCAGAGAAGGCACCATCGTATAGAGGGAGTTTACTCATCTGGGAAGTTACCCATAGCAGTTCCAGGTTCAGTTCTTCTCTCTGTCACTATGAATTATTAGCAGGGCTGTAGGGAAAGAAATGTGCTTCATTTGTTAGAACTGGGTAAAATAAACGAGTAACTGTGTGAAGATAGAGCTAGGTGAAAAGTAGCAAGAATGGAGAACAGATACTTGAATTTGAAAGAAGTTAAGGATAGTTAAGAAAGGAATTGAAATAAGAGAGACTAAATAAAAATATTTTTGTCAGATCTAGACTATAAAGATAACTGTGTAAAACAATTATCTAATTATAAATTTTGGGGGCAGTCACATTTTAAGTGGTTTTAAATATTTAATATTGGGTAATATTTAAGTATTTAACTTTGGATTTCTCTACTGTAACAAAGACTACCCTTAGTGCAGTTCAAATGGAAGGTTTCCCTTTAGATGAGAAGATCCTCTAGATGCAACTGTTAGTAGATAACATTATACTGATTATATCAAACCTCATAATACTAAAGGGCTCCCTTACTGGAGCTCTTAGTGGCCCATGGGCACTCAAAACTGATCAAACTATAATTCACAAAGCAAAACAAAAAAGATCAAGTCGATGACCTTTTGCTCAGATTTTGCAATTGGATGAGTATTTAACCCGCAATACATGTCTTAAACTGTTGGAGCATGTGTAAGCATGTCTTAGACTGATATCGTAGATGAAAATGACCCTAATAAGTAGATGAAGGAAAGTGGATTAGATTTTATTTGTGAAGTTGTATAGTGCTTTTATTGATCTGGGCTGTTTCTAGAAATGGAAATCTGATTTTTTCACACTAGTATTCTTTCAGTTATGGCTGAAGTTCTCTGATTGCCAGGATCTCTGATATATGGTTGACCTAAAAAGCAATGAAGAGACACATAGTAGGTGCAAGTAAGCTGCTGCATTTTATCAATGATGACTTATATGAAACAAGTAATCTGTAAGATATCTGCAAGAAAATGTGTATTAAGGAAAGGAGCTGATAATCTAATATCAATCTCGGATAAAATTTTAAAAGTCTTAAAGGAAGGGCTCTGAAATATAGGATAGATTTTCTCAGGAACACTTATGGGAGGACATAAGCATAAAAGGAAGGTAGAATCAAATTTTGGTTGGAGATGGTACAGTAATGATTACTTATACTGCACTAAGATATTACAGTGTGCAGAACAGGTTTACTTTTAGCAGTATATTGTTTGTTCCACTGTTGTCTAAGCTATTATAAACAGGAAAAATAGTATTCTGATTTTGTAGTCCCCAGTAAAGTAGTTACATTTGAGTGGACTTTAAAAATTAATAGAACATAACCATAATCCTTTTTTTAAAAGAAGAAATGTGTCAATAATCTTTATTTGGCAGTATTTGATAATTACTAAAATGTTATTTTTTGTTTTTAGACAGCATGTTTTCGAGAAGAGAGGGATGTCCTAGTGAATGGAGACAACAAGTGGATTACAGCTTTGCACTATGCCTTCCAGGATGACAATTACTTAGTGAGTATCACACTGATGTGCGCAGTATTAGCAATATTCATTCTTGCTTAATCAGTTGTTCTTTTAGAAAGATTAGGCTTATGTATTTAAGTTAGTGTGGTTTAATGATAAAATACTGAACTTTGAGGTTGGAAAATATTGGTTCAAATCTCATTTCTGCCATTTGCTACCTATGGGATCTTGAGTAATTCACTTAATCTTTCTTAGATAATGCTTTGGGTTCAAGTCCAGTAATTGGTTAAAATACCTAAATTAGGATGTTTTTCGTGCTCTTCTTTTGTAAAAACAGCACTATTGTCTCTTAAGTTATTTTAGTTTAATCCACTTGAAGGCAATTCTAGTCCCATTGGCTCTCTTTCTTTCATTCTCATATTCCTGATACTTATTTTGTCCCTTCGTTCCCTGGTTTTGGAGTTTTGCTTTGCTTATTAATTCCATTTTTTCTAGTTCTTTCCCTTTTTTTCCTTGGGCAGACAAGTAAAATGTTATTTCCTTTCCTTCTCTTCACTTTCTTTTGTATGTTTTAAAAATTTTAATTTTCTGTACATTTTTCCTAAGAAGAATTTTTTTTACTTCATTCTTTCATTTCCCATCTTATATTTTTCTCTTTATTTTAGATAGACTCTTCTGTCTATTCTTTGATTTGTGGCTCTTATATTTATACATTCTCCCTTTAGTTTCTGTATTCCTCATGGAATTAGAGCATATAAGGTACCCATTTTAAATTCCTTTTTCTAAATAATTTTTTTTATTATTTTCTTGAAAATAATGCCCTCAATTCCTCTTTTCTATTGTTCCTCATACCTGTTTCTCCACATGATAAAAAAGATAGAAATATCGCATCATGGTAGGAATTTTCCTTTGTCCTTGATTGTACAATTTTTAGCAATTTTTTGCCATCCCCACCATCTCTGCTTCCCCAACCTCCCCTTCTTCCCCATTTCCCATGAAAACTCCTTTCTAGGTCCATGACCTCCGATATTTTTGGTTTCCAGTTGCATTCAAGAGCTCTTAATAACCCTTCTGAGACTGGATTATTGGTTTCTTTAGGTACCAAATTCCTGCAGAATATACATATTGTAATGTCTCTATCTACTTTATAGAATATCTTTCTCTCCTACAGGGGCATTCTTTAGTGTGACTCACTCTCACCACCGAAGCAGGATTTCTTCCTTTCTTTCTCATTGTTTTAATCATATTTTTTGGCTTCTCATTTATTCTCCCATAGAATGAGAAAAAGAAATCTTTATTTAGAGAAAGATGCACAAAGTGAGAAAAAAAAAACTAGTAAATGAAACAAGTAAGAATAGGACTTCATTAAAGTAAATTGTGCACAAATAACTGAAATGGCAAAGTGTACTGTCTCCACAAAGGAAAATGAACAAAAAAATACCTAATTTCAAGGGGAAACTGTTAGAAAGAGAATGGAGGAAGATATTGTTTTAGTTTTATAATTTTAATGTGAATGAACTAAATGATCCTATAAAACGAAAAAAGTGGTAGTTGATTAAGAAAAAAACCAATCCTATATAATCTTTTGCTTATAAGAAACACAACTCACAAAAAAATAGAGTAAAAATGAAGAACTAGAGCGTAATTGACTGTCAGATGAGCCCAAAACACAGGAGTTAAAATCCTGCTATCAGATATAGCAGAAACAAAAATACACAACATAAAAATCAACAAGGAAACTGCATGATGCTGAAAGGAGCCACAGAAAACAGACCACTATCAATGTTAAGCTTAGATTGTTCAAATGCCTTAGTATCTAAATTCATTAAAGAACATTAATTGAATTTCAAGAAGTCATAGTAATACAATTATGCAAGAACAGTTCATTGTCTTTTCCTTAGCTTCAGACAAATCTAACAGAAAGAAAAACAGAAGGAAAAATTGGGCACATTACTCAAGGAACTAGAACTTAAAGTCAGTGCCTGTCTGCCTCAGTCAGTCAGTCTCTCTCTTTATCTGTCTGTCTGTCTATCTGTCTATCTGTCTATCTATCTATCTATCTATCTATCTATCTATCTATCTATCTATCTATCTGTCTGTCTATGATCTATCTCTTCCCTAAGTCATGAAGTAAAGTGAAAGAACAAGCACACAAAGAATTTCATAAAAAAGCTAGGGAAAGGAAGAAGAGAGAAAGAGACATTAAAGGAACAGTATATTAGGGAGAGAGTCGTTTTGAGCAGGACAGACTCTTATTATGGATGTGCAAAAACCCTTTAAGAGGTGGCAAAAGATGGAAATCTGAGAGAAGAAGTTGGAGAAAAGCTAAACAAGTTATGAACATAAATAAATGTGATGTGATACTGTTGTACTGCAAGAAATGAAGAAGGGAATGGCTTCAGAGAAACCTGAGAAGATTGTATAAATTGATAAAAAGGGAAGTGAACAGGACTTGGAGAAAAATTTATATAGTGACAACTATTTTGTGAAGATGTACTTTAAAAATCAGAATGCACAGTGTCTTGGGGTGGGGGAAGGGGAGAGATGGGGAGAAAATTTGGAACTCAAAATCTTGTAGAAATGAATGTTGAAAACTAAAATTAATGAATAAATTTTTTAAAAAAGAGTTAGAGGTAGAACATGAAATAAAGGATGTACTTTGAACAGTTTTGTACATGTAGTGATGATATTTCGTCACCTGTCATATCTCATTACCCACCATGATTCCTGAGGAATATTAATGAAACATGCTACCCACCTCCAAATAGTGGAAAGACTCACTATGTAGAATGGGGCATATATATGTGTTTATACGCATGCATGTTTGTATGTGTCTTTATATCGTTTTGGAGATGATCAGTGCAGAAATTTGTTTTCCTTGACCATACATACATACATACATTTGTATGTATGTAATAGGGGTCTTGCTTTTCTTTTGTTCTTAGTGATGGAGGGGGATCATCGAGAGGGCAAGAAGTTGAATTTTTTACTACTTAAGACATTTAATTTAAAAGATTGGAAGAGGATTGATTAAGTTAGTATGCATTTAAAAAATTCAAAGCTAGTAAATAAACCCCAAATAAGCACAAAATTGGATATTAATGATATTAAAAATTAGAAAAGGAATATATAAACTAGAAGACAGCAGATCTGTATAAATCATAAATATAACTAAAAGCTGATTCTTTGAAAAGACCAGACTTTGCCAATGTGATCATGAATAAGGGAGCAGAAAATCAAATGAACAAAAAAAAACCTCACCAGGTGAAATCACAACAAAGGGAAAAGAAACAAATAGATTTATAAGAACTTGCTCTGTAGTTTTAAGCTAACAAAACTGAGAATGCAAAAAAGAATAGAGGGACACCTTCAAAAATATAAATTATTGAAACTAACAGAAGACTAAATAATGATCTTAAATAATCCAATCTAAGGTAAAGAAATAAAGGAGCTACCAAAGAAAAAATAGTTTGGTTCACTGGAGAATTCTGTCAAACTTTTGAAGAGTAGTAGTAACTACACAAATACTTGTCAAAATTGAGAAAGTGCTCTATCAAATTCCTGTTGTGAGACTCTAAGGCAAGGAAGGATAAAAAAGTATATACCAATATCTTTAATGAATAGATTCACATATTTCAAATAAAATCTTGTCAAACAGATTGCAGCAATTTATCCAAGAAATCATTCATTATGACCAAGTTGGATTAGTACTAAGTATGTAAGGATGGATGAGCTTTAGAAAAGCAAGCAACATAATTAATAAAAAAATCCTCTACAACCATATTATTATCAAAGTAGTTGTGGAAAAAGTCTTTGATAAAGAGCAGTGCTTATTTATGCTAAAAGCCCTACAGGTTGGGAGCCCTGTAGGCTACATTTTTACTACATTAAAAAAATGTAGTAAAAAGTATATAAAACCAAAAGAAAACAAAGGCCATATATTAGAAGCTTTCCTAAATAAACACAAGAATTAAGCAAGGATGTCTCCTCTCCCAATAATTATTGGATATAATTTTAGAAAAGGTACATGTAGCAATAAGATAAGAGAAAGGAATAGCAGTATCGTCCCCCCACCCCACCCCTAGGCTACTTCTTCCAGTCCAGTTCACACAGCTATCACTGAGGAGAGAAATCATTTTTGATGAAGGGGCCATCTTCCCCATCACCGCTGACAATATCTGCTCTCCAGCTGCTACCAGTGGGCAAATAATAGTCAAAACAACATTTATTAAATATTCTGTGCTACACACTGTACTAATTAAGTTCTGAAAATACAAAGGAAGATATATAATAATCCCTGCCCTCAAGGAGCTCACAGTCTAATGAAAGACTCTTCACATAAAAAAAACTGAAAGGGAGGAAAAGTTGTGGTGGTGGATGGCTGGGGGAGGGGGGAGATTACTTCCCATGAAGGCATGATGAAGTTGTGTATTTGGCATGGGAATTGTTGATTTCATTTTGCGAAAATGATGAGCTTCTGAAGGTGGAGTCTAGGAAAGTAACTTGTGGGAAATGATGAAGAGAATTCAGTGGATGCCATCCTTAAATGGAAAAGGATCAGGGAGAAGGTTCTGGATTTCTGTCTCCCATCCTCTCCAACCGGAGGGAGGCAGGGGCCCTAGGGTTAGAGAATGCTGAGGAGGTTTGAATTTTAGTTGATTTCATCTTGCAAAACGATGAGTTTCTGGGAATGATGAAGTCTAGGAAACTAAGAGATGAAGCATTTATATAGCCCTTACTATGTGCCAGACAGTGTGCTAATTGCTTTTTACAAATGTTATCTTATTTGATCCTCACAACAACCTTGCTAGGTAGTTTCCTAGCA
Organism: Notamacropus eugenii; assembly: GCF_028372415.1. Classification (NCBI taxonomy): domain Eukaryota; kingdom Metazoa; phylum Chordata; class Mammalia; order Diprotodontia; family Macropodidae; genus Notamacropus; species Notamacropus eugenii. The sequence continues at coordinate 408,798,154 of NC_092873.1, forward strand.
TCCTGGTTTCACACTTGAGGAAATTGAGGAAAACAGCATATTAAGTGACTTGTCCAATGTTGCACAGCTGGTGAACATCTGTGGCCAGATCTGACTTCACACTTTGTACTGTATCCATTGTATCAACAGCTTCTTTTATGGAGGTAGATAGGAAGAGGGAAGAGGATTGTGAGGTGGCAGGAGAGAGACAGACAGAGAGACAGGCACAAAGTAGATAAAAGGATAATTGAAAATTGTTAGTAACCTATGAAAGAATGCTGCAAATCACTAAAAATAAAAGAAACAAAAGTCAAAACAATTCTGATATTTTCCCCTTAGTACCCTGTAAATTGACAAAAAATGAGAATAGTTAATGTTGGAGGGTCTCTGGGAACATCCGTACACTCTAGGGTATTATTGGTTTAGTGCCCAAGTCAGCATAACTAGTATGGAAAGTAATTTTGAATTATGATGATGAAATTACTAAAATATCCATTCCCCTTGACCCACAGATTCCACTACTGAACTTATACCCAAGGAGATAATTTGTAGGAAAAAAATCGTCATATATATGAAAATATTTATGGTAACACTTTTTGGGATAGCAAAGAATTAAAAATAAAGTCTCTTCCCATTAATGGGAGAGTGTATAAAAATTTATGGTTCATGAATGTAAAGAAATATTGCTGTGCTATAAGATTTGTCAAATATGAGAAATTCAAAAAAAATAGAAAAATTTACTTGATCTGATACAAAGTGAAACAGAACTACATAAACAACATATAAATTGACTGTAGTCATGTAAGTATAATGAATAACCACAAAGCAATCAAAAGTGTTACAAAATTACAAGCATGGCTCTAAAGAAGAGATAGAAGACATTCCCTCCCTACTCCTCTTTTGAGGTGGGAGATCCATGAGTCTCATCACTCATTAAGCATTGGTGTGTTTTTGTTTTTTTAAAGATATAATTTATTTATTTTTCAGTTTTTAACATTCACTTCCACAAGAATTTGAATTCCAAATTTTCTTCCATCTCTCCCCTCCCCCCACCCTAGGATAGAGTGCACCCCATCCACCCCTTCCCCCAATCTATCCTCCTTTCTATCTTCTCTCCCATTCTTAGATTTCTCTACCCCATTGTCTGTACATCTTATTTCTCAGTTTCATGCAAAAGCAATTTTTAACATTCATTTTTAAAGCTTTCAGTTCCATATTCTCTCCCTTCCTCCCTTCCCACCCTCATCGAGAAAGCAAGCAGTTTGATATAGGTTGTACGTGTGTAGCCATGCAAGACATTTCCATTACAGTCATGTTGTGAAAGACTAACCACATTTCCCTCTGTCCTGTCCTGCCATCCATTTATTCCATTCTCTCCCTTGACCTTTCCCCTCACAATAGTGTTTGCTTTTGATTATTCCTTTCTCAAATCTGCTGTCCCTTCTATTATCTTCCCTCTCTTATACCCTTCCCCCTTGTCTTCCTGCAGGGTACAATAAATTTCCATATCCAATTGAGTGTGTGTTATTCCCACCTTAAGCCAAATCTGATGAAAGTAAGGCCCACTTATTCCCTTTCACCTTTCCCCCTCCACCCTCCCCTTCATTGTAAAAGCTCTTTTCTTGCCTCTTTTATGTGAGATGATTTTTCTACTTCTCCCTTTCTCTTTCTCCCAGTACATTCCTCTCAACAGTACATTTTATATTTTAGGTATCCTCCCTTCATACTCAGCTCACCCTGTGCCCTCTGTCTCTCTCTCTATATATATACATACATACACACACATATACATATACATCCCCACCCCACACACACATACTCCCTGTAATTACCCTAATGTTGAGAAAGGTCTTAGGAGTTACAAATATCATCTTTCCATGTAGGAATGTAAACAGTTCAACTTTAATGAGTTCCTTATGACTTCCCTTTCCTGTTTACCTTTTGCTGTTTGGGTTAATCTATTTTTTTGAGTCTCCTATTGACTAATTTTTCATGATTTTCTTGCATTGCTCTCATTTCTCTTCCCAATTTTTCCTCTCTTACTTGATTTTCAAAATCCTTTTTGAGTTATTCCATGGCCTGAGACCATTTCATATTTTTTTTTTTGGAGGTAGGAGCATTGACTTTGCTGTCTTCCTCCAATTGCTTTGATCTTCCTCATCTGGAAAGATGGAAGAAAATAACTTTTCACCAAGCAAGTAACCTTCTGTAGTCTTATTTTTCCCCCTTTTTGGACATTTTCCAAGCCAATTACTTGACTTTTGAGCTCTTTGTTAAATGGAAGGTATACTACCCCAAGTTTCAGAGATTTTATGCAGCTGTTTTCAGAGATATCTTTAGGGACTTGTAAGTTCACAGTTCCACCACAGTGGTATAATCAAGGGAGAGGTCTTTACTCCTCTCCTGACTTGCTCTGTGGTCTGTGAGCAACCACAAGCAATCCTTTCTGCTCTGGAACTGTAAGTAGGATTCCCTCTCCACAGCAGTCACCAGGTTCCACCACACCTGCCACCAGGTTCACCACACCAGCACTTCTCATCTCAGGACCACCCTCAGAGCTATGATCCAGATCAGCTGCTGGATTTCCCCCACTTCTGTAGGCTGAGAGTTGCAGAAGCTGCTACTGGGCTCAGACTGTGCTCTCCTCTCTCCCAGGTGAGAGAGCTTTCTCACTGACCTTTGAAGCTGTCTTTGGTGTTTTTGGTTTGAGAAATCTGAAAACCTCAGCAACTGCCAGTGTCCTAAAACCTGTTCCAGTTCCATCTGTGCTGGAGCAGCCCAGGCAGGGTTGAGCTCTGCTCCAAGCCCAGTTCAGTAGACCCTTCCTGTCAGCCTTCCAGATTGTCTTGGCCTGGAAATGTGTTTCACTCTGTCATTTTATGGCTCCTGCTGCTCCAGAATTTTAGTCATTTTTTTACAGGTATTTGAAAGGGTTTGGGGGTAGAGCTCGAGCAGGTCTCTGCTTCTCTGCCATCTTGGCTCTACCCCCTCAGTAATCATGTATTAAGTGCCTCCTATGTGCCAGGCACTGTGCTAAGTACTATGGATACAAAAAGAGGCAAAAGACAATCCTTGCCCTCAAGAAACCCAGAATCTAATGAATATGGTACCTTGATACATACCTAATAAATATTGTATGTTGTACCTGTTTGAAGATTTTTTTCAATATATTTATCAGTTTTGATGATTTTTCTCTATCTTTTTTTGTTTTAAAAATATTTTTAATATGTAGGATGGGGGGAAATTCTGGTAATATAAAAACTGAAAGATATTAATACAAATTTGTTTTAAAAACTTTAGATATTTTTCTTGATCATACTACCTTATATTTTAGATATAATTACTTGGTAATTGTATCTAAACAAATTTGTTTTGTCTTTTGTTTTGACAGTATATGGAATCATTTCTTTTACTAAAGTTTTCTTACTTTATAGCATCAATTGGAATCTTAGGTTTGAAGGTTTCACGTGTGCAGGTCTAAGCAGCACTTTCCCTAACATGTCTAATTAGTTATCCAGTGTTATTGGTTCTATCTCCTTATCTTTCAGTTTTGTGGTTTTTTTCCTCTGTTCACACAGCTATCATTTTAATAGAGGTCCCCACCTGGACTTTTGCCATACTCTCCCAATTAATGTCTCTGCTTCAGTTCTCTCCCCTTTCCAATTTAGCTCTGTCGTTTCTGAAGACAAATTTAAAATTAAATTTAAAAATTTCTATTTTCATGTTTAAATTTTGTAATTTATATGATTTTAGCACAGTAGTACATATAGCTAATTTAGGCTGGCTGAAGATACTGTTCAAATCTGACAGGTGAATGAGTAACAGTTTTCTAAGGGAATATACTTTTGCTGTGAACCTACATGATAGAGGGGCCAGGATCTATGACATATGTACAGCTGAGTAAAAACTAATAGCTATAAATGCAAGGGTCTCAAGGATATAGGGTTTCTGATGAAAGACTGAGTGTACCAGTGGGCCAGAGAACATGGTCCCATATCACAGGACACTTAAAGGGAATCTTATTAGAGGCAATATAAGAATGTTCTCAGCCTTTCCCCTTTTTTTATAACCACAATCAGAGCAGTAGAGGCAGATACCTCCCACATTCCTTTAGAGTCTTAAGGAATATCTTTCAGCACAGTCATCTTTCATTATTGCTTATGTATGTTTCAGTAGGTCAGTGTCTCCAAACCCCTAATGGTAATGGCAGATGGGCTTGGATTAGATGGCAGGAATCTTTTCACTACTGCTCATTCAACTTTAAGAAGCAATAGATAATAGCCTGGAGGTAAGGAGAATTAACTTCAAAGTCTCTATTGCACCCCACATTCTTCCCCTCTCCCCCTACTTGATAACTGGTCTTGGAATTTGGTGTTGAGTGGGACTGATGACTTGATTGTATTTTTGGCTGTTTGTTTTTTCGTTATTGGTTTGGAGGAGGTTTCTGTCAGCACCTAAACTTACCCTCCATTTATGCTCAAAATAGAGAACCAGTCTTGGGAAATGCTGTCATAGAGTTTTGTTCCATATCTCCATAGCATTTGGGTCCTTGTGTTCCACAGCACCATGTTGATGTAAAATCAAGGAGAAAAAATGAAAACCTGACCACAATGAAGGGAATCACAATAGGCACCAAGATTACACAAAGAGGGACTGTAACTTTACTATACACCAAGACATGTCTTTCCCCATATTCTTCATCCACTTGACTATTTCCTGGTCTAAGCTCTACCCTTACCTCACCCCTCTTCCATTCAAAAAAGTTTTTCAGAGTCAAAGAGAATGGTGAAGGAGAATCCTAAGTTTCATGTTTGCAGAGTTTCTTTAGGGATAGGTTAGGAAATTAGCTCTCAGTTACCCCCTAGAAGTAGAACTTATTTTTAACCTATTTGTTACCATGTTCTTTTCACAAACTAATAATTCCAGAATTTTTTTAGGCATTTCTTCCTGATCTATAGGTTCAGGAATCTGTCCTCTCTTTCTTATAAAGTAGTGATAACCATTTTTCCCTTGATCAGTCAGTTGGCATTCCTCATTTCACCTTGTTTCCTAAGAATTACTATCTTTGGCTTTGACAGTTTCTAAACTTGATTCTTCTTCTGTTTGACTGCTGTTTTTCTATTTCCTTTGCTGTATCATCATTCTTTTCGTATCCACTAAGTGTATGCAGTGCTCTATTCTAGACCTTTTATTTCTTTATTCTCTCTTTATCAACTCTTATGAGTTTAATTGTAATTTATACACAGATGATTCATTGATCTATATAATATCACCATCTTTTGTTGGACATTTCCAACAGTCATATCAAACTCAGAATTTTAAAGAAAACTCATTAGTGTCATGTCCTACCTAACCTACCCCTCTCTCATAATATTCCGTTTCTGTCAGACATCATCTTCTATTCAGTTTTGCCATCTCAGATGTATCTTTGACCCTTCACTCTGCCTTACCTCATATGTCTGGTACATTGTCAGGCTTTGTTTATTCTGCTTCCACATATCATCAATACTACTTATCATTTTAAGTAAAGTTCCATTTACTACTATAGTTTTGAACTGTTTTTTAAAATAAGAATGGGTTTGTATTTTGATAAGAGCCTTTTTTCTGTATCTGTTGGTATAATCATAAAATTTTTGTTGTTTTTGTTAATAATGAGCTTAATTATATTGTAATGTTGAACCATACCTTCATTACTTATATAAATACAGCCTGGTTATAATGCATAATCTTTGTAATATGTTGCTATAGTCTCATTATTTTATATAAAAATTTTGCATCAATATTTATTAGGGGAATGGGCCTGTTGTTTTCTCTGTTATGACTCTTGCTGGTTTTGGTGTGATGATTATATCTTTGTCATAGAAAAAATTAAGAAAGACCCTAATTTACTTTTTTTTTTTAAAAAGCAACTTATGTAGTATTGGAATTAATTTTTCTTTAAGTATTTGACAGAATTAACATGTCAATCCATCTTGTCCTGGGATGTTTTTTTTGGGGGGAGTTCATTTATGGCTTGTTCAGTTTGTAGTTTATTTATGGCTCAGTTTCTTTTTCTAAGATAGAGCTTATTCTGTTTTCTGTTCAGGTAATCTAGGTAATTTATATTTTTGTAAATATTCATTTATACCATCGGTTTTATTGGCACAGTTGGGTTAAATAGCTCCTAATAATTGTTCTTCTTTCTTCATTGACTATAAATTCACTTTTTTCATTTTTGATACAGTTTTTCTTTCTTTTAAAAATCAAATGAATTAAAAGCTTTTCTGCCTTATTGTATGTTCTTTAAACAGTTCAGTATTTCTGTCATGCTACGGTATTGAGTTTTTTAATTTGTTAGTGTTCTAGGTTTTTTTTTTGTGTTGTTTTTGTTGTTTTCAGAATACCTCTTGATCTATTCTTTCTCTCTTAATGATGTTAGTGTTCAGAGATTGAAATTTTCTCCTAAGTTCTACTTTGGCTACATCCCACACATTTTGGTATGTTGTCTCATTGTTGTAATTATCTTTAATGAAATTATTTATTTCTTTTTTATTTTATTTTAGAAATTATTTATCATTTCTGATTTGTTCTTTGACCCACCCATCCTTAAGATGAATTTATTTAGTTTATAATGAATATTTAATGTGTGCTTAAAAGACTGTTTTGAATCTAGTTTTTAATACTTTATTGTTGGTAAAATATTTAATTTTTCTGAATATTTGAAATTTTTATAAAGTTGTCTTCCACAGCTAAGAACAGGTATACTCCTTTTTAACCCATTCAGTATTCCCTAGATGTCTAGTATATCTAACTCTTCTAAAATTCTTTTTTTTGTTGTTTTATTGTTTATTTTATGGTTACATTTGTATTGGTCTGAGAAGGGATAAATTGAGGTTCCCTGCTGTTACATTTTTGCTATTTATGACCTCTTTATACTCATTTAGCTTTTCCTGGGAGAATGTAGATGCTATGACATTTGATTCATGTCCATTCAGTATTGATATTCATTGTCTGTGAAACATTTTATCAAAGTATAGTTTCCCTATTTATCTTAATTAGGTCTGTTTTTGCTTTTGCAAAACCCTATTTATGTGAAATGATTTCCCCCATTCTTCCTTTCCCTTTCTCCTTCTTCCAGTGCATTTTTCTTCTCCATTTTTCTTTTGAGATTATCCAAATATAATAAGGTCGTACCTAGCCCGTCTGTCTAATTAGATTTCCTCTAAGATGTCTGGTGATAAAATTCTGAGGTGTTTCATGTATCCTCTCCCCATATATGAATGTAACAGCTTAAACTTCTTTAGTCCATTATGATTTCTTGCTGATCTTTATCTTTTCAGTGTTTCTTTCGACACCTTTGTATATCAAATTTTCTTCCTAGTTGTGATCTTTTCATTATTAATGCTTGCCTGGAAGTCTTCTATTTTTAAAAAATGTATTTCTCCCCTCTCCGCCAATCGCATTACACTTACTTTTGCTGGGTACATTATTCTTGGTTGTAATTCTTTATTCTTTTCCTTCTGAAATACTTTATACTAAATTTTCTACTTGGCCCTACACTTTAGATCGCCTCTCTCTGTCCTGGATCTATGACCTTAAACTGAGTAACTGGCTATAGAACTGCTAGATAAATGGCTTCCATTCTAGTACTTATTGTTCATTCAAGGATACCCCAAGATCTCTTCCTGCTCTGGTGCCCTGGGTTAGCCTTCTTTCTGTCCCTAAGTGCTGGAATGCTCTCCACCATCTCCTTATGTGTTCTTGGTCAGACTTCTTCCCCACTGTCTGTATCTCTTGTATCCCTTTCTGTATCTCTTTCTGTATCCCTAACCTTCCATTGTCTGGAAAAATGCCTCACTGTGACTTTTTCTTGGCTTTCCAGATCAGAATTTGAACTAGCCTGTTTTCTAGATTATCATGGAGAAGGAACAGGGAGGAGTTGGATTCAATTGGTTTTTCTCACTCAGCTATTTTGTTTCTGCTATAGCTGCCAAACTGTCATTCCTAATGTGTTGGTCTTCTTATGTGACTTCTCTGTTACGTAAAAGTCTTCCTCCTGTTGCCTCTAAGATCAAATACAGTTTCCTTTCTTGGGCAATAAAATCTTTTTACAGCCTGGTTCCAATCCACTTTTCCATACTTATTGTCCATTATTTCCCTCAATATAATATACAGCCCAGCTCAATTGGCCTTCTTCCTTTCTTTTCAGAATTGTTCATCTCTCTGCTATAGCATGGTAGGGCTATTCACCATGCCTGGATTGTACTCCCTCCTTATATCATCTGCCTCTTAGAAGCTTGTGCTTTCTTCAGAACTCAGCTCAAGTATGACTGCTTGGTGATCCTGTTCTCTCTTTCTAAATGTCACTGCCTCCCTCTAACATTAACTTGTACTTGCTTGACATACATAGTATCCATATTTATGTGTAGACATCTTATGAGAGGTGGTATATAAGACATCATATAAAAAAAGTTTGAGAAAATATATGGTTTGATTATGTAGCAGGTATGAATAATAGATGGACAACCTACGAGTGGTACTTGTACCCACAAAATGTAAAAACGGTCCAGAAGAACATTTTCAACATGTCTTTGGAGTAGCTGCGGAAAAATCAATAACTAGGAACCACAAAGGTTGAGAAGTCAAGGTTGCTTTGTAACCTGTGTTTGTACATATTATTCCGTTATCACCAAGATTACAAATCCATTCAGGTGGCATCCTAAGTATTTCTTAATCAGTAGAAATGAATAGATGAAATATTTGCACATGGAGGGTTTGTAATGACAGTTTTTAATATTAAGGATCTTCGTATTCAAAAAGGTTTGGTGACACTTATAGGTCTTTGTATGAGTTCCTTTTTAAAAAATAGATTCATAAGAATTCCCTTGGCATTTGACCTTGGAAATATATTCAGTTTTTCTTTCTGAATAAATGTTATATTTCCCTTCACAGTACCTGGTTATGGATTACTATGTTGGTGGGGATTTGCTTACTCTGCTCAGCAAGTTTGAAGATAGACTGCCTGAGGATATGGCTCGATTTTACTTGGCTGAGATGGTCATAGCCATTGATTCAGTGCATCAACTACATTATGTGCACAGGTAAGGAAAAACAGCTCTGCAGATTGGGAAATTTCTTTAAGATAATACCTTATACCTATATAATATATATGTGTCAGGGCCAAAGATCATTCTTCAATTTCCTTGTGGAAATAGAGATCAGTTCTCAACAAACTTCCAAGTCGGTGGGCTTGGATCATATACTAATATTCTTAGCAGAAGTAGTTATTTTAGATTTAAGTAGCTTAAGTTTAATTTGACTTCTATGTGTAAATTTTAAACTCTTAAGACTTCCTAACTTGATCTATTTCAGTCAGTATTTTTATAGAAAAAAAAAATCTGACAAAACTGTGTTTAAGATTAATAACAAAAGAGTTAACTCTATGTGTATGACCTAAGTAATTTCCTTATATCTGTTCTTTGTTTATGGATATTTGCTCAAGTTTTAGGGTCATTATATTAAATAGCGCCTGTCACTCATCTTTTACCCCTGGATTCTGAAAGTCTATGAATGTTTAAAAAATTAATTCTTGCATGCTCTGTGGTACAAATATAAAAAGTTGTATAAATACTCTTAACAGGTGTTATTACATACAATGGACACTATTTCTTGAATGTGTTAAATTACTGATTTATGAAATTTGTACCCCCCAAAATATTTCATTCAAATATTTAAAAATACATAGCACTGAAAATGTTAGAACGCAAAATTTCAAAAAACAACTGTTAAATCAGTATTGGGACAGATGCTTGAAAATTGGTCTGTGACTACGTTCTTGACCTTCTGATCAGCTATAGAATGTTTTGAAGTAAATCATTGGCAAAATCATTAAACAGGAGACTTTCATAGAAATAATGAAATTATTTTAAGCTGTTTCTTGTTTCTTAAGCAAACATTGACTATAGATTCCATGACACTGGTAAATGTTTAGGTTCTTGATCATAGAGGAAGCAATGGGTAGTAATTTTTTTCTTCTCATAAACATAAATACAACCCAAAAAGCAAGGTAGAGTGGATGGTTGACATCCGAATCAAGAAGACCTGGGTTCAAGTCTCAACTCTATGTCTATATTCTGTTTAAAGACAACGTCTCAGCAGGAGAAAATGGATTGTTTCGGTATAGCCATACTTATAGAAAATGCCCACACCCCAAAGAAACTTCTCTGATCACTTTACTCAGTGATTTCTGTCTAACAACCCGTTTGACACACTACTTCAATAATTTAGCCATTTTTTTCTTATTATTACCAAGGCCAGAAAATGGAAGTCTTATTTGTATAGAATATGTTTGACACACTACCTCGGGCCCCCCTCCCTGCTCCACTTAGCTATACCAGGTTCTTGTTTTTTGCAGGGTTAGGGTTCTCTCCAAATTAATACTTAACAAGCCCCCTAGCAGTATTTTGCTTTTTACCAGTCCGGCAGATAGCACTTAGTTCATAACAAAAGTATTTTAATTAAATGGCAGTGTGTAAAATATAGCAATACACCATTATCCCCATAATCATTGCATTGACTTCCCCACAAATACAGGCGTGCTCAGTGTGAAGAGTGGACCTTTACATGGATTTTGTGGGTAATCCATACATGATGAACACATGTGTCTGAACATGGCAGCTCTTGCTTCTGACACTGTAAAACTATCCTTGTCATCTTTTGATGTCATCATATTCCTTCTTTTATCTGTCAGTGACCTATATCACCTTACTCCTGAGCTATTGCAAGAGACTTCTAGCTGGTATCTTCCTGCCTCAAATCTCTTCTTCCCCAGACTGTTATCCAGAAATTGATCTTTCTAAAGTGCAGATCTGATTATATCAAACCTATTCAGTTAACTCTACTGGCTTCTCATTTGCCTACAAAATAAACTACAGAATCTTTTATTTTGCTTTACAAATACTTCATAACCTCTCTTTTCTACATTTCTAGTTTTCTTATACTTTATTTCACATTCTCTGTAATCCAGTGAACCTTACTGTTCCTCCCATAACAAATCCTGTCTACCAACTCTGAAGGTTTTCACCAGCTGTTTCTCACATCAGAATCTTTCCAGCTTCATAACTGCTTCCTGTCTTCCTTCCTGTCTCACCTACAATCCTTTTTTTCTGCGAGAAGCCTTTTTCAGTCCTTCTTTATCTTGGTAACTTCCTCCTGAACCATCCCCATTTTATCCTATATATATCTTGTTTGTACATTGTTGTACTCATATCGTCTCCCTCCCTGACTTTGACAGCAGGGACTGTGGAGTGGTTGTGCCTAAATTTCTTTGTATCCTCGGTGCTTAACACAATTCTTGGCACATTATTAGGCATAGATGTTTAAACAGTGCTTAATTGCTGAGCTCCTTAGCTGGTATTGTTGTCCTCCCATTTCTTGCTGGTTGTGGATCATCCCTTCCTCACAACAGAGATGACTGTCCTTATCCACCAATCTCCTGACTTACCTCTAATATTTTGTATAATGACAACCAGGACTGCTGTGGATAAATTAGTGATTTGGGGTTTTTCTTGGCAAAATCACTGGAATGATTTGTCGTTTCCTTCTCTGGTTCATTTTACAAATGAGGAACTGAGGCAAACAAGGTTCAATGACTTGTCCAGGGTCACACAGCTACTAAATGTCTGAGGCCAGTTTTGAACTAGGAAAGATGAATCTTTCTGATTTCCAGCCTAGTGCTCTGTCCATTGCACTACCTTAACTAATAAATTTGCAGTATAAAAAATTAGGAGGAAATTAATATAGTTCTTAAGGAAAAGGAGGTTTTCCAAAATTTATTTTGATTTCTAGGGAATAATACTTATTCTTTTAACCCTGTTATTGTGTCTACTTTTCATTCTTTTTTTTATACTAAACTCATTTTACTTTTTAGCATATTAGCCAGAAATAACTTCTTTTTCAATAGTAGACTTAAACAAGTTGTTATATGGAGTGGGGATTGGCCAGTGAAAATTCACAAATGTATCCTGGGTGTAATATAAGTAGCATAGTCAAGTTCTCTTTTAAATTAGGGAAGATTCAGTATATTGACAAAAGAAGTCAGTTGAGAAGAAAAGATTATCACTGATTTGTCCTTTGTTTTCAAAGAGGATCAGTGACATCACAGGTAATGTCTTGATTTGTGAGTGAAGTAGATCTAAGTCAGGCAGAGTTATAGAAAGTTGTTAGCCTCTTCCAGAGTCATTGAAGTCCGGTGGCAAGACAAAAGTCAAGATCACTGGCAATGGCACTGCAGTATGATGACCTTGGCATCTTTTATGTCTGACCAAATTCTAAGATGTTCCGCAGCACCTGCTTCATCCGCTTTCATGGCTGTTGGAACAAATTGTTCTCATCCATCTGTTCTGCCAGGGAAGTCTTCATGTGTTTGTGGTAGGCATCCCACTAACTATCTGATGAGTTTGGGGTCTACTGGTTACCCTCTACCTGGTTTAGCCCATCTGTTGAGATGGTTTATGAGGAGTATGACTGCTCAACCTATTCCAAGAAAGTGAGAAGCAATGGAATCAAGGGTATAGATTAGCAGATTAGCCTTGGGAAGGAAGTTTAAAGAAATAATCTTCGATTTGAGGAAACTTCAGCTTAGTAGCTTTTTATCTTCTCAAAAAATTCCATATTTGTCCCATTCATTGAATTACTTTGGAAGAATTGGAGTGTCTATTTTTAGACATATAAAATAATAATTTTTACATTATCTAAAGTGGTAAGTGTCATACCTTTTTTCTGTGTCTTCTATTGAAGATAAATTAATAACTTAAACGTTTGAAGCTTAGAAAGATTCTCCAAAACAGAAATCTGTATCTCTCACAGTCTTAGGATTTCCCTAGAATTCCATAGTTCTCCTTTTCTCTCCCCTCCTTCCCTAACTCTTTGACTTTTTATTGCCTCCAAACTTCAGGTCAAGTGCTGTATCCCAAATTCAGCTCTGCCTCAATCTCCTGGTTGTTAGTCTCCCCCCATTACTTTGTATTTACTTATTTGTATATATATTGAAACCCAAGTACAATATAATTTCTTTGAAGGTAGAAGCTGTTTCTTTTTTTAAAACATTTTTGTATCCTCAGCGTAGCTGTCTTTGTAATTTAGAAACTCCAAAAAGGCATACTTTTTTAATAGTAGAAATTTTAGTCATTCAGTCTTGTCTGACTTCTTGTGATCCGATTTTGGGTTTTTCTTGGCAAAACCACTGGAATGATTTGTCATTTCTTTCTCTAGTTCATTTTACAAGTGAGGAACTGAGGCAAACAAGGTTCAGTGACTTGCCCAGGGTCACACAGCTACTAAATGTCTGAGGCCAGTTTTGAACTGGGAAAGATGGGTCTTTCTGATTTCAAGCCTAGTTCTGTGTCCATGGCACCACCTAGGAATTTTACTGATAGAACTTACAGTATAAAAAACTAGGAAGAAATTAATATAGTTCTTAAGGAAAAGGAGGTTTTCCAAAATTTATTTTGATCTCTAGGGAATAATACTTATTCTTTTAACCCTATTATTATATTCTACTTTTCATTCTTTTTTTATACTAAACTCATTTTATTTTTTAGCATGAGCCAATTTGATACTTTTAAAAAGAGGGAACCAAAATTACCGGTATCAAAAGTTAAAAAGGAGAAATCAAAGGAAATGAAAAAGAAAGAAAAGATTTCATCAGAAGTTAGTGTACTCAAATCTATGTCAATAAAACAATTTAAATTAAATGGATGAATATTTTTAAAATCCAAAATACTGCTACTAACATAAGAATAAGAAGTAGAGAATTTAAACAAATCAATATCAAAAAAGAAATTGAACACAGCATGAATGAACTTCAAAAGGAAAATAATGATGACCAGATAGATTTAGAAATCCCAGCAAATATTCAAAGAATTAACTCCACTATCTGTACAAATTATTTGCAAAAAATAGGAAAAGAAGGGATCTATAAAAATTCCTTCTTTGAAACTAATGTGATGTTGATATCTAAACCAGGGAGAGTAAAAAAGGAAAAGAAAACAAACCAATGCAAAAATTTTATATAAAATATGAGCTAAAGATCTAAAACAATATATCATCAAGATGAAGACTAATGGTTAGGCTGGATTTATGCCAGTAAATAATGGGCTAATTCAGCATTAAGGAAGGTATAAACACTGTTGTCTGTATTAATAACAAGAATAAAAATGATATGATTACATCAGTAGATGCAGGAAAAAAGTTTTGATATGTATTATATCATATACCCTTGTACATTAGCAAACAGAGAAATAAATGGACCTTTCTAGCACTTAGCATATTATAGTTTAGCACATAACAGGTCCTTAATAAAATACTTGTTGATTTTACTTGACTTTTCATACTATAGTAAGTAGTGTGTGTGTTTGTGTGTGTGTGTGTATATATACACACACATACACAAAATCACATGCCCATACCTATATAAAATCAAGAGCAAACATAATAATGAGGATCTATTAGTGGTCTTCCCCACAAGATCAGGGTTTAATAAAGCAAGGATTGTATTGTCATTACAACTGACTGACAAATTAGCCTTTTATTGATTAAAAAACTTCCAATTTTATTTATTAATTCAATTATTTTTAAAATGTTATTAATTTAATTTTTAATTTTCAAGATCTCTATTTTTATGTTTTATTGAGTTTTTAACTTTTTTGGTTTTTTACCTTTTTTGATTTCATACCTAGTTTATTAATCTGTGCTCATTTATTGATGAAAGTGTTTAGAGCTGTCCCTTTTCACTGGAATATTGCATTGACTATATCCCCCAAATTTTGGTTTTGTTGTCTATCATTAGCTTTATTGAAATTGTCTCTTGTTTCTATTCTTTGGTCTGTTAGTTCCTTAAAGTTGTTAGAGTTTTCAATTAATTTTTAATACTTTCTTTGATGACTTTATAAAGGTTAATGGTCAGTAATACATATGCTTAATAGTTCTGCTTTCCTGAATTTCTTTGTAAGGTTTTAAACTCCCCAATTCAGTGTGCCCCAAGTCTTAGTCCAGTTTTAAGCTGTAGTAGCAAATATTTTTCAATCTTTTGACTTTGTTTTAATATTTTTTTGTTTCTTCATGGAGCCATTAATGTCTGATCTATTCTCATTTTCAAGAAGTTAAGTAACACCCTTACTTGGGTAAGATTTTATTCCTCTTGTGCCAGGCTATAAGTTCCTTTTCTAAGTTTTTTTCTTTCCTGTTTTTACAATTTTTTCCTGTAGATATCTCATTTCATTTTTAATATAATTTTTAAAAATTTTAAACTCTTGCTTCATCTCTTTCAGGAATTCTGATTGTTCTTGTGGGCAAACTATGTTTTTCTTTGAAGTTTTGTTTGCAGATATTTTGTAGTTAATCTTTTCTTCTGGTCTTACGTCTTGGGTCTAGTTGGTATTTTAATAGTTCTTTTTTGTTTGTTTGTTTACGTATTCTTCTAGCCTTACTTTCTAGATTGGAACTTTGTGTTAGGTCCAGGCTTTGTGCACTTCTTTCTCTCTTACAGTTCAGCATCATTAACCTACATACTGAAAAAGCCTGCTCTTCTGAGTGTTATAGATACATGGACCCCCAGCTCTGTAAGAGAAAGAAGTAAGAACTGCTTTCTTGTTTCTCTTGTTTGGAACCATACTTGTCATGTAATTACACTGTAATTTTGCAGCATTCACTTCCATTTGTTTTCCTGATATCTTTCCATTTACACTGTTGTATTTATATTTATATATATATATATATATATATATATATATATATATATATATATATATATAGGTTTCCTAGTTGTATTTATTTCGTTTTGCATAATTTTATTTAAATCTTCCCATGTTTCTGTCCATTTATTATATTCATCTCTTCTTAGGGCAGAGTAGTATTCCATTAAATTAATGTACCACAACTTAGTCATTCCCCAATCATTCTGTCTTTACTTGAAAGTCAAAAGTTCTATTTCGTATAAATATTTTGCCATTGATCTCCGTGTGGCAAGTGCTTAGCAATAAAATCTCTTGGTTACACAGTGTGGACTTGTTAGTCATTCTCTTTGGACAATTTCACATTGCTTTCCAGAATGTTTGGGGTCAATCCATGACTCCACTAGCATTGCATTTGTGTACCTGTTTTTGTCTCAGATCTCCAGTCTTTTATCATCTTTGTCTGCAGTGGTGTGAAATGAAACCTTACCATCATTTTGATTTGTTTCTTTTATTAGTGCTTTGGAGTGTTCTTTCATGTGGCTATTAGTGGCTTGTAATTTTTCTTTTGAAAACTGTTTATATCCTTTGAACACTTAATCTACTTGGAAAATGGCTTTTGGTTTTATATATTTTGATTAATTGTGTTTATATCTTGGATATCAGACCTTTATCAGCGATATTTAATCCAAATATATTTTCTTCCTTACTTATCCTCATTGCATTAATTTTGTTTATGAAAAAACCCTCCTATTCCATGTGATCGAAATTATTTGCTTTTATAATTGCCTCTAACTCTTGTTGGACAAAGAATTCACTTGTTAGCCATAGTTGTAACAAGTATTGGATGTGATTTTTTTTTTTCTATTTTTTTAATGGTCTGGTCATTTCCCTATCTGGTTTGTTCTACTGATCTATTTTTATATATATTTTAACCAGATCCAAATAATTTTTATGATTATTGTTTTGAAATATAGTTTAATATCTGGAAGTGAAATATATACACTATTATTCCTTTTTTTTTTTCACATGTCAAGGCCAGCCTTCTTTTCTAGTAATATATCTCTTTGATGGTATCTTTTAAACTGCATTATTTCATTGTTAGTTACATGTTCCAGCTTGTATGTGCCTCCACCATCATGTTGAGTCTTTGTTGTCTTATAGGTGACATGCAATTTTATTTTTTCAGGGACTGGGATATTCTGTAACTCACAGAATATTGTTGCTAATCTTCAAAGTTACGTTTTTTGTGTCTTTCTGCACAGGAGATACACTGGTGAAGTCTTTATGGAACTGTTTTACTCTACTAAATCAAATACCTTAAAAATATAATCAACAAAAAACAAACTTCATGGAACCATGAGTCAAGCACACCTTTTATTCAGTTGTATAATAGAAAGAAGTTGTTAGATGACAAAAGTCTCCTTAGTCTCTTTTAATCAAGCTTATGCTCTGTATGTGTAACTTCTTGATTAAAAGGGACTAAGGAGACTTTTGTCATCTAACAAGTTCTTTCTATTGTACAATTGATGAGAAAGTAGTCAAATGAATCTGTCATTATGGATGTCTTCTTGCTAATTTGGAGATGGAGCAGTCATAATAATAAATTTTCCCTAACTCTTCTCCATCTTATATACCTTTAAATAATCTTAGAATCTGATGTGACAGCCTTGCCATTATATTGCTCCTATTGGTTCTCTAACATTTTAGCAGCCTTTCTCACCTTCTCCTTTTCCGTCACTTTTCCTGGATATACATCCATGTAATGCCCACTAACCAGAGGCATCTTCCAAGTCTGTGGCGTGAGTGATTTCTTCTCCCTCCATATGATTTTTCTTGATGATCTCATCAGCCCCCATGATAATTATATATAAATATCATCTCTGTGAAAATGATTCTCAGATCTGTTTATCCAGTTCTGACCTCTTCCCTGACCTTCAATCTCAATCGCCTGTTAGACCTCTTGAATTGGATGCTCTGTAAACATTTTAAACTCAGTACGTCCAAAACTAAACTCATCTTTTCCCCCCCAAAGCCCTCTCTTCTTCGTAACTTGCCTATTACTCTCAAAGACACTACTATCCTCCCAGTCACCTAGGTTTGCAACTAAAGTATTAACCTGAACTCCTCACTCTCTCACTACCCTTATTTAGTTATTTGCAAACTGTTATGAATTATACTCTCATGACATCTCTTGCATACCACCCCTTATCTTTTCTGACACTACTGCCACCCTGAATCAGGGCATTGCCTCACACTTAGACCATTGTAGTGATGAGAAAGGGGAAGAAACAAGCATTTATCAACTTGCTATGAGCCAGGCACTGTGCTAAATGCTTTAATAATTATTATCTCATTTGGTCCTCATAGCAACCATGGGAAGTAGGGGTTTCCCCATTTAATGATTGAGGAAACTGCTTGAAGCAGTCAGAGGTTATGTGACTTTCTCAGGGTCACGTAACCATAAAGTGTCTGAGGTGGAATATGAAGTCAGGTCTTCTTGACTCCAGACCCAGTGCTGTGCTACTTCACTGGCTTTTGATTGTTTTCTCTGAATCAAGCTTGTTCTAAGAAGGTGACTTCCATTCATACATAAAAAATCATTCAAGATTTCCTTGAAAGATAACCCATTGTCTAGCACTTAACATCCTTTATAACATTTCCCCTTTATACCTTTTTATCTTTTTATACTTTACTCTCCTCTACATATTTTATGATCCAGTCATATTAACCTACCATTCCTGGCACATGATGCTCCATCCCCATCTCCATGTTTGCACATGGGAGACATAGCAGTCCCCCAGGCCAGTAATTTTCTCCCACCTCACCTCTGCCTCCTAGAATCTCTTTCTTCAAACTTCAGCTCAAACACCACCATTTATAGGAGTCTTTTCTCATTACCTTCAGCTGCAGCCTTTCTATGGTAGCTGTTACCTTCTATCTTGTCTGCATTTTTCTTGTCTCTACTTATTTATTTGTTATCTTCCCCATTATCACATAAGGATTAGATTATGAAGATTGTATCTAAGTTCCTTGAAGTCAGAAATGGTTTTTATCTTTCCTTGTATCTCCAACATTTAGCTTTATGTTTGGCATAGAGTACTCACTTAATAAATCTTGATTGATTAATTGTTAAAACAAGGAGATATATACTTGCTAAAGATATTTATGCTGCTATGATAAAGGAGACCCAGCTCAAGTTGAAATGAGAGTATTTGTGGAGGGCAAGAAGCATTTAGATGCCCCTATTTGTGGAATATTGCAAAGCCTTTTGGATGAAGAAAGCCTGAATGGCTGAACTATCTGTTGTCTAAATTATAACATACATTTGACTGGACAGAGCTTCTACATCATTATATATATATCTGGGACAGAGAGTATAAATAGACAAGTTGGGTCCAGAGTTGAACAAGAAGAAGAAAACAGGCTGGATTGTCTTCTGGAATTTATAAAGCTTTTCAATAACTTCAGGTTTCCCACAGAAGAAAAGCCCCATCTTTTTAATGCCAGCATTCTACTAGTGCTAATGAATGGCAGCAAGATTTGGGATATACTGTCTGTAAAGAATTAAAAATGAATATTCCACAGAGGACAATGAAAAGGCACATGATTGGTATGATCAGAGTGTAACATGTAATCTACAAATAATAGTGCAAGTCATGTCATTTCTCTGATGGCATGGTTTTCTTTGAAAAGGAAGTATGAACACAAAAACACAAAACAAATAATTCAAATGAAGAACAGAAGTAAGAGATGACATCCAGGAAGTAAAGAAAGAAGAGAAAATGGGCTTCTTTAATCTATTTTCTTCTTTAGAATGTCCAAATAAATGTAAAATGAGAACAAGGTAAGACACACACACACACACAAACATATTTAGCAGCCAAGGTACTCCATTGATAACCTTCCTGATTTGGGGACAAGTTGAGGAAGGTCACTAAAATATTGGGTATGGCTCCACTGCTACTCCATGTTGAATTTCTGGTAGGACATGGACAAAAGTTATTCAGGTTGGGTAGACAGCATTGGTAGGACTTCCAAAAAGTTGAGATTATAGATCAGTTGAAGTACTTAAGGGTAGAGACGGGGTTTTTCTTCAGTCACATTAAACTGTCCTTTGAGGTCCCTTCCATTGCTGAGATTTTGTAATTCTGATTTCTTATTTTCCTTTTGAATAATGTATTCATTATAAATAAGTATAGGTTTTCTATACAATGTATATAAGTTGCTTTTTTATTCTTATACTAAGCTGAATTTTCCATTACTTTTTTTGCTTTCTTCCCATTTGCTATCTTTGCATTAAAGTTATTGTGTATTAAAATATATGTTGACTTAAGTTATTTATAGAATTTCTTGGTCCCCTTATTTATAATTTATTTTTGTAGTTATCTTTGAAAATACACACTATGATCACTTGAATACAAGATGATCGAGGGTGCTGTGAAATGAAGTTCCTTATTGCCTTTGGGTGAACAATGAAACTGAATCTATCATCTTTTTCTCTTGCTTCTCTAAGGAGAACCTCAAAAGCACCTTTCCATTTCATTATACATCTTCTGATTTTATGTATAGTGAGAATGCCAATTTTGATATTCTGTTCTTCTAATAGTGTGTTCAGTCATTGGACACAGGTCAGACATGTAGAGTACTAGCAAGTACTATTTATATAATCTTGAATCTCAATGTTCTTTGTATTCCTATTCAGCTTTTCCTCCCAGTTTTGCTATACGAGTTGATGAGGGACCTTATAAAGGAGATAGTAATTTGTAATTTTTTATTTCTTTGATTGATATAGTCAAAGAGTTCATGAGCTGCCTTTTATAGCAGGCACATTCTTTTGCTGGACAGCACACTTGTGACAAAACAGCATGTCTAGTCAGCATTGTAAAATGGATCAGCCTGAGTTTGCAATCCACTCTAAAAACTTTTGAGAACTTTGGTCACCTCCACACCATGATAATTATATGGATACGGCTTTTGCAAAATTGTTATTTATAACAACTATTAGAGAAGCATTTGTAAGTAAAATTTAAGGGAGAACTGACATTCTAAAACTCTTTCGGACTGAAACTCTATTTGTATTATGATTGAGGAATATACTCTCTGACTAAAAGGCTATAAATTTATGAAATATTAAGTCAAGTGAGTTAATTGTAGTTATGTTACTGGCATTAAACTTGGCAAGTGAAGATCCTGGAATCAATACAAGTATAAAAATAAGACAGATCATGGTATAATCTGATTTTCTATATCATTATTTAGAGTGGAGGAACTACAAGTCAATAAACTCTTTTGAATTTGATTTTTTCAAACTTCTTTAAGGTGAATTTTTCTTCAAAAGTTACAGAGGAACTTTTTTAAAAAAAATTATTTTATCTTAGTCTGACTACATAGCATGACTATAGTGAAAATATACTCAATAGGAAAGTATATGTAGAATCTATACAGAATTGTATGCAGTCGTGGGGAGGGAGGGGGGGAGTGGGGAGTAGATGGGGGGGATAAAATCACAATTGTATGGCAGTGATTGTTAAACATTACAAAATAAAAAAAAAAGAGTTCAGAATGGAAAAAAAAAATTATTTTATTTGTTTTCAGTTTTCTACAATCACTTCCATATATCTTAAATTTTTTTCCTCTTTCTCCCCAAGATGCCATGCAATCTTACATATAGGTTCTATACATACTTTCCTATTAAATACACTTTCACCTTAGTCATGTTGCATAGAAGAATTAAAATGAATGGGAGAAACCATAAAACAAAACATAACACAAGAGAAAATGATCTGCTTCATTCTGCGATCAAATTCTATAGTTCTTTCTCTGGATATGGAAGGTATTTTGTCTCAAGAGTCCATTGGGAATTTTTTAAGGTCTTGCATTGCTGTGAAGGACTAAGTCTACTAGAAAAATTCCTCACATACTGTAGTTGTTGCTGTGTACAAAGTTCTACTGTTTCTACTCCTTTCACTCAGCATCAGTTCATATAAGTCCTTCCAGGCCTCTCTGAAGTCTTCCTTTTCATCATTTCTTATAGCACAATAGTATTCCACTACATTTCTATACCACAACTTGTTCAGACATTTCTCAGTTGATGAACATCCCCTTGATTTCCAGTTTTTGGCCACCACAAAGAGGGCTGCTATAAATATTTTTGTACATGTGGGACCCTTTCCCATTTTTATGATCTCTTTGGGATACAGTCCTAGAAGTGATATTACTGGGTCAAGGGGTATGCACGTTTTTGTAGCTCTTTGGGCATAGTTTCAAATTGCTCTCTAGAATGGTTGGATCAGCTCACAGCTCCACCAACAATGAATTAGTGTTCCAACCCTCCCACATTTTCTCCAACATTTATCATCTTCCTGTTTTGTCATGTTAGCCAATCAGGTGTGATGTTGTTTTGATTTGCATTTCTCTAATCAATAGTGATTTAGAGCCTTTTTTCATATGACTATAGATAGCTTTAATTTCTTCCTCTGAAAACTGCCTGTTCATATCCTTTGACCATTTATCATTGGGAAATGACTTGTATTTTTGTACATTTGACTCAGTTCTCTATATATTTAAAAATGAGGTCTTTATTATAGACTCTAATTGCAAAAATTCTTTCCCAGTTTTCTGCTTCCCTCCTAATCTTGGTTGTGTTGGATTTGTTTGTGCAAAAATTTTTCAATTTAATGTAATCAAAATTATCCATTTTGTACTTCATACTGTTCTCTCTGTCTCATTTGGTCAAAAATTTCTCCAGTCTCCATAAATCTGACAAATACACTATTCCTTGCTCTCCTAATTTGTTTATAGTATCAATCTTTATACCTAGATCATGTATCCATTTGGACTTTATTCTTGTGTATGGTGTCAAACATTGGTCTGTGCCCAGTTTCCGTCGCGTGGTTATCCAGTTTTCCCAGCGATTTTTGTCAGACAGTGAGTTCTTATCCCAGAAACTGGAGTCCTTGAGTTTATCAAACAGTAGATTGCTATATTCATTGACTACTGTGTCTTGAGTACCTAACCTATTCCACTGGTTTGCCCCTCTATTTCTTAGCCAGTACCAAGTGGTTTTGATGATTGGTGCTTTATAATATAATTTGAGATCTGGTAGGGCTAGGCCATCTTCCCTAGCATTTCTTTTCATTAGTTCCAAGAGAACCTTTTTTATAATGCCTTCATTTTACTAGATAGACTTGGTGTACAAGCTATCAGTATATTTTCCCATGGTTTTTGATGTGACTATATACATTTAATCTTTAGTATGTCCAAATATAATAATGAGTCTTGTTTGGGAACTATGTTATAGTAAAAGTTTAAATTGACTTGCATCTTTTAAAAACCTTTCTATCTGTAGGTTAATTTTTTCTGATTGGTTTATTATCCTTAACTGAAATACACATTATTGGAAACATGAATTATTAGGAGGATCGTCTCTGAATTTAGAAACTTTTCACAATGCTACTTCTTCCCTCCCCTCCCCTCAGTTCCATTATAATAAAATGAAATTTGATATAAATATAGATATTTGGAATGGTCTTTGTTTTTGGTCTTGATCTTGGTCTTTCTTGAGGACTCAAAGCAAGGAGGATCAATGTTTTTATTTAGCAGATTTACTCAGTAACAAAGCATGTACCTTATTAAGAAAAACTAAGAACAAAATTGATAAGGTGATTGATTTCATGGGAAGCTGTCCTCTATATGCAAAAATGTCATTGAGACAATCTTCTTGATATTGTTTAACTTTGCTGTTTTAAATAATTTTGAGAATTGGAGCAGGGGAGAGTATAATCTTTCATTTGACTTACACATTTCAATCTCTTTAATAGACTTCGTGGTGTCATAGTTGTGACAGAGGCATCAAAACACTTGGGTCCTCAGTGCTACCTGAACCAGATTAAAATGTAATTTGGAAATATATAACAAAATAATATAGTAGAACATAGATAATGTTAATATGTGGTTTTTCTAGGTTAATATGTGGTCTGTTGGAATCCTTATGTACAGTTTAGTGGCCTATTTCTAATTAGATACCAGTGTTCTATGGAGTTTTGCTGTCTGGTTGCCATATTTTATTTTAGAGCTGGCCAGAATTTCTTTTATGCACTTTTAGTCCTCAAGAATTCCAAAACATTGTGTTATATTATTGATTCTGTTCTGGTCATTTTTAGACTTCATAACCTTTTCATTTATTATTGTTTCATCTGTCTTTTCTATAAAAAGTTTTTCTGCAAAGTCTTAACTTATCTTTTATATGACTATATAGTAACCAGTCTTTTGACGATTTTGCCCTAGGGGGCAAAATAGCCTGGGGAGACCTTTGGGACTATTCCGTTATGGGTGTTTCTTCTGTTTTTGTCTTAAGACTGCTAGTCTTCTATCATTTGTGACCTGTGTCATTGGAGATGACAGCTGAATCTCCATGAGACCAAAGATCCATTTGAATATTTGAGAATTTTATTAACTTCTTGTTTTTGTATTATCTACATTTACCAATTTTTCTTCCCCTTCCTCCTACTAGAGAGCTATCCCTTATAACAAAGAATCAAAAAAAGAAAAGAAAAAAAACCAGTTCAATAAAATTATTCAACACATCAAAAAAGTCTAGTATTTTCTGTGTTGTTCCACACATTTAGTCCCACACCTCTACAAAGAAAGGATGGAGATGCCTTCTGCTACCTCTTTTCAATGGCCAGAGTTGGTCATTTTAATTACACAGCATTTAGCTGAAATGTTTTTTTGTTGTTGTTCTTTCTGTTTACATTGTATGTATTGTTTTCCTGGTTCTGCGTACTTTACTTTATGAAAATTCCTGTACTTCTCTGTTTTTATTGTATCAGATGGAATAAATTCCATCTATCTTCCCCACTCTCATTTAACTTTAATTTTTCCCTGTCTTCTAGTTCCTCCTGTCTCTAAACATGGTGGTGTCCTCTCCATCCTCAAAAACTCTTCACTTCATCCCTTCACCCCTGCTAGCCATCATCATTTCTTTCTTTCTTTTTGTAATAGGTGCCTCTTCTTCCTTTCCTCTCTCTCTCTTTTTAAATTTTTGCAGTTTGGCTTCTAATTTTGCTATTCAACTGGAACTTCTCTTTTCGAAAGTTACTAATCTCTTAATTGCCCAATTTAGCATCCTTTCTAACTTCTCAGCAGCCTTTGACACTTTCATGTTACTGTCTTCTTGATACTCTCTTCTTGTTAGGTTTTCCTGACACTGTTGTCTCCTGGTTCTCCCTCTCTGACAGCTCCTTAGTTCCTTTGCTGGATCTTCATCCAGATCCTGCCCAGTGTACCCCTTGGATTTGGTCCTTGGCTAACTTCTCTTCTTGACTATTGTACTTGGTGATCTCATCAGCTCCCATGGATTCAATTATAATCTCAATGCAAATGATTCTCAGATCTGTTTATTCATTCCCTAACTTCTTTAGTGTTTCATATCTCCAGTGGCTTCTTGAATATCTTGAACTTGATTAAACCCAGAATATCCCAAACTGAACACATTATCTTTCTTCCCTGTCCCCCATCCCTGCCCCAACTTCCCTGTTACTGTTGATGGTACCACCACTCTTCCAGGTGCCCAGAATCACAACCCAGATGTCATCTTTGGCACTCTCTTCCTTCATATCCAGTCTGTTGCCAAGCTTGTCATTTTTGCTTTCATAGCATCTCTAGTATACATCTCCTTTAGCATTGGGTAATGTTAATGGGATTTAAAATCTTCCTTGCCCATTAATAGGCCTCATGTGGAGCCCATTAAGGGAAGCTTGCTTAGCGGGGAAGCTTGCTTGTAGGAAGGCTTTCATACCTTTTGCTAATTTCTAATTAGACATAAAGTCTTGAGAGTTGTGATGCCTTCTGGCTCTGAGAAGTGTCTGTATATTCTGAGGTGAGGTTTTGCTTTGGGGGTTCACTTATGAGAAGGACCTTGTGATTTCCTGATTGAGACTGTCAGTAGCTATATTTTCAGACCTCCAGCTACTCAGATGTAAAGGCTCTCTCGATCCAGGGATGTATGTAAAGTATATAGCACTATTGCATTGATTCAGGTAGTAGAGCCCTGTCTGTTGGTCTTTATTTCTCTGTATTTTCTCTGTTTGTATTTTCTCTTAAGTTCTGGGTGCTGACTTTTCCCCTGAACTAGTGAATGTAATTAAAAAAAGATTATTGACCCCTTAAACAGCTATCTTTCCTAGTAAAGCAGATCCAAGAACCTGTGGTAGCAGGTCATCCTGGGTATGCTAGAGTGCTTCCTGTTATACACTGCCACCACTCTGCCATAGGCCCTTCTCACTCCAAGCCTGGAGTATTTTAATAGATTGCTGGTTCTTTTCCCTAGGATGAGTCCCACCCCTATCCCTCATTCTAGTCCATCTGCTGTCAATTTGATTTTCTTAAATCATGTGTATGTATGTACGTGTGTATGTGTATGTATGTGTGTATGTGTGTGTATGTGTGTATGTGTGTGTGTATATATATATATATATATATATAATATATATATCACTTCCTAAAGAAACTGTATTAACTCCCCATTCAAATTCTAGTCATTTCCAGAATCTAATTTAACAATAGTCTGTGTAGTATTCAAAGTTTATCATAACATGCACCCCCTAATCCCCACTTTTCCAGCTGATCCATTGGCACTGTCTTCCTTCCTGTTCCTTGAACCAGAAATTTTATTTCCCCACCTAGCCTCTTCAGTGGCTTTCCCCATGTCTAGAATGATGCTTTCCTTCATTAATTTTGCCTCCTAGTTTCCTTCAACTCTTAGCTAAAATTGTACATTGGGCAAAAAATCTTATTTAGTGCTTTTCCTCTGGGATTATCTCCAGTTTATCCGGCACATATCTTATTTGTATGTAATTGTTTGCATGTGATCTCCCCATTAGACCAGGAGATCCATTTATCACAATGCCTGACAAGTAGTAACCACTTAATAAATGGTTATGGACAACACTGAAAGCTTAGTGGAAGAGAGGAATAGGATAAATAGTATTGTCTGTCTGAGCTTGATTAAAATAAAAAAAAGTGACAAAGTTAGAAGTGGCATATCTACTTACATTGTAGTATATTGAAAGTTACTAAAATTGCTATATGCTTTAATTTTTAGATTCCAGTTTTAGACATCTACCTTGAAGAGATTCAAAAAAGGCCCAATATATACTGAAATATTCATAGAAGTATTTTCTTATTGTAGCAAAGAACCGGAAACAAATAGATGTCCATCACTTTGGGAATGACTAAACAAGTTGTAGTACATAATGTAGTAGAATTTCTTTGCTGTAAAAATAATGATGCTATCCAGCTCCAAATAGAGAAGTGCTGGATTCAGAATGAAGAGTGAAGCATATTTTTTTATATAGCTAGTATGGGAATTTTTTTTTGGACAATATGTTTTTGTAGCATGTTTTGTTTTTCCTTCTTTTTCAGTGGGTAAGTCAAAGGAGAGAGGGAAAGAATTTAGAACTGAAAATAAAATTGATTTTTAAAAAAGATGAATATGAAGAATATAGGAAGATGTGAAAACTTATATGAAATGATAGAAAGTGAAGTAAGCACAAAATATTCACAATAGCCATAACAATGTAAAGGGAAGCAACAGCAAAAGTCAAAACTGATCACTGTAATTATAACGAGCAAGCTTGACAGTGAAGAAGAAATAGAAAATGTTTCATTTTCCCCTTTTTGAAAAGGTAGAGGCTATGGCTGTGGAACACTGTACTTGCTGCCAGACTTAATTTCTGTCTTGGTCAGTTTTGCCAGATTTTTGTTCCCATTTCTTTTTTAGTCTTTGTTATAAGAGGTGATTGAGAGAGAGGAAGGGATCGAGGGAGAAATAAAGGTGATCTAAAACTAAATGGATAATTTAAAAAGATACCTTTTTCATGATAACCTTAAAAGTTAGGTAGCATATTATTATTTCCATTTTACAAATGTGGAAACAAAATTTAGAGAATTAAGGTGATTTGTCAGTGTTTACAATAAGTTTTGTGGCCATTATTCAAACACTGATCCTCAGACATTACATGCAGGACTACTCCATTAAGTGACATTCTTGACATATGGTCATCCATCATATGTCTGAATATTTCTGCTGATGACAAATTCAGTCTCTTATGAGCAAGTCTTTGTGAGTGCTACTTAGAACAACTCTGGTTGTTAAATTTTCCCTTAAATTGGGCCAAATCTTTCAACAGCTGCTACTTATATCATAGAAAGTAGTTGTTCCCTTACTCAGTACAGAAGGATTATGACCTCCCTATTTAGGTTACTTTGCTGTCCTTAATGTACAGTGGCTTTCCCTTCAGCGTACTGGTATCCTCTCCAAGTCAAAGAAATCTGAAGTTATTTCCTTGGTCATTGGTTGTCCTGTTAATATAGTAATATTAATCTACTTCTAACTTCTCACTGCCTTTAACACAGGCTTATAGATCTTTTTTTTGTGGGGGCAGGGTGGGGACATCTGGTAGTAGAGTTTGCCTCTTACCAATTTAAATTTCTCCCATGTACTCTTTTGTCATACTTTTCACTGCTAATTTTTCAAAGTTTAGAATTACTGAAGTATATGAAACCATTCCATTCTTTGTCATAGTATTGTGACTCATTTCCTTTTAAAAATCTGAACAAGAAGCTTATATAAATTCTCAGGCTACAGTTGAACAGATTTAAATATGTCACAGGTGGTAGGACTCATTTAGTAGCCCAATAATGGCTTGTTTGATATTAATTTTGGAAAAAATTTACTCTCAGTGGGGAATGTGTGAAAAAAAATGTCATCAGAAAGTAATAACTCATAATTATCCCCTAATTAGGTAGTAACTTTTACCTTGAACACATCCTCCTAAAATAAATATTTAAAAAATTTTTTTTATAAATATCTAGAATTCTATTGAGATCTACAAAATGTAAGTGGTAGTTAGGTAGATTGGCTATTGAGTTCCTTACTTCAAACAGCATAACGCTTATTGTTTACAAATGATTGGAAAAACTCAATTAATCTTTTAAACTCAAACCTACTATAGCCTAGGTCCCTCTGCAATACTTCTTAAAGACTGACTTTTACTCTTTATCTGCTACTCCTATGACTGCTTCTGTTTCTCCCCTTATCTTCTGAATTAATCATTCACCAAGCATGTAGGAGAAAACTGTCCCATAACCCAACTTCTCCTTATCTTAACCACATCTTCCTCAAACCTACCCTTGCCATTCTTCCCATGACCACCCTTTGAAATTTCTGTTTCATAACAAACTTTCCTTCCTATTCCACTCTGGTCTTAGAGGAGACGTGTTCTTTGCTCCTCACTCCCATTTCCAGACTCTTACCTTTATATCCATCACTCTACTCATCTACTAAATCAGAACTTTTCACCCAGTTGAAATCACGGTAGCTATTGTATCCATGGCTTGCCCCCTTCCCTCCCTCATTTCATTCCTCTATTTCACCTCACCTTCTGGAACACTGTCTTCCTCTTCTCAACTCTTTCCCAGATACTGGGGAACTTCATTATTAATAATAATGCTCCCTTACCTTTCTCTCCACTCAATTCCTCAGCTTTTTTTAAATCATGTGACCTATTCCTTCAATGCACATTCCTTCATCAGCCACATATAGGGATAATCAAACATTGGATCTCACAATTACCCCCAAAATATTCTAAAGTATCTAATGAAGGTATTCTAATCATAAGGCCTTGATTAGAAACCTTTACTTTGCTCAGGCCATAACATATTCTACCCAGGTGGGATACTGTTAAGTGTTTAACACTACCTGAAAACAAAAAATGTGCAAATAACACACTTTTAAGTTTAATTTGTTTTATTAACATTTCCTTCATCACTTTCTTAAGTCTAGACAATCAACAAAACAGTAAGCCCTGATTTGTAGCTTCATCACTTTCTGAGACATAAAAATGCTCTTCCTGAAAATTTAACAGTTGAACCACATGAGTTTGTTCATGCTGACTCCACCACACCCTTAATTCTACCTCTCTCTATGCTTCAAGCCCTTCTGAATCTATTCTTGGCTCTCATCAGAACCTCCAGTCCCTCTACTCCTTTGCACTTTCTCAGGCTGAATTTGCTTTACTTCGTATCATCTTGACCCTGTTGATACCCATTTCAACTCTACATTGTCCTCTGCTTTCAAATTCCTTACCTACTTGTCCTTTTAACTCTTATCTCATCATAATTTGTCTCCTTAAACCGCTCCCCCACTTCTAGTCACTTTAAACCGAATGGGAGCTAGAAGTCTCACAGTCATGTTGACTAAGGACATTAACAATTTCTTATTATCCAAACTTGAAAGGACTCTTACTACATCAAGGCAATCCATTTATTTCTCCATAATTGATTCCCTACATTACTGCCCACAGAAGCTATTCTTAATCTTTCTTTCCTCCTCACTCCTTCAGCTATCTTTCCATTCTTATTGGACATTACTCCTCCTGCATTCAGCAGTCCAGCCAAACTTTCTCTGCCATCTTCATTTATAACATCTCATCTTCCATTTCCACACTTTTGCACTGGGTCATCTCTCTTCTTGTCTGAATTGTACTTGCTCCTTTCCTGTGCCTCATAAAGTGCTCTTCCCTCAAAACTCCATTCAAACACTAGCTTATGTATGTGTGGATCCTCCTGGTTCCCCCCAGATGCTATGTCTCTCCTTCACAAACTCTCTTGTGGATAATCATTTTGTATTTCTTTATATAGGGTCCCCTAAAAGTCTCAGTACAGTTTTAAGCTCATATCTTAAAATTACATGAACACTTTGGGAATACGCTGTAATTATTGTGTGTGTTTGTGTGTGTATCTTCTCCATTTTAGAGAATCAATATTTGATTAACAATATAAATCATCATAATAAATACAATGATGGTCAGATTTGTGTTAATTGTGCATAGAGCTAGGAGGTTGAAAAGATTCATACTACTAATACATCAATAGTGTTGAACTTGTAGTCTGGAAAATTTAAGTTTAAATCTTTAACTAGCTGTATGACCATGGTCAAGCCAATCAACTTGTAGTGTAATAGTACAAGCAAGAAATGATGAAGGCTAAATCAGGATAATGGCCTTATCAGTGGCGAAAGAAGGAGTCCTGTGAGAGAAATGCTAATGTAGAAATACCATCAGTAAGACTTGATAGCAGGATATGGAGAAGAAGTACAACACTGACTTCAGCAATAGAGATCATTGTTTGATTTTGTGTCCCCAGTGCCTAGCATAATGACTGGCACATGGTAGGTGTTTGATAAATTCTGGTTAATTGATTGAATCACAGATAATTGAAAAGGTTCTGGTGGTCTCTGGGATTTCTCTGTTGTTAATCAGAGGGTGAATACAGCTCCTACAAAATTTGAGGTCCATTGCAAAGAAGAGATAGTATTGCCTTTAAAGGACCATATATGCACATGGTGTGTGTGTGTGTGCATGCATGCATGCATGCATGCACACACGCTTATTTAGCCGTATACATTTATTCTGTTCTGCTTCTGTCTGTTAAATTACAATTTATTTTAGAATTATTGGGTTGTTGTTTTTTTTTTGAGGAATCTATTTTTTATTAATTTATTTATTTTTAGTTTTCAACATTCACTTTCACAAGATTTTGAGTAATAAATTTTCTCCCCATCTCTCCCCTTCCCCTACCCCAAGACAGCATGCATTCTGATTACCCCTTCTTCCAGTGTGCCCTCCCTTTTGTCAGTCCTTTTCTCCCCCATTCCCTTTCCCTTCTGTTTTCCTGTAGGGCAAGATAGGTTCCTGTATCCCATTGCCTGTATGTCTTATTTCCTACTTGCATGTAAAAACAATTTTTAGTATTCATCTTTAGAACCTTGAGTTCCAATTTCTTTCCCTTTCTCCCTCCCCACCCATTCCCACTGAGAATGTAATCAATTCAATATAGATTATACATGTATAGTCATGCAAAACAACTTCATAGCAGTCATGATGTGAAGGACTAACTATATTTACCTCCATCCTATCGCTCCCACTTATTATTCTACTCTCTCTCCTGACACTGTCCCTCCTCAACAGTGCTTACCCCTAATTACCCCCTTCTCCCATTTGCCCTCCCTTCCATTGTCCCCCACCCACCCACCTCTTATCCTCTTCCCTCCCTACTTTCCTGTAGTGTAAGATAGATTGTCATAGCAAATTGAGTATGCATGTCATTCCCTCCTTAAGCCAGATCTGATGAGAGTTAAGTTCACTCTTTCCCTCTCACCTTCCCTTTCTTCCCCTCCATTGAAAAAGCTTTTTCTTGCCCTTTTTATGTGAGAGATAATTTACCCCATTTTAGTTCTCCCTTTCTCTTTCTCCCAATATATTCCTTTCTCACCCCTTAATTTTATTTTTTTAGATATCATCTCTTCATATTCAACTCACCCTATGCCCTCTGTTTATATGTATATAATCCCTCTAACTTTCCTAATACTGAGAAAAGTCTCAAGAGTTACAAATATTATCTTTCCATGTAGGAATGTAAACAGTTCAACTTTAGTAAGTCCCTTACGAGTTCTCTTTCCTATTTATCTTTTCGTGCTTCTCTTAATTCTTGAGTTTGAAAGTCATATTTCCTATTCAGCTCTGGTCTTTTCATCAAGAATGCTTGAAAGTCCTCTATTTCATTGAATGACCATTTTTTTCCCCTGAGGTATTATATTCAATTTTGCTCATTAGGTGATTCTTGATTTTCATCCTAACTCCTTTGACCTCTGGAATATCTTATTCTAAGTCCTGTGACCCCTTAATGTAGAAGCTGCTAAATCTTGTGTTATCCTGAGTGTGTTTCCACAATACCTGAATTGTTTCTTTCTGGCTGCTTGCAATATTTTCTCCTTAACCTGGGAGCTTTGGAATTTGGCTACAATATTCCTAGGAGTTTTCCTTTGGTGATCTCTTTAATGAGGTGATTGGTGGATTCTTTCAATATTTATTTCACCCTCTGGTTCTAGCTTTTCCTTGATAATTTCTTGAAAGATGATGTCCAGGCTTTTTTTTGGATCATGGCTTTCAGGTAGTCAATAATTTTTAAATTCTGTCTCCTGGGTCTATTTTCCAGGTCAGTTGTTTTTCCAGTGAGATATTTCACATTATGCTCTATTTTTTTCATTCTTTTGGTTTTGTTTTGTAATTTCTTGATTTCTCATAAAGTCATTAGCTTCCATCAGCTTCATTCTAATCTTAAAGGAATTATTTTCTTCAGTGAGCTTTTGGACCTCCTTTTCCATCTGACCAATTCTGCTTCTTTAAGACATTCTTCTCCTCATTGACTTTTTGGATCTCTTTTGCCATTTTGAGTTAGTCTATTTTTTAAGGTGTTATTTTCTTCAGCATTTTGGGGGGTTTTCTTTAGGAAGCAGTTGATTCATTTTTCATGATTTTCTTGCATCACTCTCATTCCTCTTCCTAATTTTTTCTCTACTTCTCTTCCTTGATTTTCAAAATCCTTTTAGAAAAGCCTGAGCACAATTCATATATTTTCTTGAAGGTTTTGGATGTAGGAGCTTTGACTTTGTTGTCTTCTTCTGTTTGTGTATTTTGGTCTTCCTTGTCCCCCAAGTAAGATTTTAAATCTGATTAGTTTTCTGCTTTTTGCTCATTTCTCCAACCATTTATTTACTTGACTTTTGAGCTCTTTGTCAAGGTAGTTCTCTGCTTCTGGTGGGATTGGGGGGTGTATTGTCAGCTGCTTGATCACCCCACAATCTGTGGGCCTAAAGCTCCAGAAACAGCTGGCAACAGTGGCTGCCACAGGCTCCTATATGCCCTCTGCTGCTGTGGGCCTGGGGCTGGACCATTCTACTCTTTCACACAGGTCCCACTGGTTTTTTCCACTGACCTTCTAATTTGTCCTTGATGTTTTGGAGTTGGGAAGTCTGAAAACCACCACAGGTGCCAGAGATTCAGTCCCATCTCCCTGCCAGGCTGGCTCAGGTCCTTTTTGTCTATGCTGGCATGGCCCATGCTCGACAGTATTCTGCTCCCAGTGTGGTGCGATTGCTTCCTGTCGACCTTCCAGGCTGTCTTAGGTTGGTGATTTGCTTCACTCCATCATTCAGTGGGTTCTGCAACTCCAGAATTTTTTTAGAATCATTTTTTTATAGGTATTTGGCTGGCTTGCGGGGAGAGCTCTACTCAGTCTGTACTTCTACCAGGATTATTGTTTTAAGATAATTTTTGCCTCCTAAATATTGAACGGGAAGATAAAATCATAAAATATTGTTTTCTAAATTGGCTTTGTTCTTTATGCCCCAAACTGTATTTTTTTAAAAAAAATTACTGGTCAAATCCTCTTTTTATGGCTTTCTGGATTGAGATAATTTTAGAGCCAGAAAAGGTACTTATATTTGTATCTCCATTGAGCCATTAATCAGTATACTTTTTTGGATCTGTTACATAGTAGATGTTTAATAAATGAAATTCAGTGTAGTGCAGTATTACTCATTTTATAGATTAAAAAAAGTGAATCTTACAGAGATTGTGTAATTCATCTAAGGTCATTTAGTTTATTAGTGGTAGAATTAAAACTAGAATGTGTTCATATATGTTCATGTGTTGTATATTTTACATGGTCAGGGCTTGAAGCTGTTTCCAAATATAATGCCTTTCCAATTGCAATGTGCCATTTTTGTTGTTGGATTATGACCTGCATCACTGGAGGAAATATCCATTGATGAAACTTCATATTTATTGGAATATTAGAGTATTGGTCACATTGTAGGTTGGGATTTGATTTTTTTAGTATAGATATTGTAATGTTATTTTTGTACAATTGAATTTTAGGTATATTAGAAAATTTTATCCTATGCCCTTAAAATGATTTCAGTTTTCATTAAACTTTAGAGCTATTTAGGTCAGGCTGTTGCAACAGGCTCTAGAATTTGTGACATATTGATATATGGTTTAAAAAAACAAGATGGTTTGGTCATGTAATGAGAGAAGAGATTTATATAGCTCAGATGGTGTATTTGCATTTATGTAAATGTAGAGAAAAATACTCTACACATTGGGTGGACTCCCTTGTGAAGGATTTATGGGAGAGAGAGAGAGATGAACAAGAGTTGCAATGAATGAAAAAGTATGGGTTGAATTACAACAGGAAGGAGTGAGATCATGGAGTCAACTGCTGTTCCATAGCTCATCCTAAGCTTTCATTAACTTAGGAAAGTTGTTGTAGCAACAGCAGAAGCAAAGTCATCATTCTGAAGAGATGAGCTCATGGAGTTATAGTAGCATGAACATTTCATTGTATCATTTTATTCTAAAGCAATTAATTTTTTGTGCTAAAATAGAAGATATTTTTAAGCATTAGTACAACTCAAGATGAACTAATCTATGTGCTGTTTTAGTAGTGCCCATGAAAACTCCAAAATACACTGAACCCACATTCTTACATTCTTGCTGTACCTGAAGTATGTAGGGAGTTACCATTCTTTTTTTTTAAAAAATGTGTAATAAATGTAAGTGTAATATAGTTCTAAATTTGTTGATAATGGTCCTCACATCAGTATGAAGGGAATGTGAGCAAGAGATGACCTTAACTTAACCCATATAGAAATTATTCTTACCCTCATGCTAAAATACCTTGCATGTTTATATGTTTAGAATTGCCATCAGAAACTCATGAAAAGGTATGATACCTCTTTTTAATGTCCTAGACCTAGCAACAGAAAGAAATGTTGAAATATAGAATTATTACACATTTCTTCAGCTTCTGGTAGCGTACAAAAGTCTGCTGCTTATCAGAAGTAGATGGGAGAACTCTTGTCAAACAGATTATCCTATTTTCCTGGTCCACAAGAGAGCCAGGAATACATTATTCTCTTGTTGAGAAAAGAATGATGTCAGCTGACAATTAACTAAGTAATAATTACTTAGCAAGTCCAGAAATCCTTTAGAAATGAAAAGAAGCAGTTAAAGAATAATCTTATTAGATGACATCTTATTTTTATTTTTCCCCATCTAAAACTTTAATGTATTTCTTTTTGCAGGGATATTAAGCCTGATAATATTCTGATGGATGTGAATGGTCACATTCGGTTAGCGGATTTTGGTTCTTGCTTGAAACTCATGGAAGATGGAACAGTATGTATATTTGGAAAAATTTTGTCTCACAAATTTCCATTTACCCATGCACTTTATAAATCCTTTCTGGAAACTATGTCTTATAATAGAGTTTACCTATAAAGTAATTTTTCTGCTTTTTAAAAACTCAATAGTCCTTTTCAAAATAAAAACAACAGCTAGCAATGAAATCAGACATGTAAGAAAAACTCAAATTTTGTTCATTACATGAAAAAAATTATATAAATTTGAACAAAAGAATTTTTACTTGCTTTTATACCCTCTTTTTATTTTTTCTTTTCCCTGTGTCTTTGGCAGATTTTATTATAAATTTTCTTAAAGTCATTATCAGTATGATGTATTTTCTGATTTTTTCTTTACATTTCTATGGTCTTTCTATGTTTCTTGTAATTCTCATATTTGTCATTTTTATAATATCCTTAATTCTGTCATGGAGGCAATATAGCATACTGGTAGAGAACTAATTACCCTTGGAGCCAAGAAGATCTGAGTTCAGATCTCACTTCATGTGACCCTGACACATACTGGTGGTATGTCCTAGGCATGTTCCTTAATCTCTCATTGATCTAGGCTAGAAGTGTCAAACACACTGCATGCAAGTCACCAACATTCCTGAGTTGTGGAATCCTAGACCAAATTAAAGTGTGGTCCTTAGCTGATTATAATGTGTTGCTATATTACTTAAAAAGAAAACATATAAATATGTTTGGTTTTTCTAAGTCAATGTGCAGCCCTCAGGGATCTTGATGTATGTTTTAGTGGCCCCTGTTCCTGTTTGATTTTGACATCACTGTTATACATCAGGTGTCAGTCTGCATTAGTAAAAGGATTTTCCTCATCCGAGATTTTTCTCTACCAGTAAAATTCTGGTCCAGTTCCTATCCCTAGTATTCAATTTTGTTGACATACAGAGTTTATTCGGCCATTTTCCAATTGTTTTATATATAACTTAATTCCATTTGGCTTCAATTATTAGAAAGTGTTTTGAGTATTTTTTTGTATAGATGTATATTTTTTATATTTTTTGTGTAGATAGATTTCCTTTTAAAAATGTCCTTTGGCCATGGTCCTCGTAATTGAACTACTGGATCAGAGGCATGTAAATAAAATTCTTATTTTAAAAATTGATTTCCTAGAAGATTACACCAGTTCTTACCTCTTTAAGGAGTATAGTGGCTTGCCTTTTCCCTCACATTCCCATGTACTGAATTTCGTCATTTTAAATCATCATTGCCATTTTGTTGGACATAAGACAGTATCCCAATTATTTCTGATCCTCATTTTATTAAGAGTTTGAGAAATATTCCAGATTATTATTGCCAATTAATATGTCTTTCTTGTAGAAATGAGTATCTTTTGTCTATGCATTGAGGCATGGGTAGTATGATTATAAACTTATATCACAAAATCCAAATTTCAGCCACTGATTAGAACCAATACCTGAACAAAAAGCTTCAGCATCCATAATAATGATCACCTAACCCTTTTTCAAGTCTAAGGAAGGAGAATCCACTACCTCCTGAGGCAACTCATCTCCTTTTTGATAGTTCTTATGGTTAGGGAATTGTTCATCAAATCTGTGTCTCAAAAATTTCTGCCCACTTTCCTAGTTAGGTGCTTTGGGGTCAATTAGAAAAAGTTTAATCTATTCATATTAATCTTAAATGTAAATTGTTAGTAATTTGATTTATTTGATATTAAATCTATAAATAGTATTGACAGTTTTTACTATGTTGATTCAACCTAGGTATTTACATTGAATGGCTCATTACTCATTAGTTCTTCCTTTAGTTGTCTCAGTGTGTATGTTGATGGGTTAATGGCCAAAGGTTTTGAGGTGTTTTGTTATTGTAATTAGCATTTCTTTATGTTATCTTTCTCATGAGGTCTTGAAAATGAAATCAATCTTTCATCCTTTCATTTTCACTCTCTGGGTTTATTTACAGTCTAGGTATTTATGTTAGGCAGCAGATTTTTTATTCATTGTCTCACATTCTTTTATTGAATTATTTAATTCATTTGTATTTGAAGTCAGGATTGCTAGACTTTCCTCTGTTTCTTTGGTCTTATTTTTTTCAACTAACAACATTTTATTTTCTCTTCCTTCGCTTCTTCTCTTTCTTCCCCACTTCTACCATGGGAAAGGAAATACAAAACCATTATAAAATTATGCATAATAAAGGAAAACAGATTCCCATATTGACGCTGTCCAAAAATATGTCTTATTCTACATCTCTAGTACTTCTTTCTATAGGTGGGTACCATGTTTCATCATTGATTCTTTGAAATCATAATTGGTTATTGCATTGATCAGAGTTCTTAAAGTCTTTGTCAAAGTTGTTTGTCATTACATAGTTATATAATTTTTTCTCCTTATTCTACTCATTTCACTTTTTAACAATTCATACATACCTTCCTAGTTTTCTTTGAAATCATCCTTTGTCAATTCTTACAACATACTGATATATCATTACATTTAGATATCATAATTTGGTAAGCCATTTCTCAGTTGATGGGAGCTCCTAGGTACTCCTTTAGTTTTCTATTCCTTTGCTCCTACAAAAGCAGCTGCTATAAATATTCTTGTACTTTTGAGTCTTTACCTTCTTTCTTTGCTTGCTTTTGCAAATTATAGTAGTGGACTCTCTAAGCCAAAAGGATATGCACAATTTAGTAACTTTAGGGACGTGATTCCAAATTCTTTTCCAGAACAGCAGGAACAATTTAAACTTCACTAAAAGTGCATCTATGTGCCTGTTTTTCTGTAGCCTTTCCAGCATTTATCATTTTCCTTTTTTGTCAACTTTGTCAATCTAATGGATGTGAGGTGGAATCTCAGAACTGCATTAATTTACATTTTCAGATTATTAGATGTAATCTGAAACATTTTTTCATATGATTGTTGAAAGATTGAATTTCTTTTGAGAAACTGCTTGTTCAAAGCCTTTGATCATTTAACATAGTGAGAATAGTGGGTTTTTTTTTAATTCGCAAGCATGTGAATCTATTCCTTTTATATCTTGGAAATGAGACCTTTATCAGAGAAACTTGTTGCAATTCCTTCCTCTTTTAAGTCAGTCCTTTTTTCTCCTTAAGAGGTGAGTGCCATTATTGATCTTGTTTACACTGCTTTCTTGTTAATCTGTTCCCAGAAATTCTCTGCTCTCTTAGCACTGGAACTTGCTTACTCCTGTCCTTTCTCGAATGTACAATTTAGATTGTTAATTTTACTTCATTTCTTTTTTTTTTTTTACTTGTCTGTGTCTACCCTTTTGGTTCCTTCCCTTTCCCTGCTGGGTTAAGGACGCTGTCCAAAATCTTTCCTTCCTTCTCTCTTTCATTTTATCCCTTATTTTGCATCATTACCTTTTGCTTTAATCTTTTCCAAGAAGTTTTCTTTTACTTTTTCTTCTTCCTTATTTATAGCATCTAAAGTTTTAAAGGAAATGTTAAGGGATTTACAGGTAGAAATAGATAGTAGTTCTATAATATTGGGAACTTTAACCTTCCCCTTTCAAAATTAGATACATTTAACCTGCACAGCCCTCCCTCACTCAAAACAAAGTCAAGTGCAAGTCATGTCATTATTTCTCTTGATGGCATGGTTTTCTTCGGCAATGAAGGACACACACACACACACACACACACACACACACACATACACACACACACTTACCCAAAAAGTAAATAAGAAAGAAGTTGAAAAGAGTGATAGGTAAACTAGATATGATAGATATCTAGAGAGAATTGATTGGGAATAGAAAAGAATATACCTTTTTCTTAGCACTACATGGTACTTTACAAAAACTGAGTATATGTTAAGGGATAAAAGCTTTATAGTTAAATGCAGAAAAGCAGAAAAATTAAGTTCATCCTTTTCACATGCCATAAAAAATATATTCAATAAGGGACCACAAAAACACAGATTAAAAACTAATCAGAAACTAAACAACCTTAAAGAATGAATAGATTAAGGAACAAATCCTAGAAATTATCAATAATTTCATTAAAAGCAGTAATTGAGAGGAATACTTCTATCTGTAAGTACTTATATCAATAAAATAGAAAAGAGCTAACCAGTGAATTGGGCATGTAATTTTTAAAAGTAGAAAAAAAACCTTTAAAATCTCTAATTAATCACTAAATTGGAAATCTTAAAAATTTAGGGTGAGCTTAATAAAACTGATTGTAAGAAAATCATGGAATTAATACCTAAAACTAGAAGGGGGTTATGCGAAAATAATAAAATAGATAAATCATTGGTTAATATGATTAAAATAAAGAGAAAAGAAAGCCAAATTAGTAGTATTAAAACTGAAAAGGGTGAATGTGACACTAATGAAAATGAAATCAAAGTAATTTTAAGGAGTTCTTTTCCCCAATTATATGCCAATAAATTCAACAACTTAAGTGAAGTGGAATAATATTTACAAAAACATATACTGCTTAATTAAACAGAAGAGGGAAAAGAATATATAAACAAACCTATTTTAGAAAAAGAAACTGAATGGATCATAAATGAGCTTACTAAGAAAAAACCTTAGGACCAGATGAATTTATAGGTGAATTCTACCACACAGTTAAGGATCAACTAATTCCAATATCAAATAAATTATTTGTCATAATAGACAAAGAAAGAATCCTACCAAACTCCTTTTATGAAAAAAAATATGGTTTCCTAAACCAGGAAGAGCAAAAACAGAAAAAGAAAATTATAAATCAATTTCATTAATGAATATGGATGCAAAAATTCTAAATAAAATACTAACTAGGAGACAACAATATATTACAAAGATTATACATTTTAATCAGCTAGGATTTATACCGAGAAAAAGACCTATGAAGAAAGATAATCTCCACATCCATAGATGGCACTGATAAGTAGAATATGTATAGTATGGTTTTACATTTCTACACATATATTTCTGTCTAATGGTAGTCTTCTCTAAGGATGGAGTAAAAAGTTCATGACAGAGAACAAAAGAAAGCTTAAAGAAAAGCACAGAAAAGCAGGATAATTTTGAAAATTATATGTAATATTTATTACATATTTTAAAAAAATTAAACTGAAGTGGAAATTCATTGTTTTTATATTGAATCCTCTATTGTGCTGTGTACACAAAAATATTCTTTTTTGTATTTAAGTTCAAAATTGAATAAAAATTAAAATAGTTTTTTAAAAAGTGGGACCAAAAAAAGAAACTTAACATTTTCATTATTCACTTAAGAATTTGGTAAGGATAGTTTAGTTACTCTTTTCACATCCGCATTCCTGTAACTTCCCACTCTTTTTTTCCCTCTTGCAATATTTTTTTCTTCACCTCAGGCAGCTTATTACATGGAGTGTTCCTGCGACTCTTCCATCTTCCTTTTCCTGATTTTTGCAATTTTGCAAAATCTTTAGGCCTTTAAGTCCTTTTTGTTCCTTGGTCTTACATCTTTGTTTTTTCTTTTATCATATACATGAATAGTTTCCCTTTTAAAAAATGGTAACCAGGAAGCATGGGAGAATTGATTTCATCATTAATTCCTTTTTTAGTTAATTGTACTTATTTATCTTTCTTATGTTGCTGTTGTTTTAGGTGTTTGCTAGTCAAACAATTTCCTAATATTTGGTTTTTTGCAAGGTTATCTCTGATGCTTCTCTTTCAGTTCAACTCTTTTCATTATTAATTAATCTTAGCTTTGTGGTATATGTTATTCCTAAAAGCCTCGGGACCAGTAGCATCCCTCAGAACTTTCTCCAAACAGGAAAGCAACCTTGTAGAGAGAG
The DNA here is from genome assembly GCF_028372415.1 of Notamacropus eugenii. Lineage (NCBI taxonomy): Eukaryota > Metazoa > Chordata > Mammalia > Diprotodontia > Macropodidae > Notamacropus > Notamacropus eugenii. Next base: position 408,839,703 of record NC_092873.1, read on the forward strand.
GTATAATTTGTCAACTGCTGCTGCAAGTATTGCAACTATTATCTCCCTAGCAGTCATAGGCAATGGAGAACCAGAAAAGAAAGTTGTCAGCAGAGTCCCTGACACTGTCACATGGTTCAATAAATATGCTTTTTTTTTCATTGCATTGCCTTCAGTTTGCTTCTGTACTGTAAGAGCTAATGGGCTTTTCCACCTGCCCTGTATCTGCACTTTCCTGTAGGTGTTGTCTTCTTTTGTTAGAATGTGGGTTCCTTTAGAGCAGGGATTTTCTTTCTTTTCTATTTTTATCTACAGTGCTTATTTATAGTGCTTTGCACATAATTAGCACTTAATAAAAGCATTTTATTCATTTTGTATTGTAAATTAAGTTTTCATCATTTTTGAAATATATTACATTCTTACTTGTGATTTCTCATGAATATAAAATAATTCTGGGCTACTCTAGTGGATTTACATATTTGAAGTGTTTTTGCCTATTTCCTTGCAAAATTTGTTGATTGTTGTGTTGTTACTATGTCTGATTTTGGCATGAATTTGACCTTGCTTTATATA